>NC_051432.1:8662110-8704096 GCF_001649575.2 Kryptolebias marmoratus
AAAAAAAAAAAAAACAAAAAAAAAAAACTGTCTTCGTTATGCTTATCTGCGTATCTGAAACATTGTAAAGCTCTTTGCAGATCCTGGAAAGGTTAAAAAGGCACTATATAAATGTGAACTATTGACCATTTAAAGGGTTATGAACGCTACAATAACTATAAAAAGATTATTCTTATTGAATTTTATAGAATTCAGTTAGCAGAGTCTATTAAACAGCCATAATAATGAAAATAATGACTATAAATATTATTGAGATCACTTTCGAAGCAAATTGATAAACAGTCAAAAAAGTAGACGACAAATCAAAACACGTGTATAAAACATGTTCTTGGAAAACTCGTAGAAGACTCCATGATTGGACCTCTGACTGTAATATTTTAATAGATAATAAAAATAAAAAGCTAACTTATGTACCTTTTTGTAATGGTGTGTTTCCAGTTTTGGATGACTTTTATTAAATGAACTAATTAATGATGCAAAAAAATGTGTTTTTCTGAAAATGTTCTAATTTTAGGCTACAATTTGCTAAAAGATTGACTTGATATTAGGCTGAAAACAGCTGCGTTTTGATGGAAATGCTGAACATCGATAAGTGTGTAACTCGTGTTTTAAATGTAAAAAAAAAGATTAAATATGACCCCCAGTTTTAAAAGCTGTGCTGTGTTTCCTCGGTCAGATTCAGATGTACCAGCTGTCCCGGCTGCTCCACGACTACCACAGAGATCTGCACGGCCACCTGGAGCAGCAGGAGATCGGGCCCAGCTTGTACGCCACCCCCTGGTTCCTCACTTTATTCGCCTCGCACTTCCCCCTCGGCTTTGTGGCCCGCGTGTTTGGTACGATCTGAGAGCCGAGTTCGTCTGCACACGCACACTTGCTTTATGTGATCACTACAGTGCGACCGACTAGTCTTATTTATCAGCTAACTTCTCTGATTAGAGCTGAGCTGTGTTGGCGCAAGACGACATTTATGAAACTGTAAGCAACTCAGAGGAAACAGTTGAGGAAATAAGTCCGGGGGACAAACGGTATCTGAGTAAGGAATTAAACTTACGTTTAAGAAAAAATGTGTTAATTTCACTGTTTCTCATTTGAGTAAGTATCACACAGAGTTTGTATCTCTTTGTTTCATGCCTTCTTTCCTTCATTCCTTCCTAAGTATTGTTTTTCATGCCTAAATTTTTTGTATCCTGCGCCGTAACCGAACCAGACTGACTGTCTCCTTGTGCTCATCTGAGTAGAACAATCTGTGTGTGTTTGTGCGTGCCGCAGTATGAGGGCATCTTCTGTTCGCCATCACGTGTTTGATATCGTATGTGGGGCTCCGCACCTCCACACCCATTTCTTTTTTTTCCTTGTGTGTGTGTGATCTCATGCAATGTTGCCTAACCCATACCACACCCTGATGTATTCAAAGAATGACACTTAAACACACACCTACTCCGGATTCACCCAAGCATACATTTGTTTGCCGAAGCGTTTGTTTCATTGACGTCAGATTATCCTCCTCCTAAAAAGCCTTTAAGTCACTAATAAATACTGTAAGCCTCGCTGTCAGTGCCTGCTATTATCAATTCTGCTTCAATAATTTTTAAAGTTTTCACGTCAGCACCTTTGCTGTTCTCCCATATCTTTTGTGTTGTACTTTTTTTTTCTCTCTCTCTCCTCTCCAGTAACATTTTGTTGTTTTCTCTTTTTGTCAGATATGTTGTTCCTACAGGGTTCAGAGGTCATCTTCAAAGTGGCGTTGAGCCTTCTCGGCAGCCACAAGCCTCTTATTCTGCAGCACGACAGCCTGGAGTCCATAGTGGACTTCATTAAGACCCTGCTGCCCAACCTGGGCCTGGTGCAGATGGAAAAAACCATCAACCAGGTATAAATCCGAAACAGATCTTGGGTAATAATTAACCACCTCTTCACTCGCTGACCTGCTTGAATGGAAAACAAAACATCGATTCATCAAAACTAGTTGTGAATCATATAGTTGTGATTCCTATGGACAGTTAATAAATAACAATAGAAGGTGACTGTCTACTAAAAAACAAGTTTTTTTGCTGTACTTTTATACTTTTCACACCTCCTTAACTAAGAACAAGTCACAGCAGGTTTGTGACTGCGTGTTAATTTCCATTTGCGTAGCTCGTATCCCACACAGTTTCCCAGCGAGCCAGCCTCTCATCACACCTCAGTAAACTAAGAATGGTGATTGGGTGAAAGGTCGAAGGTTGTCGAGAACCAGGAAGGAAGTGATAACGGCAGAGTTCAAAGATAACGGCTGCAGCCACCGACGGGCCTGTCAGGATCAACAAACAGGTCGAGGTCACATTCACAGAGCACAACCAAAGGGCTTTACAGTGTCTTATATTTAAAATGTACAGCTGCAGCAGGTAAACACAAACTGTAAAGCCTCATGTGGCACCAGTACTGAGCTCCACCCTACCAGGAAATATAATTTGAGGTCATAAGAATCAGTTTCATGGATTCAAAATCTGTTCGCTGGCTCAGTTATTCTGTACCTGCAGATTTACCCACAGACGTCCCTCTGTGTCAGAGCATTTGATCATTTGGTTTCACAAAGTTGGCCAAAGTCCTGCTTACATGTTCACCGACTTCCAAACAAGTAATCAGACCTGTAAAACTACAAACATCACCTCCTGTCAGCTGCAGTCTAATTTTAATCCAAACACATCGAGCTCCAAACAAATGTTCAGGAACCGTCCATGAAGTAGCAGCAGGATAAGAAAATTTCCAAAATGCTACAAATTTGCAGCTTTCTAGTTTAATTGTTGGAATGACATTTAAAGGAGGATTCATAAACATCTGATGTGATTTAGGCAAAAACACAAAAAATTGTATTGATGTTATTAAATATTACAGCCAGATGTTTAAAATTTTTTTTGCCAATTTGTAGACAGTCTCTAAAACGTCATCTCACTTCCGGTGTTGTGTTTTTATCTGTTCACACAAAAAAGCAAAACTAAACACACTAAACACCTGCTGCACAAAGAGACCGACGGTATTTTAAATCTTTGAATACGGTTTACTAAACTGAGAGAATCGATTTCTACAACCTCATATTGTATTTACACCTGTGAGCCCTGTGGCGCTTCGTACCCCATGCTTCAGAGGTCATCTTCTAGGTAGCTTTAAATTAAAGGGTTTATTTATTATATACTGTACACATTTATTTGCTTGTAACCATGTTTTAAGGTCTATGGATCACCACTAAGTCATTCTTATTTAACAGTTCTTACTTTTACTTTTCAAGTAAATTTGTTTACTTGTGACTGACACTATTTATTATGAAAAAAAAGACAAGTTATCATAAATCCTGATTAAAATGACATTAAATAAATACCATGAGAGTGTATGGCCTGAGGGGAAGCATCACGAGTGGTAAATTAATTAAAGACGGGGTTTAGTTTACTTCCACTTTAGAGCAGCTCCGTTTGGAGGAATGATTTTTTCCAGTTAACACATCTGCAGCTGCCTCCTGCTCCAACCGCAACCTCGCAGGAATTAACTTTGTACGAGTCACTCTGAGCCGTTCTGATGTTTGTTGTCACACTCAGAGGTTAGATTTAAATCAGTTCTACTAATTTATATTTTAAGAGCCTAGATCAGGGGTAGGCAACCCTGGTCCTCAGGGCCACTATCCTGCATGCTTTCCTTGTTTCCCTGCTCCAACACACCTGATTCAGTGGTTAAATCACCTCTTCTTGTTCTGCAGAAGCCTGTTAATCACCTATCGATTTAAATCATGTGTGTTGGAGCAGAGAAACAAGTAAAACATGCAGGATAGTGGCCCTCCAGGACCCGGGTTGCCTACCCCTGGCCTAGAGAAACAGATTGTTATAAAATGTATTTAGTAAAAGAATTATTGTCTCTTTTGATGAACTAAGTGGTGGGATGCAGAACTTGAAGCAAAATATTGCAGTTAAATTAGAAAGCCTACCCTGGACTTTTCTTTCAACGTATGCTCAGTTAGCTATTAGCACGTAAATGTTTAAAACACAGCACAGACATCCTGGCTGCTTGCGTTTGGTTAAAAAGTACCAGTGAGTAACTGTTAGTCTTTTAGTGCGAGCTGTTTAGAGCTCAAAGCTAATATAAAACAAAGAATAGCTGCAGGTTTTCCATGTTAACTCTGAATCACCTGTTGTTGTCAACGCTGCCAGTTTGGAAGAGATTACATATATTGACTTAGGTTTGGAAGCTCGGTGGCTTCATGACCTCCTGTACTTTGGCTCACGTCATTTCAAAATGCAAATACTTGTTTTGTGCTCGTGTCTGTGCGCGTGGGTGTCAGTCACTCAAAGCACTTAAGAAACTATTAAACTTGTTTCAGTTCTGCATCAGTTTAAAGTGACAGAGGCTAACATCAGAGACACGTATCCGGTCTTTCCAGCAGTTCTGACAGCAGCTGCTGGGCGTGTGAGCCGAGTCATTAGGGTTTTATATCATACCTCAGTATTTGGAAAACTACCCAGTCAACAGTGTCAAGTGCACCGATAACAACAGAAGTCAGAGTTTAGGTAGAAAACGAACCATTTCAATGTGCACTGTTCAGAACTAGCTTGTTGGTTTTTGCTCGTTATGAGATGTATAGTAATTATTCATTTTTATATAAGCTGGTTTATTACCAGTGTTTTCCCAAACCAGAGCCAGGTTTCCACTTCACCTTGATTGTTTGTTACCTGTGATGTGACTCCGTTTCTGCAAACAGAAAACATGTTTTTTTTAATTATTATTATTTATTTTAACTGTACATTTTGGAGAACTTCTATTTATGCAACAATCCACCCACTTATGAGAAGTTTTGCTGGGTTTGCATTCTCAAATTTGACCCGTGTTCGCAAAATGAGTCAGAATGAGCGCAGGTAAAGAAAACGTGAAAATATTGATTTTTACCGTAATTGAGATGTGCGTAAAAATGAGTTCATAAAGACACCATCTCGAGATCCTGGTAATCAAAATATGTAATCTTTCTAAACTACCTTTAAATGTTTGGGTTTTTTTTAATAGAAATAAACCTTTGATTTATAATCTTTATAATTTCCTTTAAAATTGACCGTTTTTTCTCGCTGGCTGCCATAGAACCAGGAAATCCTTTCGTATAATGGTTGGTGCCATTGTGAAGCTTTGGGATTCAACTTTTTAAATACAGGGCTGGGCTTGACGTCCCTCCAGACCAATAAAAATAGAGTTTTCAAACAGACAGCCTTGTTAGTAAAACTAGCTTGGTGTCTGGCAATAAATTGCCAAATTCCAACAAAATTCATATAATTTTGAAGCTTTTAAGATGAAGATGTTGAAAATGATAACTGAATTTAGAAAAATTCCACTTTTTACCAGCACGGCTCACAAATGTTACTGATTGAACTGAAATTATCTGAACTGTAAACACACCGTTTCAGGATTGGTGCATCTTATGTTCTTTCAAGTACGTTTAATTCACCACAGAAATGGGGTTTTAAATCATGTCCAATCAAGCTTTAAAGGAACAGCAGAGAATATTAAGAGAAGTAAAATAAAGTTCAGACGTCCAGCTGATGGGTAATGTTGGAAACTAACATTTGAAATGTTAACGCAGACATCAGACGGATAAATCAAAGAAATAAATAGTGATGTAAAACGAACCTAACATAAGAAGCTGTTTCGTTGGTGGTTTTATTGTGACGATGCACTTTCTGCCCACTGAGTGTGTATTTACTCATGTATGTATCTGTGTGCGCTCAGAGCAGTCCTTCAAACTCAACCTCGTTTTTTATTTACGCCTCACAACCAATGGCAGATATTAGTTTTTCCTCTACAAGCATCCTCTAAATAAGAAGAAACAAGAAAATGACCTGCAGACGGTTGGATTTCTGCAAGAAAAAAGATAGAAAACACTTCTTTATAAGGCTAATAATCAGCAATCACTGCATCACACAATCACACAAAGTCAGAATTAGTACGAGTCTTGGTTAGTAAAAAAAAGAAAAAAATACTTCCCTTTGTGCAGAACATGTAGACACTGCTGTCCTCTGATCTCGCCACGCTCAATCAAGTTTTGACCTAATTAAGTCCAACAAGTGTTTGCGTCACCAACAAACAGATGGAGGCGAAAACACACCGGCGTCTCCGCTTGAATATTTAAAGTAACTCTGAAGTACTTGAATAATAAAAAGGGAAAGCCTTTCTTTGTTCATGATTGACAGCAGCACTCTCAGCTGCCTGCCGCCTCCCAGCTGAAGGGATTTCTCTCAACAATAGTTTGTTTTTTAGTCTGACTCCGGTGTTGACCTATTTACAGTCTGACGACATGAGCTTGTTAGATCGCTGGGATTGTTTTGTTTTATTTTCAATGAAAGCAATTCTGTTGTAACAAAAAGAAAATGTTGCCAAGAAGACTTAAAGGCTTAGCGTTCGCCCACCACCTTTTGAGTTTTAAACTAAGATCATCTTACGTTGGGAAAGGATGTAATTGTTTTTGGTCAAACCTTGAAAATAACGCGATGCTCTCATTCATTATTGTGAGAACTTGTGAGATATGATAGCACTCAGTGTGTTAGGAATGACTCTCAGCTACTACCACACCAAACTTAGCTCAATTTCTGGAGCAGGGGTCTCCAACCCTGGTCCTCGAGGGCCACTATCCTGCATGTTTTCCTTGTTTCCCTGCTCCAACACACATGATTCAGTGGATAAATTCCCTCTTCATGTTCAGCAAAAGCCTGTTAATCACCCATTGATTCAAATCAGGTGTGTTGGAGCAGAGAAACAAGTAAAACATGCAGGATGGTGGCCCTCGAGGACCAGGATTGGAGACCCCTGGCCTAGAGAATTTTCAGAGTTATAGATATTTTTGTTTTCTGAGGTCAGTTTGTTGCGTCGGCCATCTTGAATTTGGTTTATATCAGAAGTTCATCAGTTGCAAAAAAACATTCAGTGAAAATTTCCTGCGAGTCATTAAAATTCATCCAGTGGTTTATGAGATTTTGCTAACACAGACAAATTAACACAAAGAATGATTGCCTTTGGCTGTGGGTGATAATAATTCTTGCAATAAATCATATATACATATTAATAATATAATTCAGCTGTTTTTACTGTAGTTTTTCTGAGGATTTGGATGACAAATAAAATGTGATTGCTTAGTTGAATCGTTTAAACTCAGGAAGAATAAGTCCAAATAATCCACTATTCTTCTACAAACCTCACACCTCCCCTTTATTAATAGTAGTAGTAATTGTAGTAGTAGTATTTAGAATTTACTGTGAAAAATGACACAGACTCCTAATTTTCAGGAGGGACAGTCTTGTTTTGAAGACGTTGAACTGTATCTTTTAATTTTGCTCAGGTTTGTGAGATGGACGTATCCAAGCAGCTGCAGGCCTACGAGGTGGAGTACCACGTGCTGCAGGATGAGCTCCTGGACACCCCCCCGACCCTCAACCAGCAACAGAGGGCTGCACAGCTGGAGAGGACCAATCAGAGCCTCCGACAGCAAAACCTGGACCTGCTGGAGGAGCTGCAGGTTCGCAAACACGAATATGGAGACGTCACGTTGTCCTGTACTTTAAGCTAGCATTACATGACTGTTTTCTCTTGCCGTTGCCACTCAGGTGTCCCATGCACGAGTCTGCAGCCTGGAGGGTCGAGTGGAGGCTTTGGCCCAGTCGGAGGGCCGGCTGAAGGAGCAGGTCTCTGCTCTGGAGGAGGAGAAGCAGCAGCTGGTCAGCACCATCGCACGCCTCCAGGATGTCCTCACCAGCCTGGGGATAAACCTTGATGGGCAGGCCCTCCCCTGACCCTCTGAAAGACGGGACAGTCCCCACAGGACAGTGGACGCCGTGCCTCCTTCGCTTTCAAAGCGTTCAGAACTGCATTTATTATCTGTCAGATGGTGTTGTCGCCTCGAGGAGCAGCAAGTTGTAAAAGGACTGTGAGGAAGATGTTAAAAAGCTCCAGAATGTTGTTTTTTAGAGTGGAGGAGTCGATGGACTGAAAAACATGAAATTAAAGCAAAAGCTAAAAGTTAAAGAGGGAAGAACAAACACAGAACGGCACCGCCGTCTCTCACTGTAACATGTAATTTGACAAACAGAGTTAGCTCTGTCCAGTTCCAACTACACCTGCATGTTTGCCTCTCAGAGAGCACAGCGTGGGTGTTAGAGACGGCCTCATCTGGGTCGAATGCAACGAGACTAAAACGGCCAAAGAATATTTTTGTATTTAAGCTGGAGGAACAAAAGAGTCCACTACGCAGTATTCTGAAACATGACGAAGATCGCTGTTACAGAAGTCGAAACACAGAAACGAGTTGTTCCCAAAGAAAGAAAACCGAACAAAGAACAAGTGTGAGATATTTATCATGATGTAATGTTTTGTGTGTGTGTGTTCCAAAGGTTGACTCTGAATGATGCTGGTTCTTGGACTGGTGCTGACATCGAGGGGCCGGGTCAGAGGAGGAGGAGGAGGGGGGTTAATTTCCTCTATTTTTTGATTCTTCCTCTGCATTCGTAGTTTTGCTTCCTGGCCCTGTACATTTGAACTTCATTTAGCTCCAGCAGCTTTACAGGAAGAGTGATACAATATATCCAGTCCATTTCACATCCTGTTTTTCACCTTTCGCACACACATCACCGATTCATCTGTGTAGGTGGGACTGCCCCCCCCACCGAAACAATGGCTCTCCCTTTTTTCCAGTCAGGTCCTCTGTAATTGCTGCAAACGAGACTCAGGTGTGAAACCTGCGCGGTTGAGACAATCTGTAACCTTTGAACCCTCCACTGTATTCAACACTGAAGCTGCGTCTCTGTCCGAACGTCTGAATGTTACCCACTGATTACAGCATACACTGTAGACATACTTCGCTTTTTACTCGTGGTTCTTTTTGCACATATTTTTGTTTTATTCATTTGTTATTGTCAGTCTGTACCTTCGAATACAGTTCATATTCTTTCAGCACATCTGGAGTCAGTGGTTTTTATCTGCATGCGGCGTGAACTCGTGTCAGGAGTGACATGGAAATTGTCTTGAGATTGTCTCCTGTCCAAACATGTCAGTCACTCTGAATGCTGTGGGCTAGATGGAGGGTTTCAACATATGGAAACACACGCACACACACACATACATTATTGTTTCCAGGAACTGCTCTTGAGGTGGAAGAGAAGTCATGCTCAGACAAGTTGTGACTGTTAGTAATCATGTTGTGTTGGTGGATTTACACAACAGAACCACAGACCAGATAAAACACAGACGAGTCTCACCCCAACTTATTATTGTTCCCTAAAAAATAAAAAAATAAAACTTGTCAACTGACAAGAATTGATTCTTGTGTGGCGAAAGCTTTGTTTTCAACAAGTGATTGCGGTGCCAATTAGATTTACTCTTATCTAGGTCAAAGTACTGTGCAAAAGTCTTGAGTCATCTCTTATGTCTCTATTTACTTCCTGGGAGCCTTAATCTGTCAAAGTGGTCTTGATCAGAACAGTTCTCCAGACTTTCTCAAGGTCTTTCACAGCTTATTTTATTTTTATTTTGTTGGACTTTGACTTCCTTGTCGCCCGTTTTCAGTGCAGTACCTGAGTGTTTTCAGAGAAACATTCAGGTACTTAATGAATATTAAGTGCTTTACTGTTTATTAAACCACTTAACTCTGACTTATGAATCATTCAGGCATAAATAAGGCTCTTAAATTCAAATGGTGAAGCAGTGTCATGTCGACACAGCAAAGAACCTGTTTTAAATTGGATCTTTAGGCTCTTTGTTTCCAGCCGTCTGCCACAAAAACACAATATGTTCTCTTTTTTTATTTTATTTTTTTAGTTGAATCTGAAAAATACCAATGAGAGCACAGCTTGACACATGAAATACTATTTTAGTTGTGCTCATCTCGTGGAGAAAAAGGGCAATTTGCTGAAAATTTGACATGCAGTCGATCAACTGCAGGATGATGCAACTCTCAGGTCCTGTTGCAGGTTTTTCCTAGTTTTGTTTTTTTCTTGATTCAAAAGGACACAACTTTCTGATACAGCTGTTTATGGGGTTTTTTAGGCCTGAGACTTTGTCTCTTTTATCCTCCACTTTTCACTTTGCTCATTTTCTAAGCACACTGAACAAGTCGCTGTTATGTTTGGGTGCAGGAACTGGACCGAAGATGGGTGAAAAAGCAGCCAAAGTCCAAAGAAAAACTTTGAGCAACTTCATAAAGTCTGAAAAACTAATGATCAAAACCAACATTAAAAATAGTAATTTAGAAAAGAGCAAATAATTATGGTTTTGAGTACCTTTAAAATATGTTCTTTGTGCTGACAGGACTAACAATGATTGTTCCTAGACTTTATCGACACGAGGTGGAGAGAGAATATTTATGCCCACGTCTCTCTGTGTGAGTGAGCGTGTCCATGACCAAAATCGTTCATGGACAAAAAGGATGAATTTTAATAAAAAAAACTTGTGGAAAGTAGTACCTGGATGAACATCAACAACTAACATTTGGAGTCAGCCTGATTTAAGATGGCCGCCACAGCTGACTGATCCTAAAAGACACAAAAAACTCTAATTCGGTCAATTTAACAAATGTTGACTTAACATTTGGTGAACCGCTGGGTGAGTTTTCATGAAACTTTCAGGAAATAATCACTGGATGCACATCTACAACAGATTAACTTTTAGAGTCCATCTCATTCAAGATGGCCGCCTCACATAACAGATGTTAAAAAGCACAAAAATGGCTCTGATGACTTTAATTTGATGTGGCAGTAGCTGAGATTCATTCACAACACTAACTGTGACATCTTGCAAATCTGCTTGAGACTGTTCATAATAACTTCAAAATTTGATCAAAATGGCTAAAAGTCTTATATTTCATCATGAGATGATCTTACTGTAAAACGGGCATAAAAAGTATCAATATATGTATTTCTTCAAGGAACGTTAGGTCTTTATTTTGCTGCTCATTAGCTAAAAATCATGTTTTCAGTGAAACAGCAGTATATGTATTACCCTCAGCTAACATATTCAGCAACAAGCAGGGGAACAATTGTATACATTAGATGGAGAAGAAGATCATAAAAAAGGAAAGTGAGTTTTATTTTTACTGCACAAAATGAAAGAAAGAATTTTAGTTTGAAAATTTGAGAATCATATTATTTCCTTAAGCACATCATTTGTAAAGTGAAGCTTGTGGCTCTGTTGCAGTGAAGTCCATCAACGATGACTTCATTAGGTGCCCCAAAGTTCATCACATATCAAATGGAATGTGCCATCTTTTTATTACCCCCTCTACTCCACCCTCTTTATGAGCCTGCTGCTGTGAAAACACTGAGTCACAGTTGTTTTGAGCTGCTCTGCATCTGACCTTTGACCTGCCGTGTGAGACTTTGCTTCAACCCTTGCGTCACTTTATTAACACGGAACCACAATTAATGCTGCCAGTCAGGCCCAACAGAGAGGGGAGGAGCGGGCCTTGTTCTGATCCAAGCCAAACAATCCGTCTGAGTGGAGATTTTCCACCGAGCAGCAACAAAGAGAGTCGGGTTCTTTACGTAAGATCCAGCAGGCCGACACACACCTTCCTGTGCTGGTGGGGCCGATCTGCTCCGTCTGCAGCCCCACCCTTCAGTCCACCTCAAACAGCCTCAACCACGCGGCTGATCTGCGGTGATCCTTTGGTTAAACCAGTACTGATGCAGTGTTGTAACAGCAAGCGAGTTGTGTGTGTGTGGTTGAAACTCTTAATTCTCTGCTGAGAGGGATCAGGATCGCCTGCTGCCTGAAGTGCTGCCTCAGCTGTGTGTAAACAGTGTTTATAACGAATCGATTATTTCATTGTTTTTCCCTCTTCAGACTCTTTTGTTTTGTCCCGTTGCTGTAATTAGGCAGCCAGTCAGCTGCTGGCAGCTCATCACCTGAGGCTGTCAGCAGCAGTTCATTAAAGTGTAAATCAGTGTAAATCACTCAAGGCTCTTTATTATCACTAAATTAAAGAGCTCCTGATAATGATTAAACTCCACAAACAGTTCATTTTAAGTGGATTAGAGCAACAACAACAAAACCTTAATATTTGTAAACAAAAAAAGAGGAAACCTCAGTGAAATTCATCCTCATTATATGGCAATTTGTTTCATGCATTACTAATACCCCTGCTGGTAAGTCGAACAAACACCAGCTTCTTTCTTCTGTAATTCTAGTTCATAATGATTAAGGGAAGTCAGATTAAAGCCCTGCAGCAGCATCAGAAACAGATCGTAAAGCTCTGCTGCAGCACTAAAACCTGATAAGGCTCTGCTTCACCTGGGCACTTCACCCTGACGGTGGCTTTAAAGACAGCTGCTGGTTGACGTGACCTTTGACATCCGTACGCTTTACTTTCAGTTTCATCGTCACCGGTCGCTGAAGGCAAAGGATGCAGAGCTGAAATTTGGTGTGGTGGTAGCTGAGCATCATCCCCCAACACGTGCTGGCAACGGGGTGTTTGTCTTGGTTCTGATTCGTGCTGCGTCTCATCTTGATTCAATAGAGGAGCATTCAGAGAGCGGATCAGATCCTGGAACGTAAAAAAAAAAATGATTGAATTATAAATTAGTTTGTATTAAATCCTGCTAGTATTGCAAACACAGAAAGAAAAACTAAAGTAAAACAATATATGGGTAATACACAGAAAAGGGTTAATGACATGTAATAAACAGTAGTAAATGTCACGTGAGTAAAGGTTTTACTTCTAAAGAGTTCATTTATCACCTCAGGTAAGTTTTTGATGTGGGCTGAGGTTAATTAAAGTGGGTCTTGGGGGTTTGAGGTGTCTTTAGGGTTTGTCCTGTTGATGTTTGTGCTTTTGCAGGTGTGGTTTTATGTTGGGTTTTGTTGGAATGATCTTGGCTTTCAGTTTTATTGCATTTCTTCTGAATCTTTTTCCATGCCCAGTGTTTGTTTTCTTTTTCTGATTGTCACACCTTTTCTGCATTGAGTCATCAAAGTAAATCCCCTCCGGTTCTCTGTTAGTTTTCAGAGCCTTATCCTCCTCTTGTGCTTCATTCTTGTTGTCTTATTCTTCTTCCGGCTTTCCGTAGAAAGTTCACTTCCTATTTAGGAGGCGTTTTCTCTAATCCTTTATCTTTTATCCAAGTATTTTTAGTTTGTTACTCATCTGCTCCATTTGTTGTAGTCCTTCACCCACACATCTCATGACATCGAGAGGGAGAGGAGGTCTTCCTCTTCAGGAGCAGAACATACTGAATAAATGGGCAACTCGCACCTAAAACATCTGAAGAAACAAACACTTCCCAAATCAGAACAACTTTTTAATGAGAGGGATCTAAATGCAGACTGTTAAATAGTTTAAACTAAATGAAACTGCAAAAACAGAAGGAAAAATATGGAGAAAAGAACGTTGTTCATAAAAAAAATACACAAAATAAATGAGCAAATGAAGGCTCAATGCTTTTATTTCAAACTATAGCATTTATCTTCATAATCATTTTTTCTTCTTTTTGTAAGCACTTGATCTTTCCATAGACCTGAGACACAATCCGTGTTTCAAAGCATCAGCAGATTACGGCTGTTTGAAAATAACACTTTTAAAGGAAAATCATAAAAATAAACTGTGACACTAAGTATTTAGGTTAAACGTTAGCATTTGGTGTTTAGTAGGAATGGGGTAGGGTGTCGGGGCGGTGGTGGGGGTGGGATGTTATCCCTCTGAACTGGGATCAGAGGTAGTCACAGAGCTGAGTGTGTGTGCGTGAAGTGGGAGGCAGCGTACACACAGCAGTGCTGCTGATTTTAGATGTTGTGTAGGAGCACACAACATCATGTTAGTTTGTTTGAAAGAGGAGCAGTTCTGCTTTAACATGAGCATTGCTTTTATTCTGAAAAAGCCCAACAGATTTAAGGAGCCACTTGTGTTGATAACTTGTTTTTTTTATAACCTGCTGTTTTTTTCTTGTAACCTAAAACTTCACCTGAACATGTGTGGCCATTATAATACAGTTACAAAATAACACTTGTGATAAATCAGTCTATTTTTAAAGTTTTATTACATCTCATTGTATTTATTTCCTCCTTTTTCTTCTTGCGTGCCCTCGCAGGAATTGTGTAAACACAATTTATCAAATACGCATAAAATCTTTTTTGTTTTTTTTGTGTTTTGCAAGCAGGTCTTCAAAAGCCAAATTAAGAATAACCAAAGACAGTTATGTAAATAAATTATATTTTAATGACTCAAATGTCACAAACACTGATGTATACGATCAAACCAGACGTCATGTCCGTCCTTTTTCTGTTGTTCGGAGTTGAAACAGGAGCTGCCGTGTTGTATTTCTGGAGCCAGAGTCTTCAAGGCCCAATCATGGTGTCACATGATCTTTGTTTTAAGCATGAAATAACTAATTACAGCTAAAAATATTAGACAAAATTAACATTCAAACATACAGCAGCAAGGTAAGAACTAATGAAATGAATCAACAGGAGTCAACACCTGAAAAAGTTAAGTGAGGTTTTTTTACTTTTTGTCAATGTTCTGTTAACAAAGAGGGACTTCAAACTTGTACTGGAACCAGCCGACAGCCTGCAAGCTTTTCAGAAACTAGTTCATGGGTCCTTTCACACAGAAAAATGACCTAACTCCAAATCAAAACCTTTTAATCTGCTCCTTTGAATTTGAAAGTCCTGAAAAATGGGCACCACAGTCATCAGATGAGTGGTCCATGTGATATCTTTCAGATTAGTTCCTCTCGCCGTGTTCCTGAACAGTTGTTCAGTCTCAACACAGTCCGTGAATTTTAAACCAGCTGCTCACTCGCTCAAGAAAATGTCCTTTAACAAGGTGAGCAGGAACATCGCTTATTTGAACAATTTCTTCAAACACAAAACGATCAACAGTCACTTGTGTGCTCTTTTGGCGCTTTGACTCACAGCACAGGTTGTCTCGTTGATCTGCTGCAACAGATCAACAACACAACTTAATGTAGAACCTGGATCCAGTCAAAAAAAAAAACAGTCTTTGTACCGTTTCCTCCAACACACACCTGATCAGTCTGATCTGATACTGCATCAACAAACCAAACATTCTTCACATTAAAAAATAAACAAAACAGGTTATTCAAGACTTCTGGTTTCCTCACGTTAACATCAAACAAATGAGCCTCGTTCAGCTTTTAGCTTTTAAAGTGTTCCCATTATTGTCACATCCAAACAAACTCAATCACATGAAACAAAGCGAGACAAAAGAGGAAGAGGAAGAAAACTGAATTTAAAGTTTGCTCCTTAGAAAATAATAACAATGAACGTAGCTAAATTAAAATCTATATTTTTCAATCATACATAAGAAGCTAAAGTGCTATTCTGTTTATAAGCTGTAGGTTTTGGGTTTTAAGACTGATGATATAAACTCAGTCTAAGAGGAGTTTAACGGAAGGTGAACAGTTCAGGCTTCGGACATGATTTTCAAGTATTTTATAAATGGAAAAAAAAAAACAAAAAAAAAATTCACCCACCTGTGAAACGAGTGGTTTTTCACAGAGGCTTCCAAACTTTTTGGTTTCCGACCAATGAATTAAAAAGTTTGTGAGCCCATCGATTAAATACATATAATTTGTATATATCTGCTGTTTCTATAAATATATGCAATCTTTAAAAAATCAAACTTTGCTAATAAGCATTTTAAACAACAACATAATGACAACACTATTATTTTCATTCATTTATGACTGATGACACTTATGGTGAAAATACTCTGTAAACAGATGTTTTTAAAGACAAGTTTATATCTGGAGATGATCTAAGGACTCCCACTTGATGTTTCATGATCCCAACCACTGCTTTCATACATGAGTGAAATTTTGCAATACGTAGCACTTCTATAGTCAATAAATCTGCTTTTTATTTGGTTGGAAAGTTTAAATTACAAGAATTCATAATGGGACAGAAATTTGCAACTATAAAATACAAAAGGGACTTTTTCAGATAAATAATCTTGTTTCATTTTCTTTTAAAATCTAAATTCTGGGAGTATAACACTGAATAAATGTCAAAACTCAGATGGGACTGTTTCTCCAGTGAACGTAGGGATTATGAAAGAGTTGGATTCTTGTCGTCCTGTTAACACGGAACGGCAGGCCGAGCAGAGAAAACACATCCTCGCTGGAAAACCAGGAGGGATGATGTTACGCCACTGGTGTGTGTCCATGCATGTGTGTGTAAGGGTGTTTCTGTTTGTTGTAGAAGGTCAGGCGCCACAGTTTGGGTGTGATCACTGCTGTCCTGTCAGCACGCCGAGTGTCCACAGAACCCCTCCCTTTACCCCCTGCTCCCTCTCGCTGCTCGCTGTCGTTCTCCCCCTCTTTCTTCATCCTTTCCTCAGAGCCAGGGTGTAACCAAGACTCTACTTGTCAGTTCTTCAGATCTGTAAAAAGAGAGAGGGCAGTGTGTGTGTGTGTGTGTGTGTGTTAGAGATAGAGAGAGAGGGCAGGCAACAGGCACAGGCAGCAGGCAGGTTTTCTTGAACAATAAAGCTGTTGGTTATTTTTGAACCCGGGAGAGGAAGCACTACTCCCTTCAGGGTGGGGAGGCGATTTATACGGCCCCCACCCAAAACACACACACACACACACCCACACACACAGATACTTGCACTACTCGCTCATTAACGTGCACACAAATACACACAGTTCACAAACTGCACACACGTGTGGCTCAAAGTCTCCTTCACTGATCTGCGAAGAAGAATCTGCATCTGAAGGAACGTCGTGAATTTAAAACACAAGTCGAGTTTCTGCTGTGAATGACTTGAAATCACCTGTTTGGTTCCATAATATGAACTCTAATGAAAGTCATCAACAGAGAAGAATAACCTGCAGTGTTCATTTGAATATAAAATGCTTCATTTTACGACAGTGTAAGCTGACCAAGAGCTGTTTTACAGAGTGAATCACGCTGCTTCCTCCTTTTCCTCGGCCCTACCTTTGTGTTTTGCATGTTCACACTAATAGTTAAAGATGTCTCATGTTCCTTCTGACAACATGATGAGGATTTTCAGAGGCGTGCTTCAAACAAAGGGGTCAGAGCAGCACTAACAAAAGAAAACTTAAGAATGTAATTATTTTCTGTTAAGAAATAAAATAATTGTCATGACTGCTCTAATGTCTAGTTTGATGTTTTTCTGTGAATTGAGTATTTGGTCAGTCTTCTTTTAAAAGCACAAAAACATCACATACTGATGTTTGATGGGAACTCAATAAAGTTATAAAACACATCTGTTCTGTAAAATTAATTTACAAATATTGATTGGCTGTGTGAAGGGGTGTCGCACCAAGTAAGGAAGGTTTTTTTAACCAACACCCCACCTGACTTCAAGTCAGGGCGCTGAGAGGACTCTCTGAAGGTAGTACCTCACTGGACTCACTGAGTCTCGTTGAAGACTCAAAATTCAGTGAAATTAGGAGAGTATTTTGTTGCCGTCTCACTGAAGTCTAAGAGTTTCTGACCGAGCAACCTGTGCAGCCGCCTTTTCAGCAGCCGTTTTTTTTAAATCACAAATTAATGTCATGTGAGTGGCTTGCAAAACTCTGCTCTAGGCACTCTACATTATTTTGTTATTACACATTATTTTCCCCCACATTTTACCTATTTCAGCAGCTGGCCCTGCATTTATGACTTAACCTGCTGGAGTACACTTTTCACATGAAGATAGGCGGATTTGGACCAGTTTTCCAGTATTACTGATCATCGACACGGTTTGTAGACCTGGACGTTTTCTGTCAGAGAAGAGCTCCCGTGCAACGCCTTTGCTTATTTGTCGACAACAAAACTGAGAAGGGCTCAAAATGAGTTGAAGATGCCCACAATGACTCTGTGACTATTTTGAGAGAGTATTCAACTTTCTGAGGCGCTTTGGAGACTCCCTCGTGACCAACTAGTCTCCTCCAGTCGCAGCCCACTGAGATACTCTCTTAAGGTGGAATTTCCCAGTGTTGACCCCAGCCTGTGTCTTTACACCTCGACCCTTAATTCAAAACAGCAAAAGGTGAAGCTGAAATGAGACACGTGACTCCCTCCAGTTATTCAGTAAGACACTTTCAGGGCTTTTCCTTTTCCTTCTAATACTGACCAACGTTTGTGGCATAATTTGGTCAGAAATTGTCTCCATAAACATGAAAGTATTTTAAACATGCTATCTACTGACACTTGAGATGAATTATTGAGGTGTTCAAAGTAAAAAATAAATGCTAAGGTTTAATTTTTTTTTTCAGTTTTTATGCATGCATTTGTTGTCTGGTTCTGCCAGCAGAAACATACAGGAGATAAAACCTGTGGCCTTTTTTTTAGTCCAAAAATTTCTAATTTAGATCTCCAAAATGTTTATTTAATTAGACAATTGTTAGTAATAAAAAGCTGGTTTTAACAGATGTATTCTAAGCTGTCTTGTTCTCATTTAGGGACACAGAAGGCCTAATGGAGACGGTTGTTTTTGGCCTTTGGGTCGTATTTTCCCATTAATGGTCATATTTTAGATATCAGCATCAGTTGTAGCCGTCATGATTGTGCATTTAGCTCTCTTTTGTTTGTTTGTTTGACACATGGCTTCTCAAACACCTGTAATTTTTTTTTTCAACAAGTCTCCTACTTTTATGTAAGATGGTTACACACATTTTATGTTCAAAAGGGTAATGTCAGTGCACTTCATAATATTTAGAAAAATCAGACCATTATTCAACACTCTAACAAGTGATGGAAAGATAAATGTAAAGTGAAAGATGTGTTGGTGTAAGATGTGAACCATGAAGAGGAACTCTTGTTGTAGTTCTGCATCTGTCTGCTTTAAAAAGGTTTTAAATCTTAACCTTTAGGTGATGCTAAACATAAACAGCCTCCTCAGCATCTGATTTAACATTTCACTGCTGCACCTGCAGTGCACAGATATAGTGTGGAGCTGAGACAGAAAAAAAAGAATTGTGATGTTTGTTTCTTTCTTTTTTAATAGACCTTTTCATCAAATTTGTGTAAATGGGGTAAATCAACATTCATAGACTGCAGCAGATTTTAAAAGCTGGAAAAAGCCAAAAAAGTACTGATTCAGAAGTCATTGCCTGCAGATCTCTGTGGAAAATGGCAGCAGCTGCTTTGCATACAAGGTATGCATACGTTACTTTTTATTACTTTTTTTCTTCTTCTTCTTCTTCTTCTTGTGTGAAGTTCCTAGATAATGTACCAGTTAGCAGTTAGTCTCACCTCTCGAAGACTTTGATCACAGTTTAGAGGAACCAGAAAGACTGAAGGAAGGCAAACAATGTTTAGAGCAGGATCGGCAGAAGAGCACGTTTCTTTCCTGTTTGAACAATTGAAATTGGGAGTACTTTATTGCAGTTTAATTGGGAGTTTTGTTGGTGATTTTTGTCACATTTGATTGAGTTATTTACCACATTAAATGTTTGTTTTCCCCAGTCTGTGTCAGTCAGTTTGTGCAGCTCTGATGCAATGAAAACATCCCAAATAAGGAGTTTGAACAAGCTGCTTTGCTTTGTTAAAGGACTGAGTTAAGAAGGGGAATTGTTTTAAAGCTAGTGGTTCTCTAGTTCTGTCCATCATAAAACATTTTGAATCTCCAAACCAACAATGTGCGAATTGCGTTCAGCACAGAAAACACAAACTACTCCTGAGTAGTTTGTGTTTTCTGTGCAAACAAACCATGCCTTTAGGAATCTGTCAGCACGCTGAAGATAATGCACTCGACCTTTCAACACGATGATTGAAGCTAGCAAACCTGCATAAAATGCATTGGACTCACCATCTTAGATAAATGTGTCACTATGCTAACATTTGCCAAGTAGCACAAACTGCAGCTCAGACTGTTGAAACGTTACAAGTATAAACTAGAACATTCTTAAACAAATTTTTAAGCGAACCAAAGCAGCTACTGCGCTAAAGGTCAACATAAGCTTTGTTATAAAAATGTTAACGCGGCTGCCAGTGGGTCATTTGCATCACCTTGGAAACCGCACACCTGTGACTCTCACTCACTAACGGCACTCCTAAGAGAGGTAGACTGACACAGAAGGTCAGTCTGAAAAGTAAGCCTCAAACAAACAGCTGCTGTGTGAAAACTATGAGTTTTGACAGGTTATTATGTAGGAGATATGACAGGTAAAAAAAACTTCATTTTCAGTTTTGAGGAGAATAATTTGAGCTAAAATGTAACTGAGGTCTATGAAAGTTAGATGTGCCCTCTCTGCACCTTCAGAGGATTTGTCAGAAAAATGAACATCCTATAGCTGTGAAAGACACAGTGGATGAAAGAAGACAAAAATGCCTTAGTTCTGATGTGTAAGTTATATACGTACTAAAAAGGCCGTGGGAGTAAAAAGCATTTAAAAAGCATTTAATTTGAACAGTTCAAAAGTTAAATATGTGTGAAAAAATCCTAAAACCCTATGATTGTGTAAAAACCATCAAAGATATCAAAATGCCAGTCTGGTCATGTAAAGTTTAACTTTCTGTGACCCATTTAAACTTTCAACTATGTTTTTTTACTGTGAAAAATGTTCAAGCTACAGATTCCCAAAGGGATGTTTTTTCCCACCTGTTTCTCCTATATCCCATTGTTGTGCACAGGAAAAGTTCTCTCAAATTTTTGCAAATCTTTTCTAAGCTGTATAATGAACCACTACCAAAAATCATTGCACACTGTTTCTGTGTTTTGTGATGTATAAATTGCATGTTTTATTTTGGGGGGTTTTAAGCTGCAGGATGTATTAATGGACAAAAGTTGTGACAGAAGCCCAACAGCGTAGTAGTAAGTGTGCTTTAATGCTTATCCATTGGCACGCCTAATGAAACATTAGCATGCACATGCAAATCTTTTGCCAATGTCTTAGTGCTAAAAGGAAAAAGGAGGAAAATTAAAAAACACATTTAGCCAGAGGCAAACATTTAAAACTTGCACAAATGGATGGAGAAAAACTTCAGGAGTGATTTGTAACAAAAGCGTGGCAGCAAAGGTCAAAGGTTGAAGGAAAGGTTTACAGGCAGTGGTGAGAGCAGCCATGTTGTCTGGTTTGGAGACAGAACTGGAAGAGGCAGAGCTGAAGATGTTGAGGTTCTCCTTGGGAGGGACAAAGATGGACAGGATCAGGAATGAGGTCATCAGAGGTACAGCACAGATTGAACGACTGGGAGATAAAGTTAGAGAGGCCAGACTGAGATGGTTTGGACATGTGCAGAGGAGGGACAGAAGGATGTTAGAGACAAAGAGGACAGATATGGATGCAGTTAGAGAGGACATGGAGGACAGAGGACACAGAAGACAGAGTTAGATGGAGGAGGACTCGCTGTGGAGACCCCTGAAGAGGAAACGGCTGAAAGAAGAAGAAGAAGTTAATACTTTATCAGCCGTGACATCCGTCATGGAGCACAGAGGATGGAGACAGAGGTGAAGGCCTTTGTCCGGGCTGGACAGGTGGTTGGCCAGGCGACTGTCTGTTTTTGGTCATTTCACAGGTTTATAGAACAACTCTGTCAAAAACAACATACTGACGTGAAAGTCTGCTACATTGGCTGATATTGAACCTCTGCACTTTGCGTGGCCTTGTTTGTTTGCTTTGTTGAAGTTTTCTCTCAGCTCAGATACACAGGTATACACCGATGGTGCCGAGTGAATCAGTTATACACCGTTTATTTTCAGCACACATTCCCACAGCAACACAGATGATGTTCGGCTGAGAGAACAGCAACAAACAAAACAGACAGCGTCATGCAAGGATGCGGCGATACAATATTAGCTAATGTAGAATTCACAAAGACGTCATTTTGAGTTGTTTAAAAACCTGGAAGAACGCAGGCAGTCGTTTGGCTGGCTGTTGGCCTAGCCTGGATGAAGACTTTTGCCTCTTTCTCCATGAATGATGCAGATAGATTACAAACTATTGATAACTATTACACAGAACATCACTTTAAAGTTGACCAGATGATTCCTTCAACGTGATTTTGGAAACCTGATTTATTTCTTTTAGACTTTGTTTCTTTGAGCTTTAGGAAGAAGAAGTTTTAATCCATTTGTTCTAAACAAGTGGAACAAATATCAATGTATTATAATGTTTACAGAACAGCCATACTGACCCCTGAAGTAATGAGCAACAGTTAAATGTGAAGTTATAAATAAATGAGGGTGCGGATGACAAACTTACAGAAACAGGAAAGGTTGCATAATTTCTGTAGGAGGAACTTATTTTTATCAAAGTAATAAATTCTGATAAATGAAAAGATGCAACAGAAAACCATCAGAGCGTCAAGATGAGGGTCCATCAGATGAGCGTCTGTTTCTTCCTCCTCTGTGAGTACATTTAGTTTTTATTTCAGATAATTCAGTTCACTCTCATTAAAAAACATTTTAACGACTCGTCCTCAAACAGAAACTTGATGTTTTTGAAAAAGCCGGATTGTGGAGCTGGTCTCTCCCTCTGAAACAGGTTTTCTCAGTTATTTAATGAATCTCTTGATGAACAGAAATCTTTAGTTTAAACTTAAAACAATAGGAAGCTGCTGGAAGAAGGAGTTTAATCCTACAAATAAGCTGCGTCGTCAGTAAAAGCCACGGTCCAAACTGACTAACTTTCAGCTTATTTTGATCTCTATCCGTTAGCCTGCGGCCAAATTATCTGCAGGGGGAGTTTAGTCACATGTTTGTTATCTGTGTTTATTCCCTCCGAGAGCGGACGCAGCCAGTGCATGTCAGAAAATTCAATCTGTCGCTGCAAGGCTGCAGACACAGCCCTCTGAGGCATGTGTGACCATCAGGCAATTCTGGACTCCATTTTGGCTGCTTTTCAGAAGGTTGTGGATTGTATAACAGGAAACAACAGGACAACTGATTTACCATATGTTAATGTGAGGGATGCATACAGTGTGGAAGGTCTGATCACAACCTGGTCCACTTACAACCAACCTACATCCCCCTGGCCCAAAGGCATCCAGTCACAATCCATCAGGAGGTGGATGGAAAGAGCTCTGAGAAACTGCTACACATCACTGTCTGGGACCAGATAATCAACTCAAACTGTGAAGACATAGAGAGGAGGACAAATTGGGTACTCTTCCCAAGGGATCAATAAAGATCCATCTATCTGATAATGTAATGTACGTGTGAAGCGAACCCAGAATAAAGACTCATCTTGAAAGAACAAAATTAATTTATTTTAGGAAAAAGGAAAAGCAAAGACTGACGAGGTAGCAAACAAAAAAAAAAAACTTGCAGAGGAAAAATGAGATGGAACTCAAAGAGCAGGACAGAAAGAAACGAGAAGCAGAGAGAACCAAATACAATGAACCAGCTAGTAATGGAAGCAAAAGAACAGATTATAAAGGCAGAGGATGATGAGGAAGTGGACACAGGTGACTCATTAATAACTAGGAACAGGAGTAGATGAGCGTGAACTGAGGGCAAGTGAATATTGGCACAGGAGAAAAACTGATCACACGACCACAAGAATCACAAAGAAGAACACACAGAACAGAAGAGGGACAACATGAAATCAAGTACAGAAAAAAGACTCAAACTGTGACAGATGGATTCTGTCTGGAATCTGTTTGACAGCTTGTGTTCATCTTCCTTCAGCCCAAAATGTTCCCATTTCAGCAGTTTGAAAGCAACACATGAAGTCTGTTTGTTGAGCTGGTTCTACTTCCTGCTAAAGTCTCTCTAAATCTCTCTCTGGGTCGGAGCCTTTTAGAAGCCACACCTTTATCATTTATCTGTCACACAGTTTCCACCATGTTGATGTTTGGGAATGTTGGTAACATTGTTAACTTTCTAAGTGAACTGAAAGGTTTTCCTGACAAAGAAACGTTCCTCTCTCTGTCCCTGGGTGTAGTTCTAAAGCAGAACATGTTGAGATCTCTCTGTGGTTTCTCTCAGGAAGAACTAATATTAACTGATGATGTTTTCTGCAGCTCTGCAGGTTGGAACTGTTGATGCACTGAATCATTACTACAGTGTACCTGGAGAAAACATATCAATTGGATGCTCCTTTTTTCGTTTATATGGAAGTCAGAAGATCTTCTGCAAAGAAAACTGTGAAGGAGAAAATATTTTCATTACAACAAGTCAGAAAATAGCTCAAAGTGGACGATACGAGACTGAATATAAAGAGGATGGATATGCAGACAAACCAGGATATCCTGGTTTGTCTGTGAGAGTCTTTAATGTGACCCAGTCTGACTCAGCACTGTACAGATGTGGTTTGGGCAACTCTTCATCAACAGCTGCATACGTACAATTCAGAGTCCTCATTGCTGAAAGAAACCAAAGTTCATCACTTCAATAAAACAGCTGGCAGCTCGCTGACGGTTGCTTGTTCCTTTAATGTATCTGGAAAAACAAAATCCTTCTGCAGAGGAGAATGTGACAGAGACAAGATTCTTCTTCAGATAGATGGAGACACAGCTCAGAGCGGCAGATACTACATCGAAAATAACGAAGCCAAAACTTCAGGAGGACATCTGTATATGACCATCAAACATCTGACTGAGTCTGACTCAGGACGATACAGATGTTATCTGGACAGATCATCCAGAGAATTTACCGTCACTGTGGAGCCATCAGCCTCTTCATCATCAGCCTCACCAACAACCACACAGAGTTCAGGTAGTTCCTCACCTTCAGTTTCCTTTAAAATCTCTGGCCAAGAGAACGCAGGAACATCTGGAGGAACATCTGAAGAAACATCTGGAGGAACATCTGAAGAAACATCTGGAGGAACATCTAGATGAACATCTGAAGAAACATGTGGAGGAGCATCTGGAAGAACATCCAACCACAATGTTCCTCTGATTGTTGGTCTGACTCTGGGCGTCACAGTCGTCCTGTTAGCATTAGCTCTGCTGGTTTCCTGCAGGAGAAGGTCTCTGGAAGGTCAGAGGACCAGAAGGAACCCAGATGGAGCAAACATGGAGACTGTCGTCTTTGAGACCGGCGCCTCACAGGACCCAGCCTACGAGAGTCTCAGATCTGACACCAGAGACAAGAACCAGATCTACTCCTCACTGGCAGAAAACCCATGAGACCCTGGATTCAGACCTGGGTTCTGGTTCTGGACTTCAGAGTTTAGTTTTTTCTCTCAACAGGCAAAAGAAAATTAATTAGTTTTTATTTGCTTCAGCTACATGTGCTTTAAGGTAGAAGAGCATTTCTTTCAGTTTGATGGTGTTTTACTTTATTTCCTTGACTGTTTTGATGATGATGATGATGATGATGATGAAGATGAAGACGATGATGAATTAAATTAAACATCGTAAGAAAATAAAAAAAATAAAAAAATAAAAAAACTTGCACAAATGGGTTTTAAATTCATGCAAATGTTCTTAAAGACATGTCACCCTGAATGGCTAACTCTTTAACATGCATCACGGTGGAGGATGAAATCTGTCTTCACTGTAAGGGGAGATTTCAGGGAGCCAAGTTAAATTGTTTTGACATCCTGACATCATAAAAGTCAAAAAATCAAGTTTTAGAATGATTTGCAGTTACGCACACTTATTGGGCTTGTTAGAGACTTGAATCACTCAAGGCATTTATCAGCTTTCAACCTGCCTGTACATTTCTGTCACTTACATAAAGACATATTTGTGGCTATGACTCCGTATAATGGCATCAAACTCACTGAAAAACACACTGTTGCTTATATGCAAAGCAGGAGAAGAGGGGCTGGTTTTAGAGCGAGACAACCGGAGAGGGAGGCAGAAAAAAGGGAAAGTCAACACATTTTGAAGCAACAACTGCACAGCAGGTAATTCAAAGATACAAACGTGTTGGAACAATTAGAGAACTAGGAGTGGTTTTAGGGTACATGTTACCTGTAAATGCAGGCTAAATTCCTATAATGTAATCTGTTTAAAAGAATATTTGAAGCAAATTAACTACAGGTTTTTCCTTCAAAACCCACGTCTTTAGGTCTGTCTCAACCCCCTTGTGTGAGAGTAGGGAACTGTTTTCCTTCCCTTTCCTATGTTTTTTTTAAAATTTGTATTTAACCTGGAAACGTTTGTCTTGTGGTTTCATCAAGCTAACAAAACAAAAGAAAGGATGCCATTTTATTCATGTTTCATTCTTCCTTGTGTGGCTATTAACGGCCTTCACTGCTGTCTCCAAAAAACAGGCAAAACATCTTTAATGAGTCACTAGTGCTCCACGTCCCACCTGTCCTGTTATCACTAATACTGTCCGAGGCACTTTTACTGCTGGCCCCGGAGCGGTAGAAGCAAAAATCAAAACATTTATAAACAAAACCAGAAAACTTTTTGCTGCGTGTGGATCTGCAGCAGTAAAACCTTCGTCCTATTTTCCAAGGAACAAATACTGATAAGAACAAAGTGATGGTATATTTGCCCTGAGCAAGTTAGCGTGGCAGAACAGATGTTAGAGCTGCTGCTCAGACCAAAAACATGCATGTTAGGTTCACTCATAGCTCTAAATTGTCCCTGGGTGTTGGTGAGAGCGTGAATGGTTGTCTCTCTTGTTTGTTTCTAAGAGGCCCTGTGATGGATTTCAGATTTGTCCAGCATGTCCCCCGCCTCTCACCCAGTGACCGCTGGAGATAGACACCCTGCATGGCAAAGCAGGTAAAGAAAATGAACATACTGATGGATGGACGTCAGCTTTAAGCTGCACCTGGCTAATAGCTTTTTCTGCCCCATTCGCATTCATCAGCATCCAAAAACAATAAACAAATGTGTTTCGGCCATCTTCTGCAGAAGAAATGAGGCCTTTCAGGCACTTACGTAGCATGACAAACATAATGCCCTCTTTTGCATGAAAATGTGGACTTTGCGTGAATAAACTCCACACATTTCTTTGGTTTCTGCAGATGATCTAGAATCTGGAAACATTATTTCAGCAAAACTAAACACACCACACAACTGACTTTAGATCAGTCGGTAAGGCTGGGTTTCTTCACCTGCACAAAAGGCAGTCAGGCAACAACAACAGACCCAACAACTCAAAATAATCTTATCTGTACTCCATAATTACCAATCATAATAAAAACCCGGCCATTTGGTTGCTCTTGCACTAAACAGCTTGTTATCCGTCAGGTGCCACACTCTTTCAGTCAAGTTCATCTGTTGCTAACGACAGATAAACAGTTCAAAACAAACTCCTGCGTGACTCAGCTGCTGAACACAGTATCTTCTTTTGTGATGTGTGGAGGTTTGAGTTGAACAAGTTCTCTTCAGGTTGGCTTCATCTCCTAATTGATGATAATCTGATTATCACCTCAAGGCAAGCTCGTTCAGAAAAAAAAAAGAAAAAAGGCAGACACTCCCTGCTGTGCTTCTAGAAAGACAGCTCACCTGGCACCAGAGGAATTTTGGAGCCTACAGTTGAATGTCAAAACAGCGATGTGATTGTTTCGGAGCGAGACACGAAGAGCGTGAGTCAGGTGTTGTCATGATAATAAGCTCGCACAGATAATTTATCTCACGTCGTCTTGGAAAATGAAAATCATAATGAAGGCAGGTCCCGATCATCTGTCATCATTTCGAGCACCAAGAATGGCTTTCTTCTGCCGCTCATTTGTGCGGTGTGTTTTATGGCATTTATGACAGGATCAAGTGATAAACAGTCAGTCATAAATATTTCACCCGAGCTCTTTCACCTCGTTGGAGGCCTCCCCTGCTGCCCTGTCTGCCAACGATACAGACTGGTGTTTATATTTCATCCTTATCAGTCTGGGATCAAACATAAGGTAAAAAAAAGATGGGGCCTGAGAAAGGTGTTCCTCCTGTCTGGAGTTTTACAATTTGTTATTCAGGGGTTGAAGATTTCACACAATCAGATCTGCAAAATTCAGATCTAGATACGGCCTCATATGTTTATTTAAAAACTGAGAACACGTTTTTAAGTAAAACCCATAGAGGCTGAAAGAATATTATCTGCACTGCCTTTTGATTGTGTCTCAGTGTTGCAGTAAACATTACCCCTCAGAGAGGAATAAAATCAGTTGTGTTAACATGTGTGGGACTTGTTATCTGTTTCAAATAGCAGTGAATGCTGTGAAAGAGAAGCACAGACGTGTAATTTTAGCAGCAGCCCAGCCTGTGAGCACAGGTCAGACAGTGAAAATTAGGGCTGATCTTTTTTTTTACTTCTCTCTGAGCATGCCTGCGCTGTCCACAGACCACACCCTGCATGCGAGTGTTGTGTGTCCCTGTATTATTATTATACAACTTGTTGTGGGGACATAAATCTGTTTGGAGTTATACTGTGGGGACCCACCTGCCTCATGGCAACAAAGAGAAAGCCTGAACAATATAAATCATTTGGTGTTTTTTTGATTAATGAACAGGATACAAAAGAAGGCTATCACATTACATACTGTAAACAAAGAGGAACTCTTTTCATGTCAGCTCATTCACGGCTTCAACGCTAAAATGATTTATATACATTAGCAAGGGAACTGCGGTGCTGCCAGGCCTGCAGCTCACCTTTTGATGGCTAAAAGATATTGCAACATATGACTAACTAGACAAATAGATGCTTCCAAAAACATTGTTATAATAATGTAACCAGACTTCCTTAAAGAAATGAATGTCCTCATATTCATGCCCACAGATTTACAAAGATCTTATTCAATCTGATAGTGCTCAGAGAATGTGTTAGGGATGACTCTCAGCTTATACCACACCAAATTTAAGCTCAGTATCTGTAAAATTGACTGAGTTATAACCATTTTTTAATTTAATGAGGTCAGTCAGCTGTCAGGGCCATCTTGAATTGGGTTGAATCAACAAAAATTGGAAAAATTTAGAAAAGTAGTTTCCAACTCATTGCTTTAAGTAAAGGGCTTGGTTGTTTATAATTGGTTTAGGAGTTTTGCCATGTGCTAACCATTTCGGCAGGTAGATGTTGTAAAGAGTGTTGTGTAGCTTTACTACAGCTGTTGCTGAAAATGTTGAAATGCAAAAAAATGTCACCATGATAAAAGTTCCCTTCAGCCATGAGTGAGATCCTGCCTGGGCTGCCTGCAGCCGAGTCTATGAAAAGCTAAAAACGGCACCCACCTGCTATTTGTGTACGTATTAAAAATGTTACATGTTTGTATTTGTTGTAAAGAACATTAGGGTTAGCACCATCTGGAAAAGGGCTTCTCGTGTGCCTGTTTAGATATAAAGTCAAGGTCTGAATTAATGTACAAAAGAAATATAAAATACAGAATGAGAACAAATACAACATGTATAGTTAAATTAATCACTCATGTTAAATCTCTGCAGCAATGGGGCTGAAGCGTGACAATAACTTCATTCCTCAGAAAGGTCAGACTCAGGTTTCTTTCTCATCTTTTCAGGGACCCTTTAAAATCTAACAAAAACAGTCCGATACTACTGCTAAATATACAGTTAAAATCAACATTAGTTACCACTGAATTTGAGATGAAATGTGTAATCATACTCAATTTGTTGAGACTATTTCAGTAATTTGAAAAAACTGTTGGATCAAATAAATCATGACAAAGATCCCACTTCTCGTTTTACTGCTAATGCTCTTTGCAGATGAAAGACCTGCACCAACCACAAAAGCCCGCTGACAGCTGAGATCCAGGTGATTGGAGTCCAGCCTGTTGCAGCAAAAAGAAATAAGACGTAAACCGATTGTTTTCACACCATCCAGCTGCCAGTTCACATGTTGCGGCGACGCCACAGCAAGTTCAGAGCAGGCGAGCCAATCTGATCAGCAGAGATGAGCAAATCTGATGTGATCTGATACATTTCAGACGAGATATTTGGAAAAAAATCTGTTCATTTTCTAAACGCGCTTCATCCTGTGCAAGATTCCAAAGGGCCGTTGGGTATTTCTAGTCAACAGTGCATGAGAGACAGGGTTTTAAGGTGGACAACTTCCTTAAAAACTGCTGTTTCTTTTCCTGTCAGTCAGCTGCTTCCTTCTGCAGGGGTCGCCAGCATTTAGCAAACATTCTGGAAAAAATGAGTTTTGTCAAAACGATTACTATAGATCCAGAACGCTTTTAATTACGATCAGAGCGGTGTTACTAGAAACTCCCCAACAATGAAGGAGACTTGACAGGAGATGTCAACGAGACATAAACTTTAACATCACTTGTTTGCTTTTGCAGCTGCAGAAGAAGCTCCTGATGTGCCGAGGAATGGAGATGTCGTCATGTTTCATCTGACCCTCTTGACTTCTAGAGAAGTCTTTTTCCTCTTCCATGTTGTTTTGTTTGACGCTGGTTCCTGTAGCTCACCTGCACTTATCATCCTCATACCACACATGTTTTATAGAAAACCTGAACCTGGGCAAAGCAGGCAACTGAAGAATAACTAAAAAAAAAAAATTCACGACACAGCTCATCATCTACCACTTTTAAAAAACTTAATATGCTGGATTTCAGATGATTTACTTTGACTCCCTCATCTCTGCAGTCAGTATAAAATATAAACAGATGCTGCTGAATTTAATAAAAAGTTAAAAAATCACATTTAAGTGAGCCAAAATATGCTAAGGCACGTTTTGTGTAAAGCGTACTCAAAAAATACCAATATATCTCAGTCCTGTGCAACAGAACACACTTTTTACTTTACATAACGCTTTCCACAGTTTTGCACACTTTTTTTTTTTCGGCGTGCAAATGATCCTTTCTATTTAACAGGGCGTGATCTGCCTCTGGGAGACAAGCTTTCTTTAGCTTTGACCCAGCCCAGTGATGGTATGTGTGTCACGCACCTGAAGGAGTTCAGTCTTACATATATTAAAGACTTATTGGTGTCAAGTTCAACTCAACCAGTTTTCATCAACCTATTTTTAGGTGTTTGACAAAATAATAATGGCAAAATAACAGTGTCTCCACATCAACCACATACGTTCTTAATACTATTAATTGTCCGTTTATTATTTGACAATTTAAGTTTTCTTCCCCACAGTTAAGTGTTTTAAGATCCAAGGAAAACAGACAAAAACAATACACAAAAATAAGAATTTCAAAAGCGTTTGACTTTTTGAAAACATTCAGCTAACTTTACTGTATCTAAACACTTAATAAAGGAGAAGGAGGCTCTAAAACATCCTGCGTTCAGAGAATTATTCTTAATTCATAACCCTGATTATCATGATTCTACTTCTTGATTAATCAAGTCTTTTTTCTTGGTTAAGCATACATACTGATACCAAGAAAACACCTGATTAGACTTAACCGTCCTGTGGCCTTCGGGTCAAATGGACCCAAAGTTATAAGAGCCTCTCTTTCTCTCGAGTTCAGGGCTTCAGGAGGGTTAAGGACAAAACCAAAGCATAAAAAAACTCCCAACTCATCAGTACGTGACGTGGTCTCAGTGACTTTATGCTCCTTCGACTGAATGAGTTGTCTTCTCCAGAACATGAATGAAGACATCTTTGGGAACTGGGTGGGATTTAAAATGTCAAATCTCAAACAAAAGCTAAACTAAGCTGAAACAACACTGAGGCGACAGTGACAACTATGCTGGGTGGAAGTGATACACTGATGGCAATAAAGCTGCTTTTTTTACCCACTGATTGACAGATGTTGTCTCAGAGTCGGTCGCTGAGGTTGAAAATCAAACAAATACTGAACTTGTTTTATCTCTGACTCAGTGTTTTAGTAAGAAAGTGGCACAAAACCAACACTGAAGACTAAAGAGCTAAAAATAAAAAAAAAGAGTTGGCACCATGGCTATACTGCTTTTTCTAATTATAATGAACTGTTTTTCTTTAATAAAAAAAATGCCTTTGCTGGATCTGTTTGTTATGTGAGCGATTGTTGTGTTCTTGGATTTTAGGCTGCAGAGTTTGGTTGAGCTTTAATCTTAAGCCACAGTAGACACAGAGAAGCATTTATTGCTCGATATATCCCTGACTGACCAAATGCAGAAGAACAATTTTGTTTGTTTTAATGTTTGATGAGACCAGTTAAAGTTTAGGTTAATCTGTTTCTAAGCAGTAGAAACAGATGTGCAGATAACAGGTTGTTGAGTAAACTGCAGGAAGAGCTTGGCAAAAAGCAGCAGCTGTTGGTTTTTTTTTTTAATTATGTTCATGTAAACCATTTTAACAACTCAAGATACAAGGTAGTGCCAGTTTGCTTCAAGCAACTGTTGCTGGTGTTTATCTCATTTTAATGAATCAGTACAATTTTATTTGGCTTAATTGATACATGAAATGTGATTCCTTAAATTCTAAACTTGAAACCAAGCTGATTTAGTCTGGTGGCAACGTGGAAAGCAAGCCTACTTCACAAAAACAAATTCAACAGAGCCTAAAGGATTTATAGATAACATTTCATGAAAAGAAGAATGGGAGATGCTCTTTGTCCATGACCTGTTTTAGTGGCATATAGAGAACCCATTACATGTTAGATGGATGGTCATAATGTTATGGCTGATCAGTGTCTGTCCCATTCGCTCACACAAGCGCTCCACTTCAGTAATAATAGGCATTTATTGAAAGATGCCAACAACATGTCGTGATTTGTGTTTTTTTCAGTGTTCTGTTAGGATTTATTTTCCGTGATGTTCAGTTTTTGTATTTTCTTTGTGTTCATCTTATTTCTGTGTTTTCCAGCTGCTCTCAGTTCTTTTCCACAGTGAACAATCACTCCCCGGTTCTCCCTCTCACACCTGTTCCCTGTTGTCGTCCAGCCAGATGTCTCCAATCTCCTCATCAGTCCATTTGGTCTCCCAGTCTTCACCTCACCTGCAGTTTGGAGTTGTAGCTTCTGTGCCCAGCCTGGTTCTCCTCCTCCGTGTCTCCTTTAGTTTTTGTTATTGTTGCTGCCACTTCAGCTTTTGTAGTTTCCCTTTTTCGTTTTCTTTTATAGATCTTCAGGTTTTATTTTGAGTGCCTTCGCAGCCAAAGACACATAGAAATACTGATATACAGCATGTTCCCTTTACCTGACGGCAGATGTTTTTGGCTTTATTTATCAGTATGGTACATTTTCATCTTTTTCATGAAAAAAAAAAACTACTGACATGATAAATAGGACCACTATTCAAAACTTAATGCAAGGCTTATGGCTGAACAAATCATTTTTGTGCTTCACGACTTTCAAATTCAAAGTTTAGTGCTGTCATCTTTGAGGTTGTGGATGTTTCAGCTGTGATTTGAGTACGATGTATATGTGTGTGTGTACCTAACCTTAATTTTAAACCAAGTCGGATTTTGTCTTACATGTTGTCCTGGTGCTGACAAATGAAGGTGGGTTTTACTCAAGTAAGACGATATCACTGACAGAAACTGCTCTTCTCTGCAGGTAACACGAGGTTACGTCACAACATCAGACTTTTAGAGAAGCTGTGATGTTTAAAGTCAACTTCCTGTGAATCGGGTGCACATTACAACAATGTCTTAAGTTCACAAAGACAGTTTTAGATGTAGCGTGAATCATGCCAGGAGAAAAAAAGAAAAAGCAGCGCGTACATTTGTAACATTTTTCAACCAAGTGACAAAGGCATTTGCAAAGTCACGAGAACAAGATAAGAGGAACTTAAAACGAAACACACACACCTATAGTATAAACTGCTACGTCCTACAAGTCTTACTTTCAAATAAAAACCGGTGGAAAAATCTGAGGAATGAAACCCTTCGTTTGCAGCGAGGTAGTTGCCACACGCAAACAGGCCGATGATGGATGAGCTAGATTCTGAGGAACCCGGTTGTTTTTCCCCTGACGTAATGCCGGCGCAAACCATTCGCTCTAAGAGATCATTTTATGGTTTTTTATCATACCTGAGAAAAGTCTACGTTTAGCTTTGTCACCTTTGTGCATCAAGACTTTATGCAACTGAGCCTAGTTTGGAGAAAATATGTTGTTTTAAGAGATATCTTAGCCTAGGCTGCCTTGAATGTTGCTTTTCATCATGCAGAGACAAGAATTACAAACATTAAAAGATGGTAACTCCTTTGTTAGTAGGTGTTAACGCCTCTGCATGATAAACTAAATCAGCTTATCCATGCAGCACCGATGCGTTGCACTCACATTTTATAATACCAGGAGGCTGTTGCACTGTTGTGCCGAATTGCTTCTGGAAAACATCCTTGTAGTTGGCTTCTCCCGGAAGATAAACATGTTCTGCTTGAGGAAGCTAAGCTGAGCGGTGTGACAGGGGATTCCACTCGTGTTCGCTTCTTCTCTCGAATTAACAGCTTCGGTGAAAAGATAAATGTAAAGGATTACGTTAAGTGTCGCTTTTAAGTTTGGTCTAGTTTACAGTCACTGGTGGTCACAGGTCCAAAAAAAACCCCATCTCTTAAAATATTTTATAACCTCACTTCGCTCTGAGATAACATGCGGGTTGTTGTTACTACAGGTACGACCTTTGTTACGACTTCTGTTTGCTGCTGTTGATGTGATTAATGCAGAAACAGAAACTACTCCGAATCCAGTGTTTTTTTATTTATTTAAGTGTCTTGTTAAACCCGTTCAGCCTGTCCTTTATCAAGGGCACAGAGGTCAAGTTCACAGTTCACAGACTACAAACCCAGGAAAAAGGGAGAAATCTGCAGCTTTAAAACAATAAAGGAAATAAAAAACAACAACTGGAGACCGGTAAATGTTGTAACATTTTTACAACATTTATCCAAGATATAAAGAAAGGAAACAACAGTATTGGGACGGATGCTTTAAAACTAATTTTCGCTGTATTTTATTGTAGAGAAAACGTTATTATTTTGCTGTTAAAGTGGACCCATATTACTAATAACAAAAATGGGAATCGTAGTGTAACTATACCTCTTAAAATGAAATAACAAAAGGTGTCACACCCCTTGAACTTCTCTACATTTTATGATGCTATGGATCTCTGCAGCTCTTCTTCCTGCTTCTCAGCTTGATGCTCTCCTTTCCCGGCCTGCTTTAAACCTCTCAACTTTATCCCTGGCCTATCTGGCGTGTTCCTTGCTCTTCACGATGCTGTTTGATCGCTGATGTTCTGTAACAAACCTCTGAGGCCTTCAGAGAACAGCTGGATTTATAATGAGACTAATTTACACACAGTTGGACTCTATTTACAAATGATGTGGCTTCTGAAGGCCGTCGCTCCTAGTTTAGGGTGTCAGAGTGATGAAGGCTGGACACAAATACACGCCACACTTTTTAGATCTTTATTTGTAATAAACCATGCACCACTTTTACTTCCACTTTATAATTTTGAGCTTGGTCTGTCAGGTAAAATACAGTGAACTTTGTGGTTGTTAAAGTGAGATAAGGACTTCAAAGCACTGCACAGCCTTCTGGATGTCAGCGCTCATACACGTGTACACACATCCCCCCCTGAGCGAGCAAATACAGGAGAAAGTAGAAAACTTCATCAGTCATCCATCAGATGTACATGAGATGATTAATTATGTTTCAGCTCAGCAGCTGAACCAGTTTTGTCAGGAGTTAAGAAAATTTATACTTTTGTTGTTTAATTTGAAACATTTTATTGGCGTCTCAGAGGAAAGAACAAAGCCGTTCCGTGTTTCCTGTCTGTGCAGCTCATCCATAATTGTTGTCTGATTATTGTTATGGAAGTGTTCACAGGGAGATACGAGCAGAAATGAAGCTTTTGTCCCTCGGCCACAAAGACAGAGGTGAAACAATTTTATTGATAACTTTGATCCAAAGATTTTGGCAAATTGCACCAAAAATATTAGCACTTAATGTGCGCTGAATACAAAGTTATGTAAGTGTTGTTGAACTGCAGCTAATAAAGTGTATGTGTTGGTATGAATTTGATGTTTTTATTCTCGTGAAAATGAATTAGGAAATAAAATGTGACATTAAAAAAACAGGCATCCCACAGAGTCTTGAAAGTATAGAATGTGCTTTTTAAAAATAAAGTAAAATGTGGAAAAAACGTTTGTGTTTTAAGATTTCCATTTTTTAACAGATAAAATCTGAACTTCTGAAGATAAATTGCTCAAACAGGGAGGATACTTTCCATTGTTGTAATATAAGATGGAAACTTGTGTATTTATACTCCCAATGGCAGCACGTTGTACGGTAGCTTTATGTGAATAAGATACACGTCGTGAAACATATGTAAAACTGTTCAAGTAAAAACAAAGTTGCTACACGTGTGCAGGTCACTTATCACCAATGTGAATAGAATAGAATAGAAACATATTTTATTGATCCACTGACGGAAACTAGTTCATATAGAGAGTCGATGCTGATTTTTATTTTCTTATAAATTATAACATTACTTTACAGAATGAACATTATGTTTTCCTAAAGAAAACTGACAAATCTATTAGAAAAACTATGTAATTTCCTGATATTCATTCCTGTTTTGTTTTTTTTAATTGCCTTTGGAGCGTAAAAATAATGAAAGCCTGACCAAACATTTCTTGTAGATTTACAGGAATCACTTAAAAAAAGATCCTGAATTGACTGAAAAATCTGAAATTCTGACAATTTTAAATAGAAATTGTGTAAGCAACCTGGAAAATCTACTCTGATGTTCAAAAAAATAAATAAATCCCCTTACACCTCATTTAAAAACAATAAGAGACGTTCCAAGAAACAGTTTTGCCGACTGGATTAAAGGCATGCGTCACGGTTACACAACCTGAATGAATGAAGCTGGAGTTTACAGAAGATTTAGTCCCTGAGTCATTTTTGACAGAAAAGCTGCTCTGTTGACTCGAACACTTGAAGATCACCACACCTCGGAGTCGGGTCAGCTCAGGTAATGTGTCCTCAGACTTGAAAGAATTCAGATTTTGCTACAAAAGAAGCATCGAGAAATAAAAACAGCTTTGTTTGAACATTCAGCTCTGCAGCAACTGCAGCAAACCCTTCAGCGCACAAGCTGAGCGTGACGGACGGGTCTGTGATGGCAGACGTCACAGTGTGTGTGTGTGTGTGTGGCTTTACCCTGGCTTTTGTGCTTTACAGTACCGCCAAGCAGGAGTTTATAATCCTGGGTTTTGCCCCTAATCCTGTCTCACTTTTTTCCATAGAAGCTTCTTTAAGTTATTAAAAAAAAGAAACTGGCATCTTTTCCATCAAGTCGGTGAGTTAGTTGTCATTTCTTTTCCAAACTCACCGCACCAAACAGGTCATTATGAATCTCATGATGTGCTACAATTTCAAAATTAAAGAATTACCTTTCTGAGTTTTAAAGACAGCACACACACACACACTGTGGAGTGTATGAAATATTGAGCTAAAATCACGTTTTCTAAACCAGCTGTCCAACATAAGGAGGTTTGTTTGGTTCGAATTTACAACCAAAACTAAAAGGAACAAAATCACTGGAAATAATTCTTTGGTATTCTGATAAAAGACATTGAGACTAATGATGACAATGCTATTTCTTTTCTTTCTTTCCCTTATGAACTCAACACACACCATAAAAAACAACAAGTGATAATATAACATGTTGATAAACCAGCATTATTAGAGATTTATAACAACATCAACACATGATTTAAGCTACAGATACACAGAGTAAATATTGCACAACTGAATTTGATCTTTTTTGCCCTTAAAGAGATTGTTCAGATCTTTTGAAGTGGGGTTTTGTGAAAAGTTTATGATTATTATTTGTTCGTTGTTCGCTGAAAACCGAGGAAGTTTCAGGTTTTCAGGTGAGCTAAGAGAGAAACTAAATGAGTGCAACTCAGGTCCAATGAAATGGAGTCTAATTATGTTGTTTTTTAAACCAAATTTAGTCTAATTTATCTTAGGCCTCTTTTACGCTGTTAAAGATATAAAATAAAAAACTTTATTAGTTTAAATAAGAGAATTTAAATACAAACATTTCTGGCAAAAACTCTGAAATGCATACTAAAAACAGCCACATTAACGTCATATGAAAATATAGAAACAGAGCATTCTTAGCTTGCTTCAGAATGTTTTCTTTTGTATTTATGAATATTACTAGTTTTTTTTACACCATTTTGTTGGGATTTAGGTTTTTGACAGTCTGTCTTTGTGTTCTTTTCAAGTTTGTGTTGTTTTGTTTTGGGTTGTCTGTGTTGGCCTGATTTTGGTTCTGTCTTTGTCCCTCGTGTCTGTGTTTATGTATCATCCACTTCTCCCCAGTTCGTCATCTGTTTACCTGCCACGCCCATCTCCACCTGCCAGTAATTATGATCACTCACCTGTGCCCACTTACCTCATTATCCTCTGCCTTTTTGTTTTTGTTAGTCTTTATTTAATAAATTAGTTTTTTAAGATGAGTCTGCTCTCCGTTGCCACCACCAATCCTGACACATTTATAATTTCCATTCAGTTATTAAACTTTTCAGCACAAGATCAAAGTGATAAAGTGATACAGACGTACAAAACGTTTTGTTTTAAAGGGCACAAAGTTAAAGTGAGCATGTGCAAAAACAGGTTGTTTCGTCATCATTTTTCAAAATTTCACGATCTCAAGTTCACACAGATGCACCAAAAATCAAAGTTCCTAAAATCCAAGGCCTCAGTCCTGAAATCCAGCAGCTCAAACCTTTTGAGCTGGGATTCTGCGGAAAGGTGACAAACAATTAATATCTTACCTGCTGTAGATAACTCTTTGAATGGCCTCTATTTTGAGAAATAGGTTTTAAGTCTGAGTAAATTTAAAAAGCTAGTGACTAGTCTGAGCTGGGCCAAGACCAAAGTTGATGTCTTAATAGAACTCCAACATGCAAATACTAATTTATAAACCTTTTGTACTACGCAATGTGTTTATAATTTATGGTTGCTTGCAGCCGTTAACTGTAGCACTTCCTGCAGCATTTCCCAACATTACCGACAAGCCATTAGCTCATCAGTCTGGTCAGAATTAAACTATTTCTCCAAGCTGAGGTCGTTTAAGGAGCTATCTACTACAGGTAAGACACTGTTTATTCATAGCCTGTCCACAGAACCCAACTTCTGAACACCCTCCTTTTTTCATTTTAGTTGAATGTGTGTGAAAACATGAGATAAGCTGTAAGTCAGCTTGTTTTTTAGAGTCATGTCAGGCGTTCCACATCACTTACTGTCATTTATGTATTTCAGACGTTTACAAATACCTGACACTTGTTTTTCTTCACCTTGTAAAGCTGCTGAACAGCCGTCGTACCTTTGCATGGTATCGATTTGAATCTTCACACATTTTAAGAACTCCAGAGGGATTTTAATGCCTCGGATGATTGCACTGTTCGGGTAGTAAAAGCGCTCTGAGCCTGCGTTAACGTGCCAGATCTACACGTCTGACAAGTCTGATGGCCGTAAACTCAGCCTTGTCAAAACTATGGGTTCAGTGGATTCACTTGTGTAACATAAATACTTTTACTTTCATTTCTAAATACATTGGTAATTGTAGAAAGATTTTTTTTTAATGATGAAATAGTTTGATTCTTTATCTTTGCCTGACGACTGATGTCTGTTAGGATCAGCATTGTTTTCTGAAGCCCCATGTTGTCATATTCACTCGATCTTCCTTTTTCCTTCGCTCACATGTTTATTTCAAACTCATGAGGCAAAAGTGCTGCTTTGATTTCTGTGAAACTGTTATTTTTGCAATTTCTATAGACGTGGTCAAGAAAACGGGACAAAGTCTGAGTCAGAACCTTAAACGTCACTGGTTCATCCCTTGAGTTGTGCTCCTAACTTTGTCAGACCTGGGGCTGCAGCTAAGTCTACAGAAAAGTGAAATATGGTTTAATAAAAAATATAAAAATGACATCAAAATGCAAAGGAACTAACCCCTAAATATCCAGATGTTATTTTTACTACTAGAAAATCTCATCAGTCATCTGGCATTCAAAGAATCAGCTCTACTAACTTGAATAGATTTTATTTTACATAATTTTTTATTAGCAGTCCTCTGTCTGTGTTAAGATTTCTTCAGCCTCTGATAGAAAAGTGACTTCTTGGCTTCTGCTCGCTTGTCTTGGCACGAGCTGAGAAACTGACTGAAGTTACAGCTGCGGCGGCTTTAACAGCTTCTGCTGAACACACACACACACACACACACACACACACACACACACACACACACACGCGCACACACACGCACGCTCGGAGCGGGCCACCCCGCCCAGGTCCCGCCCAATGGTCCGACCCCTGGAGGGGAACAAACAGGATCATGTGACGCAGCGGCCGCACAAATCTGCTGGCCGCGCACATGAACGCTCACAGCGCCTGAGCGCACACAAACGGGACAGTTTCGTAACTTGGGGAAGTTTGAATTTTTTTTTTTTTCTTGTGGAGCCATCGATCAGCGGCTTTCTGTCTGTGTGTGTTTTCGGAACCTGATGTCAGTGACACTGAGGAGATCTGAGCACCGTGACTTTTTCTGTGGAGTTTCTCACTAAGAGACGGACAACTGGGATCCGAACCGCCGCGCGTCCCGCAGGAATCCGGTCCGACCGAGAGGCTCCTCAAACAGTAAGTGTCAGGGTGGGGACCCCGAGAGACACAGGTCCTCAGGTCCACAGGTTCTCAGGTCTATAGGTCCTAGGGTCCTCAGGTCTACAGGTCCTCAGGTCTTCAGGTCCTCAGGTCTACAGATCCTCCGGTCTATAGGTCTTGAGATCCACAGGTCTTCAGGTTTACAGGTCCTCAGGTCTATAGGTCCTCAGGTCTTCAGGTCCTCAGGTCTACAGATCCTCAGGTCCTCAAGTCCACAGCTTCTCATGTCCTCATGTCCTCAGGTCTACAGATCCTGAGATCCACAGGTCCTCAGGTCTACAGGTTCTCATGTCCTCAGGTCTACAGATCCAAAGATGCACAGGTTCTGAGGTCCTCAGGTCCTCAGGTCGGTGCCTGAGGAGTAAGGATGAGTTTCAGGGTTTAATACAGCAAGATGATTACTGGAGAGACATGAAGAGTTTAAACCTGGAGCCGGAGGTTCATAGAGATCTGGCAGACAACTTTATTATTATTATTATTATTATTATTATTATTATTATTATTATTATTATTATTATTATTATTATTATTGTTGTTGTTGTTGTTATCATCATCATTATTATTATTATTATTATTATTATTATTATTATTATTATTATTATTATTATTATTATGGGCAGTGTATTAAATTGTGAGCACAGTCCATGATTTAAAAATGTCTGTTTTAAAACTCCTTCACTTGATGATTTATTAATGATATATCTTTTATATATATCTTTTTTTTAACACTTGGGTGTTAATTTTTTTTTCTCAGTTGTTGACTTGCTTCATTGTGGAATTGGGGTTTAGTAAATGTAGGTGATAAATTATGTCTAAAAATGTATTTAAAAAAAAAAGGTAAAGTATAAGAAAGTGCAGAACCTGTCTGATTTTCTGTAAGACAAGTGTTTTTTTTTTATCCAAGAATTAAAGGTTATAAATTCCTAATATGGGCTATTAAATAAGGGATTAAAGTTGTATATAAACGTATATATATCAGAGAGAAAAAGGGAGTAAATTTGACCTTTTTGTGTGTATTTTGAACTTTTGCCCGACTAAGATATAAACGACCCGTTTTAAAGGATAATTACTAATAATTTAGTAGTTTTCGAGCACCGACCCATCCTGGGGGAGTTTGAACGTGATTCTGAATCGAACAGACAATGACGGAGTGTCGTGTTTTACACCGCAGGAATGATTTGTGACAAGTGTGTGTGAGGTGGAGAGCGACAGATTCAAAGCCTCGCTCACACCTGAGCTTTTCTCTCTCCGTGTCCTTTAGTTTTACTGCATCTTTTACGCTCATCTCTTCCCCTGAGTGTGTGTGTGTGTGTGTGTGAGTGAGTTTCTCTGTCTCTCCCTGTTTCCTGTGCTTTGTTTCAAGGCCTGGGCTTGCGTCACACATTCCACTTGGCATATGAAGCCCTCATCCTGTTTAGAGCCCGGAGAAAGGAGGGAGGGAGAAAAAGGAGGGAGGAGAGAGGGATGTTGGGGGTAGATGGGAGGAACGAGGGCAACATCTCTCTCCTCTCTCTTCTGCCTCTTTGTTCTCCGTTTACTTTTCTTGTCTCATTCAAGAAGCACGAAGGAAAAAAGATGACTCGCTTGTCTCGTTTTTTTTTTTTTTTTTT
>NC_051432.1:8704115-8783335 GCF_001649575.2 Kryptolebias marmoratus
TTTTTTTTTTTTTTTTTTAATGGATTTATTAAATGTATTTGCCCACCCTCAGGTCAGCGCGCACTCATGCCCATCCACACACCCCTAACACCCCACCCATCCCGACGCCGTCTTTCCTGAATCAACATGCTGATGTTATCTGGTGGAACAAAATGCGCAAGACTGTGTACACACACACGCGCGCACGCACACACACGATGCTCAAAGGGCATGTCCAGGTGAACATTAAAGCTAAACATTAAACTCCTGGATGTTGAATCTCCATGAGAGGTTAAAGGGAAACAGGACACTTTGCTCCTCAGACGCCCATAAACTTAAAAAACGCTGAGTGGTTACACAACCTGATGCGTGCCAGCACACACATGTATGTCATGTTGCAGCGTGCGCACACACACACACACATTTACAAATGTGTGTTGCTGCGTTTAAACTACTGGATTGAGCCACCCCCACTCCCCTCCCCATGTCTGAGGTTCATTGAAGTTTTGTCATATTTTGGTCGAAACCCACTTCGTTTTCTTCCCATTTTCTGTCTCCGTTCTGTTGTTTCCTCTTCCATTTTGACATAGTTTGGTCACAGCGGCTGCTTTTTTTTTTTTTTTTTTTCCTCTCTTTCCATCTCCTCTCTCATTCTTCGGGTATGGGGTGGTTGAGGGGAGGGAGTCAGACAGGAAACCGCAGGCCCCCTGCAGCAGCAGACCCCCCCACCCAACACACACACACACACACACACACACCTCCCTTCATTTGGCTTCATTCTCCTCTTCCTCCTCCACTCCTTCACACCCCCCAACCCATCACGGACTGTGGAAATAATAACAGTGGGGCTGAACTCTGAGGGCTTCCGCTCCCCTCTCCCTGCTTCTCTCCTCTCTGTCCTCAGTCGTCTGGAAAGCCTCAAAATGCTGCTCCCTTTGACAAGTTAGACTCGAGGTGTGTGTGTGTGTGTTTGTCTTTGTCAGTGTTGACAACTCTTTCTCATGTTTTCTTCTGTGGATGTGTGTGTCTGATGATGGATCCTGTTTCCTCTCCCCTGCTGATGGCCCCCCTCTGGCTCCCCCCACCCTCCTGAGGTCTGCAGGCCTGCAACCTCACGGCTGCTGGAGAGGGTCTCAATCTGCCTGGATGTGTGTGTGTGTTTGAGGGAAAGGAGGAGCTCAGATGAAGGAACGGGAAGCCAAAATAAGAGGATAGGGGGGCCTCAAAGTGAGAGGAGTCAGCAGAGCTTATGTTATTATGGGAGTCAGGAACAAGGGGTGAGGTAAGGGGTAAGAATTAAGGAGAGGGGAGGTACACTCGAGGGGGTAAGAAACTGAAACAAGCAGCATTCTTGAATGAGTAAAGCGTGACTGGAGCGGCGCTCATAGAAAGTTGGGATATTAGCTCACCACCTGGACGAGTCAGCCAATTAGGAGCTCGCATTAGGACTAATTGCAATGTCAATAACCAAGCTGGAGTCAGCGTGGACACATAGTTCTGCTCTGCGAGCCGTGAGGCAACACATTGCCGTAAGCTGTGCCGCCGAAGTTTGGCAATCTGTCGTCGAAAGTGACAGTCATGAGATAAAGCAGCCCAGCTCTGACCTGAGGTGAGAGTGACGGGAAGAAAAGAGGCGGAAAAGTCAAGAAGAATCCAGAGCAAGGAGCTCTGGGATTTTAGTGTGTGTATGTGTGTGTGTGTTGCAGCAGTGTGTTCTTGGACAAAGCTGTTGTCTGGAGGTTTCTGGTCTCTCTCTGGTGATCTCATCATCTCCAGCCTGTTGCCATTAAAGCATGTGTGCGTGTCTGTAATAATTTAGCCCTTTAGTGATTTAGTGTGTGTATTCTGTTGAGCTAGCAAAAAGTCTGTGTGCAGCTCTGAGCGTGCACAAAGGGAGTGTGTGTGTGTAGGGGTGGGGGGTTTGAATTGGTAGCCAAAGACTCCAAGCCCGCAATTTTTTCCCCCGTTTGGTCATGTTGTTTTATATCATTCATAGAGAGGGAGAAGAGGGAGAAGAAGAAAAGGAACACGGGGTGGTGTGCGGTTCAGATAAATACAGTAGTAGAGACATGAGTGATTGTTGGGGAGCGCTGAAGAGGTGGTGGTGGAGGAGAACTGCAGTCCAAGGGTGGAGAAAGAAGGAAAAAAAAGGATATAGGAAGTGTTTGCTGAGTGGGTTGGGGTTGAGTACACAGTAGCTGTACTGACCGAGAAGGACAATATTTACAGACATGCACAAACACACACCCACCGGTGCGCAACGAGAAAAGTACTCCCCAACACCCAGGGTTAGGGCTTCTTATGTCCCATTTATCCACAACACATGTTGGCTCCTTAACCACTTGGGGGGGTGGGGGTCTGAAAAGAAGATTCAACAGCTGTCTGATTTCTATCTTGCAGCTGAAGGAGGCTGTTGACTTCTAGGAGGAACTGGGGCTGGAAAAACCTCACTAATACAATGACATAAATATTACTTGTCTGGTCTAATAATACAGAAATGAAGCTAGAAGTCCTTGAAGGAAAACATGTTGCCTGCTGGTTTAGACGCCAATGTTTTGAACCGAGATCTTGCACGATCTGTTAGCACTCAGAGTATGTGCTGGGGACGCCTCTCAGCTGCTAACTCACCAAACTTTACCTCAAGATCTGGAAAACTGACTGAGTTGAAGTCATTTTTGTGTTTGTTAAGGTCCTTTAGATGTGGTGACCATCTTGAATCAGGTTGACTCCAAACTTTAATCAGTTTTAGATCTACAGCCAATAGTTCCCTTTTACAGGTTTCATTAGAATTCATCCAAAATACAGCCAACAATTACTTTTAGGTCGTTTGATTAAAAACCGTCCAGTGGTTCATGAAATATTTTGCAAACGGCCACAGGCAGTTACAGCAACTGACTAAAAGGACAAATACAGTTTATCTTTGATCTGGTCCCTGAGTAAAATGCTGTGCAGCAAAATGAGGCTTTTTTCCTCTGATTGTTTCAGCTTCGTGCCCACATTACCTCTCCTCTCCACTTCCTTGCGGGTTGAACTCATAACCCTGACCACCTGAGTTTCAGCTATGTCCAGAATAAAAGAAGTCAGTTTAATTAAAAGCTTTTTTTTTGTTCTCCCAGTTCTGACTGTCTTCTTGGTTTCTCTATGCACTCGCAGTTAGTACACGAAACGCAGAGCATCTTGTTTTTAACGACCCAATTTATTCTCGGGTTCGGTTAAAAATGGGGCCTTGCAGAGGAAACATGTCTGTTTGACAGGTGAACTCTCAGAGGAATGGTATGTTCCTGAAAGCACACATGGCTCTTCAAGGAATCAAAGCTATAATTAACCCCGCAGGCAGTTGTTCTACTTTTTAAAAGAGATGAAACTCAGATAACTGACGATTCAACTTTTCTTTTTTTTCTCTCTCTCACCTCAGCACGTGAATATATGTGAGGATGCTCGTAAAGATGCATTTTCAAAGCTGTAAATTATCCCTCCAGCTGTTCTTGCTCCCGACTTAAAAGATATATGGCATGCACTGCACTTTCAATAGCAAAGGAGGTTCAGTGTCACTCAGGTTTGAGTACATTTCCTTTGTAATTCCGAGTGCCTTTTAACTGACTCACAAGCGAAGAAATGTTAATGTCACTTATAGAGCTAAAAATGTAGAGCAACCACAGCTGTTTTAAACCCTTAATTGTCTGGCACAGGTTTACAAAATTTAGATGCAGTTAGCACCCCTGTCTGTAGGTGGAGCTCGTGAGCAGATCTGCTTTGATCAAAGGAAGGGAAAATTGTGTGGATGCCAAGAAGCGTTTAGCTGCAGACCTTGGGAAAGGGAAAGCTCCAGCCCACGTGACCGGGAAATATACGATCTGCAGTCACGAGAACCCACGAGAATGAAGTTGGAGTTTCTCCACCAGGCAGTAGTTGTAGCGTCATCTTTTGTTTTCCGCAATTATTATTTGCAAATGAGAAATATGTATGTATGTGGTGGGAGATATAGGGTTTGATCACGTCTTGGATTACATTTTCAAATAGAGAAAATGTAGTTCTGGTGGTTGGAGCTGAGTTGTTTACATGGATGGAGATTACAGACTTTCCCTTTGATCTGCAGTTAGGCCCCTCTTATTAATGCTGATTCAACAATAACACAATTGTTTTCCTGTTTTTAAATATTTTTTTCCCCCGTACGTATTTTGCACTTTAACTGCTTCTGCATAAATGTAGCTTTTTTAGCCATTCAAATATCAAAACATTCAGCTCATTCAGGAGATGGATGCTTTGACTTTTGGTGTTTGTAACTTTTGTGTTTTTGCTACTTTTAGCAAGCCTTATGATACGTTTGGCTTTTAGCTAGCCTCTTGCTAATTTTAGCTTTTAAGTAGCTCTTTGCTGCTTTTAGTGAGCATTTTTAGCTATTATTTTGCCTCCTTTATCTTTAACAACTCAGTTTTAGCCCTCAGCATTCACACTGTATTTTTGCAGAAAATACAAATTATCTCATGAATCCTTGTTATTAAAGCAATTTGTGAATCGAATGTAGTTTATCTTAAAAATCTGAACTGTATATTAAGTTGGTTGTAAAAAAAAAAAAGAAGTCAAGTTTGTCTGTCATGTTAGCAAAATATCTCATGAACCACTGGAAAGCTTTTAATGAAACTCTCTGAAAGGAATCATTGGTTGTACATCTATAACTCATTAACCTTTGGAGTCAGTCTGATATAAGAGAGCCACCACAGCTAATCGACCTTAGCGAACACAGAAATGGTTATAACGCCATCAGATTTACAGGTATTGAGCTCAAATTTGGTGTAGTTGAGCATTATTCCTTCAAAAATACTCTCAGCACTAACAACTTTGGCATGCAAGGCAGTGGGAAATATTTCTTCCTTCAAGGAATGCTAGGTTTGTTTTTCCACACCAAACTGTCGATGTTCTCTCTCGTTTTTTAGTGTTTTCCACCTGGTTTAAGGAGCGTTTTTTCATGTGTGCAAAAAGTGAATACGGTTTAGGTGGAAGTTTCAGAAACGTCCATGGCAGCCAGTTATTTTTCACACTTGAACCACGTTTTCGGCCTTTTTTGAGGTTCTTGTTTTTGTAGTGAAAGCACCTATAAACTCCTTCCTTTGTCCCTTTCCCGTGTCGTGATCTGTGTGTGCTTCAGACTTTCTGCTTTTGTCAGCTCCGTGTGTGATACACAACCACAATAGGACAATTGCTTGACCTCAGGTTGAACTACCATACAATTCAAACCCGGATTAGAAAACACACCCTCAGCACACTCTCACACTCTCACACTCACACACACACACACACACACACACACACACTGAGCTCCCACCTGGCTGCAGGCTCTTTGTTTTTTCGGAGCCGGGCAAAGGGCGAGGCTTCACTCATCACGTTCACACCCTTCCTGGCCCCGCCAGCGAGCATCCTGCTCTCTTATTGGTCCGCTCCCCATCTGGTCCGTGTATTTGTGTGTGTTTTCCTGTATGTGGGTTTTCCCGCATGTGTGAGCTATAGGGGCGAGATGGCTTGTGTTCTTGCCCATTTGTTAATAATTAAAGGCTAACTTGTCTCCAGACTGTGGACTTTAATCAGGTCACACACACACTCAGTCCCTCAGGGAACATTCTTTGACAGTACATGTTGCCTTAATGCTTCAGTGAACAAACACACACTCTCTCACGCACACACAGAATGGCACTCTTAAACACACTCATTTAGGCACAAACAGTCAACCCTTCTGCACCTGGCCATCCAGAGTTAAGGTAACTGGAACCACATTGGAAACCTCACACCCTTTTATCCAAATAGTTGAGCTCTCTGTAGGTGGTGTGTGTGTGTGTGTTTTAGATGTGAAGTGTGAAGTTTCACTGTCTTGTCTTTGACACCAGCAAGTTTCCAGTCACATCCACCTGCAGTGAGTGATAATCTCATAAAATGATGCACCCTGGGGTTGTTTGTCAGGTTATTTTCAGTTAATATTTGTGATGATGAATGTCAAACAGACATTTGTACACACACACACACACACACCAGATTGCAGTTGAAGATTGTGAACATAAAGAGCACAAAATGTTTATTAACCTTATTAAATCTTATTGAAACATAACCATTGTTTTCTCTTTTTGAGCTCTTACAAATCAAGTTTTTCAGTTTTGGTTTTCTGTCATGTCGCCCGATGTGTCACGTAAAATGTCACAAAGTCTTACAGAATTTTTTTCTTTTTTCTTTTTGCACTTGTGTCATCAATCATCCGATGACCTGTCTGATTTATCTGACCCACTGTGGGACCGCTCTCCTTAGGTTGGAACCCTGAACTGTTGATGATTTTCCTTTTATGTACAATTAACATGTATTACATTAGAATAAGTAAGTTTTAAAGTATTTTTATTAAAGCTTTTCCCTCAAGCTGGAGTTCAAAGGTTATTTGATTTAAAAAAATAAGAGCTTATGTTTAGGATGTTGTCAAACAGGAAATGACATCGGAGCCAGGTGAATCGGGCTGTATTTCGCAATTTACCCATTTTAAATAAACAAGGTGGAGACACTGCTGCTCTGGCATGCAATAAGTGATGTTTTCTACATTTTTAGGACCTGAGGAGCAACAGTAGAGGCTCAGACATAGCAGATTACTAATTGTGTTTGCTAGATAAAGGGAAAACTCATGACTGTTGCATGGAAACCAAAGAATCATTCAGGAAGTTTTAGATTAGAGTGAGCTTTGCTAGAAAATTGCTGCCCATTTATCATCAATGGGTTTTTTTTTGGTCTTCACACGAAATTTAATGTCAAATGATCGTTGACTGTGTGGGGTGAGATTTTGGTGATTCATGTATGCTGACGACTGTGTGTTTTATTTTGTAGGAGCCTGGTCTATGCAGCCATGCTGATGTATGATTACCCTCCAAAGACAGACATGGAGACGGTAAGACATGTGTGTCTGTGTCTCTGTAAACATTGCTTTGGATACTTGGGAGCTGGATTTTTGTGTGCCTCCATCATGCCTGGACATGTTGGCCATGATTCCCGCCTCCAAGGCGCACCAATACTCACACCATTGCACACACCTACGCACACTCCTGCTACGTGTCTAGACTGACTGGTTCCCACATTCCTGCTCTTCCTGGACAAACAAGCTGCTGTACAGTAGACATTTGCATACAATGGTTACACACACACTGCCAGGCTAATGGACACACACACTGTACTCAGAACAGTTATCTGCTCCCGAGCAGGGAGCGCTGAGTTTAATTTTTTTTGTTGTTTGTGCTGCAGAAACATGTTTTCCATGTTATTCAAGGCAGAACGGAAATGTTTACCTCTCTGCTCTTTTGTCTCCCTTCTCCACTTCCTCCTCCTGCATCCTCTCCTCCTCTTCCTCACAGTCATTCTACACTCCTTTGGTGACAACCTCAGAGCCGTACGGAGTGATCTTCCCCCATCCCAGTTCCTTCTACCGAGTGCCCATGCAGGCCTTCGCCCAGCCTCACACCCCGCAAACGCAGCTGGAGCCAGTGGACCTGTCCGTCAGCAAGCGCTCCTCCTCCACCTCCTCCTCCCCTCCATGCTCCTCCACCTCCTCCCAGGCCTCGCCGCCCAGCTCCCCGTCGTCCCCGTACAGCTCGGCGAGCCGCGCCTCGCCCCGCTCCCCGCTGCACTCCTCGCCCTCCCACACCCTGCCGCCGCCGCCCGCCTCCTCGCTGCCTTACCACCCCAACATGATGACTCCCCTGGTGGGCTCGGGCTCCGGGGTCATGGTGTCCCCGGTTATGGTGCCCCTCCCTGTCTTCTACCCTCCGCCCCTGCACCTGCACCAGCCCATAATAGTGAGCCCGCAGGTCACCCCCGACGACGACCACCATCCAAGCAGAGAGCGAAAGCCAGGTGTGTAGCACAAACTCACGGTTCAGTTTAACGGGATTTAGCTGGCGTTCTATGAAAAAGTTGTGAACAATTATTATCTTACGTGAAATAAGTTTAAATTTGGCCAGATTGCCAAGCTAACAGTTAGTCTGAGTGATGCCAAAATTTAAGAGCAATTCATGTTAGCTTTATTTTATAAACCTTTCCATTCCTGTCACTTTCACATTTCTTGGGTGTTGTAGCAGAAATATTATGATACTCCTGCAGGAAGTGCCCCATGTTGCACTGGAGCTGCTGCCGCTGCTATTATAAATACCACGAAATTCCTTCAAAATAACCGTTTAAAGCAAAACTTCTGATGGGTTAAATGTTGATGAAATAACGAACCGCTATGAAGCTCTGAAGACTAGAATTGTTTTAAAATTACTGCAGTCCACTTTGGTCTTGGCCCCTCTCTGGGACTGGTCCTGCTCATTGTTGTTCATGTAACTTTGTCGTCTGTAAACAACAAAGTCCAAAGTTCTCATTTATATAAGATATTTTTCCCAAGAAGACCCTGCATGAAACACCTTCTTTAATGCTTCAGTCTTTCTGCCATCGCTTGTCAATATCAGCAAGTTTGCACAGTGTCTAAATGTGTAAAATAAAAAACGAGTATTTGAGGCTGTAGTTTATAGTTTTGACCCATCAGCTGAGGGGTGGAAGTAGATTGGGCCATTAAGGAAGAGAGTCTTCAAGTAAGGATTGAAAAATCGTGTTATTTTTATATTAAACTGTGTGACCATCTTCTAGTAGACCCAGCACTTAGTTATAAACTTTTTTCAACATCATCTGAGTTCATCAAATTCCTCATTGAGCTTTGTTAACACAGCTTGTTTAATGTGTTACCTAAGCAGTGAAACAAGCTGATAATCTGAGCTTTTGAGTTGGAATCAACTAGATATGTACGTATTAATAAGATTTACCAAAGTTATCGTGTTTTATTCAAGACTTTTTTCCTTAATGTGTCCGACTGAAAATAAGGAAGCACTTTTCATTTCCTGTGCTCTGAAAATAACCGTTTCAGCAAATTTCATGTTGTTTCGGAAATATGTTTTATTTCTGCTTCGTTTTCTTTGGCCAGCCGGAGGTCACCAGGAACCACATCGTTTTTTGCACTACAGACCTTTACCGAACACCTACAGGGTTGCATGCTTGAGTGCCATGGTTGTATGATGGAGTTTGGGTGTGTTCGTTTACGATAAACACCTTCTTCTGTCACGTGTTCCCAGTTCTCTCTATGAAGTCGGTGGACGGACACGACCTGCACAAGCCGATCAAGACCGAGACTCCGCCTGAACTCTGTCAGGATCAGCTGAGCAGCCACGACATCAAACCGTCCGTCATCAGGATACCACCAGAGTACGAGTGAGTCAAGCACGCAGACGCGCACGAAACTGACCAAACGTTGCACAACAGGCTCTGCAGCGCTTCCCCTTTCACTTTATATGGAAGTGACTCAGTTTCAGCTCCATCCGGATTTGTTGACAGTCTAGTCCAGGGAACAGGACCCAGGCGGGGTTTGGAGACTCGCGGATGACTCTGGGAGGACTTTAATTTATATTTGAACAATAATAATAAGGGGGTAAAAACAAATCAAAACAAAAAAAAGTAAATAAATCTTCGCCACAACCAAGCTTATTTTGCTCTCAGTGTTGCCAGAGAACTTGTATCATCTTGTTCATGTGTCACACTGCAGCGGTTGTTAAAAATGTGTTCTCATGAGACAAACGTCTCGCTTTGTTTGACTTTCATTTCAACCCCCAAATTATTTGATGTATAGTCATTCTTCGGGTCAGTTTGACCCATAAATGTCATAAAAGGATGAACAATTTGCTCAAAGGATTTTATCCTGTACTTGGCGCAGACTTGTATTTGCTTACTGTAGACTGCAGTACAATGAGAAAGAAATCTCCCAAATAATCCAGATGTTTCGAGCAGCCCGAGTCTGGATATGGAGCCCATATTGACCCTAACAGACATGAATCTCATTATTTGACACCAGGGCTGTACTTTGTAAACAAGTGAAAGTCCAGTAAATGTGACAGTGTTTGACAGTTTCAGGAAACGACAACTTGTGCTTGTCCGTGTTTGCCTCGGGCCCTCGGAAAGCAGGAAGACATTTGTTTCTCTCTGTTCAAAACGTCTCCTGATGTGCTCAGTTCAACAATAAGAACACCCTGTCACCTCGCTGCTTTCTAGCTGCATGGAAGTTGCACAATCTGCACAGATTCTGTCCTGGTACAACATGTGACATGCAACAGAACAAATGTTTCACAGACATGAATCTGTCATTCCTCCTGTTTTCTCTCCCCATCCTTCAGCCACGCCTCTCTACCTGTTCTTCATTTGGATCTCTAGGATGTGAGCTCATGTTGGCCATCTTGATTTCGCCGCCTTTGTTCTTTTTTTTCTCTCTCTCTCTCTCCTTCCTCCTTCCTCTCTCGGAGTACTTTATGTTTCTTTTTTAACAAATTGTCGGTCTGCCTTTTCCTCCTCCTCCTCCTCCTCTTCGGCTCCCCTCGGCGCTCCTTCCCGCTCTTGATCTTCTGCGTTACGCGTCTGTTTCGCGCGCAAGCGTTTCATCGTTTTGCGAAATGAAGGCTTTTTCTCATAAAAGTAATTGCAGGACGGACGGACACCAGCACTTAGTTCTCACCTGTTTGCCGTTCCAGAGTGTGTAAGCTGACGGCAAGCCATTGGTTTCTGATGTTTGTCAGCGCGGCTGCCTTTACGGGCTGCTTTTTGTCTCTGCGCCAACCATAAAGTAAATGGACTTTAAGAAAAAACAAGAAGGTGTGACTTTATCTGTCAGTGCCGCTTCTTTCAACACACACATGTATGCTGTATACCATATGCTATAAGGCAACAAGAAGTATGTCGCAAGGTGCTGGTGGGTGTGCGTAATAATGATAGGTTTGTCATCATTCATCTGAGTGTGAGGGTGGAAGGGGAATTTTGCCCGTTCCTTTATACAGGATTGATTCATATTTCAACACTTGACACCTGCTTTCAACTGCCACTTAACAAACACACAAACAACCTCTTCTTCCAGGATAGGGCACAAAGGCACATCCTCATATTTTTGGCCTGAAATTCATCTTCAACCATTTTTTTTTTTTTGCAATCTGATATTGTTTGGTACACTGTAGCTTTGTAAGCACGCAGCTTGCAGAGCTTTATAGGCCTAGAAATACACCCAGGCTATGGCTTGAAAGTGCGTCGCAGAAATGTTTGCTATTCCCCAGATTTTAGAGCTTATTTTTAGTTGTGTGTGCCGCTTGGATCAGATTGAAGTGATTGAATTGTTGATAGACAAACATGTGACAGAGGTGACAGAACAAAAGCAAAGGAGGGGTAGACTGGAAAAGGCTGGGAGGGGTAGTTTAACTTCCTGACTGGCAGAAGTTGTTATTGCACAGAAGAGGAGCTGCAGCCAAATTAAACTGGTTTAAATTTCAGCTCCACGAATGTGAACTCTGGCTCCCTCTGCTGGTCACATCAGACAAAGAGAGAGACACTAAGGAGCTGTAGTTCGAAAGAGTCTGCTCCAGGTATATTGCAATTCTAAAACGCGGGCATGCGCTCAATGTAAACAAACCATTTTCATCTGCATACTTTACTAAAAGAAAATACGTACCAACACATCAAAATTGTTGTACTTCTTGATCCCAAAAGGCTCTTCTATGGGCGTCACTATCATTGACCTATTTTCTGCTTCACTTCTGTTGTTTTTGTAGGAAAACGTGGTAGATGATATCCGCTCACAAATTTTGCTGACAGATTTTTAATTTAAGGACACATGAACCAACAGTATGAGAAAAATATTGTGCAGATTTTGGTTCTAGTTTAATGAATATTTTCTGAGTGGTCTTCAGGACATTGCAATGAGTACCTTTTAATCTTTGTTTGTTTTCCTGTCTCTTTCAGGTGCAACAACCCATCAGTAATAGTTCGTACGGGCTTGAAGCACCCCCTTCCTGCCGAATCTCCTGACTCTCTGAAAAAGCGAAGAATTCACCGCTGCGACTTCTCAGGCTGCAACAAAGTGTACACCAAGAGCTCCCACCTCAAAGCACATCGCAGGACACACACAGGTGAGAGGCCCCGCTTCACAGACGAGCTGCACTTTTCCAGACACCTCTTTTCTCATTTTTCAAAAAAAATCAGTCTTTAACGAGCCCTGTCTTGTTGCTTCTCTGTGCAGGGGAGAAGCCCTACAAGTGCATGTGGGAAGGCTGCACGTGGAAGTTCGCCCGCTCAGACGAGCTCACGAGACACTTCCGCAAGCACACGGGAGTCAAACCGTTCCAGTGTCCCGACTGCGAACGCAGCTTCTCCCGGTCCGACCACCTGGCTTTGCACAAGAAACGCCACCTCCTGGTGTAAATTCCTCCACCGGACTGCACGAATTTCATCTGAGGGTTAGGGGGGGTTCATTGTTGGACTGAACCACTTGGACTTTAATGGGGTTAAAATAGCCGTTCTTGCTCAGCGGACTCTAACAGGGAGTGGGGAACTGTTCCTCAGGGTGCACATTTTGAACCCTTTCACCTCATTAGAGCAAAGCGTAAGAGCTGGGGTCAGCTTTACTTACTCTCTGCTCCTTCTAAAAGAAATGTGTTTTCAGTGTCAGACCTCAGATCAGCCGTGGAAGGTTCCAAAAACACCTGTCCTTTCTGTTTTTACGGGTGGCTGCCGCATCTCAAGCTGGCTTGAGAGCAGCGCCCCCGTGCGGCCGCGGGGGTCAAACTGCACCCATCAAGGCATGGCTCAAGCTCTTCAACATCAGCATCACACATCGCTTCATTTACGCACGCGTGTTATTTGCTCGCTAGGCCAATAAAATGTGAAACTTTCCAGAATGTATCATATCACACCCACTGTGCACCGTGTCAAACATGCTTCAGCTTTTCAAAGCACTCTGTTTCCTTCTTCGGCACAGCTACCTGTAACATAACGCTAATTCCTCCGTTTTTTTTAATGGGCCGACACGTTACAGCACCACACACCACATCTGCCTCTTCAAGCTCACATGATGAAGTGATGACAGGTAGCTAACGCTTGCTTCCTCCTACACATGCGGTATGGCGCGCACACACAGCAGAAAAGTGCACTTAATAAAAGCAGCTTAGAGCCTCGGTCTTGTTTATGCTTTTGCATGTAAAAAGAAACAAAAAAAAAGGTGGGACTGTGGGTCTCATTCATTTTTAGAGTGAAGTGTTTATCAAAATTTTCATTCAGAAATGTGAAAGTAGCTTCACAGGGGCATTATCGTATGAGTGATAAGTCACCACTCACTTGGTTTAAGGGTAGAAGAATAAATATGACTTGTGTATTATTAACAAATTTTATATATCTGTTTTGGTTTTTGACATGGTAGCTTTTTTCTTTCTTTCTTTTTCTTTTTATTTTTTTGCTGTTAGGTGACACTTTTATATAGGGAGTTTTGCTCTGAAGCTTGTGGCATTTCAGGAGCAATTATTACGTCGTATTTAAGCCCACTTTGCAGAAAACGTGCTTTGAAATTGAATTTCATTTACCCGCTATGATTGTAATCATAAAGCCACACAGCAGCAGTTGTACTGCGTCTTAATGCCATCGTGATTTTAGAGCACAATTTTTTTTTACACATTTTGGAGAACGAAATATTTTAAATAGCGTCTTTGTACATCTCCAATGTGCACTTTATATATATATAAATATATATATATAATAAATGTATATAAAACAGTATACTGTATATTATTCCCAAAGCCAAAATATTTGCGATCTGTTTCTTTCCGCTGGTCTGATCGATCAGAAACTCTGAGCAGGTGTCATGGTTTGTCATTTTCCAATGCCTCATATATTCACATGTACACAAATACCTATACTGAATGTAGCAACTCAACTGATCTGCGTTTGCTCGTTGATACTCATTACAGTTTTTTGCTTGTATATGTTTTTATATCTATGCAGATGCAGGTTGTGATATAATTGATTTTTTCAACAATGGGCAATTAAAGGTTTTTATTAAGCATGATTTTGATACTCTATATAAACATTTCTATTATTGTTGTCTTTATTAAACCATATTTCTTTTTAATCTAAGTGGTGGCAATTCAAAGGGAACATGTTAAACTGTGAACATACAACTGTATAGGTTTATTTGCAATTTTACATTTTTTTAAAAAGAATATTCATACCACTCAATAAACCTATTGGTAACATTTGCAGAATGGATTGTTGTGTCTAAAGTTGTGTGTGTGTGTCCCTTCCTAAAGCTAAGTTATGCTAAAGCTACAGATGTATGCTCTAGGATTTAAAATTAATATTTAAACACCACACATGCAAAGCACACAGTCTTCAAATATTTTTAGAATGACACGACTTCTAATTTCAAGTTTTAAGATATTACGACTGCTTTATGTGTTCTTGAGGTTAAACATATCAAATAATTGACTAAAAATTAACAGTTTCAGCGCTCACATAAAAAAATCGGGCTCGTCCGGGATTTGAACCCGGGACCTCTCGCACCCTAAGCGAGAATCATACCCCTAGACCAACGAGCCACCGTCGATGGCATGTGCATATTTGCACTATATGAGATATGACATAGTCTGCATATTCGACAAGTTTCAGTTTGTGATTTTGTTAAATATGTAAGATGAAATTGGTCGCCTTCACACTAGATAAAGGATAAAAAATTTTAACGTCCTTCTCTGCTCAAACCTTAGAGTTAGTAGCGAACGGGATGCTTCACTCCTAATCACTTTTGATTTCGCTTCCCGTGACTTCATTAGCCCCGCTCAGTGCTTATACTCCTAAACTTATGATTTCATTTGTTCCGAAAAAAGCGAATAAACTTGAAAACAGAATACTACGTCGTAGGTGAGGGTCTTTTACTTTCGCGCAACTTCTTGTGTACCGCAGAGTACTCTTAACGTGGCCGTCGTGATTAGCCGTGTTAGCAGGAGCTGCTCGGGCAGTGAACTATCTTGAGCGTTTTTCATCTCTGGCGCTGTCACGGGCTCGCGGCCTGCCGACGTGGCGGGGCGGAAGAGGAGCCGCTGGCTGGCACCGACCGGGTGAGCTGCACGGTTTGTTTCTCCAAAAACAAAACTCTGTCTTTGAGCTTTACAACTTTCCTCTGAATGAACTGCAGGGACTAAACTGTCTAGAAAGCCAGCTATTACGACGTTCCTAACTAAAGTGCTGAAAATGGCTGCGTGTTACTTGTTAAAAGAAAGAAAAAAAAACACTTGTTATTGATATTTGCTTTAAACTACAGTTCAAATAGTGTTTGTTTCCAGATCGCCTGACGGTGTTGAGAAAGTTGTCCTGCTTTTTAAAAGTTTTGAACCACGTTAACTGAAGCAGATTTTTATTTGTTGTTGACTTTTTTTTGGTGTTAAAATTATTATTTTCAGATCTAGGGGTCTCTTTATTCTACAGGTACGTTTTAAAATATTTACTTAAAATCCAAGTATTAGAAATTCTTATTGCTCCGGGACACTTTTAACAAATATTTAACGTCTGTTTTGTATTTAAAATATATATATATTAAATATAAAACATTGCCTCCTGATAAAGCAAAGCAGTACATTTATCTTGTTGTGCATGTATCTCATCAGAGACAACAAGATGTTAAAGGACTTTTTGGCTGCAAACAAACAAACAAATAAACAAACAAACAAACAAGCAAACAGAACAGTGATTGAAAACATGATGCGACAATAATAAATGAAATGAGTGTACTTACAGGGAGTTACCACAAGATGGCGATGTAGTTCACAAATGGGAATCTCTCTTTTTAATTTGTAAAAAGCGAAAAACCCACAAATTAGGCATTCATTTTTTTTATATAAATGTCAGATATTTTCCAAAAGAGATGCTTATTTTTGTTGTTGTTGTTGTTGAAAGAAGACACTTATTGAATAAATTAGTTTCTTTTGTTTGCTCTGTTAATTTCCCACATAGATTATTGCAAAGAAGACCAAGTTTAAAAAGTTGTTATATTACTGAGCAGCTATTGTAATCACTTTATGTCCATTTACTGAGGAGCTACAAACAGTACAATCTGAAGAGAAAATGTTTCATGTACAGTAGTGGTGGCTAAGTATTCAACTTTTACCCTAATTATATGGTGAACGTGTTTGCAAACTCTCTTTTTTTACACTGATGTATTGATTCAAGTGTTTACAGTTACTCAATCTGGGTTGAGCTCATGTTTTGCAATTCTGTCATTATTTTTGTGCTTACATGTAGAGTTGAGTAAGTCAGGATGTCTTTGCTCCCACAGAAACTCTTACTTTCGCTTCTTTCTCTCTTTCTCGAATATTTAAAATCTAAAACAGATGAGTAATAGCTCCCCTTACAGATATCCACCCTCCTCTTAGATCACCATGTCCCAGGATGCCCCCTCTGATGCGGAGCCCCGTACCGACAGCGGGCCTCCATCTGTGGGCCCTCCCCACGCCGACCCTGTTCCCTGTCAGGATGTTCCGACGCCACCCGAACAGTCATCCGCTCCACTGCCGCCTCCTCCTCCTCCTGCCGCACCTGAGGCTGTCGACCTTCCACGGTCCACCGAGCAGGCGGCGGTGGAGGACACCGACGCCAAAAGTGATGCTTCAGAGAGCGAGGCGGGGCCCCCCGCTGAGGGTCAGGTGACTGAATGCGACCAAGCAGTGAGCCTGGAGCCGGAGGCAGATGGTTCAGAGGAGGAGGTGAAGGTTTGTGCCTCGAGTTTCTGTCAACGTAATTTGAGTTCATAAATGTGTGATGCTCTGCAGCAGGCTTAGGAGAATTATATCCTCTGTATATTCAAATGCTTATTTTTATCTATCAGGACACAGTGAAACTAATCTGGTCTTTATCAGGTTCTAAAATTATTCAACTCAAACATCAAGTGTACAAAAATACTCAACAGATTCTGCTGTGACATTATTTATTAAACAAAAAGGAAAATAAAATAAAAAAGATGTGTGTGATAAAGATAAACCCACCTCATGATTCAGAAGCTTGTAGAACCAAGTTTAGCAGCAAATACTCTCAAAAATAGTTTTTCATATGATTTTATCAGTTCCTCTCGTGGTTGTGGAGATATTTTGGCCCATTCTTCTTTCCGATGTTGCCTCAGCTCATTGAGGTTTGCAGACATTTGTTTCTGCTCAGCTCTCTTATTGTTCCCACAGCCTTTCAATCAGGTGGAGGTTCTGGACTTTGACTGCATCGTTGCAGCATCTCCATTCTTTTCTTTTTCAGCCGTTCTGTTGTAGATTAGCTTTGGGGTCATTGTTCTGTTTCATGACCCAGTTCGGTCCGATCCTCAGCTGTCAGACAAACGGCCTCACATTTGACTCGTTAATATTTAGGTCTACAGAGGAGTTCAGGGTCGACTGAAAGGAGCCCAAACCATCAGCCCTCCACCGCCGTGCTGACAGTTTGTGCTGATAGAACATGTTTGGTTTACAGTAAACATGGAGCTGTGCATTATGGGTAATCATCTCTACTTTGCATTGATATAGAAATCTTGTGCTTCATTCAGATGAAACTTTACAAACCTCCACGTTGTTTTTAGAGAGAAGAGACTTTCTCCTGGTAAACCTTCCAACAAGCCAAGTTCAGTCTTTTTCTAATGGTTCTGTCATGACCTTTAACCTTTAACCTTCTAACTGAGGCCTGTAGAGCCCATGTTTTTAACTGCAGTTTCTCTGAGCATTGCACGGTCTGACCTTGGGGTGAAGTTGTTGGGTCGTCCACTCTTGGCAGTTGTCTTAAATGTTTTCCAGTTGTGAATAATCTTTCTCACCGTAGAATGATGGACTCTGAATTATTTGGAAATGACCTTTAACCCTCCCCAGACTGATGGGCAGTCGCTTCTCTAAGGTCATTGTGTTAACACACACCTCCAGTGCTCCAGTGTTTTAAAAAGTCTGTTATCAAATTGGTTTTAAAACCTGAAATATATATGTAAACTGAGGCAGATGAGTTTCTTTTTCATTTGATCTTTTTTCACCTTTTCATAGACTAAACAGTAAGCTTACATTAAAACTTATTAATGCGTGACTGCTGCCAGAAAAATGTTTTTAAAGTAATACGGTGATGTGTGTACTGTTCTTGTGTGTGCAGATGTCCCTCCAGCAGGAGGAAAAAGGTTGGGGAGGCTGGAGTTCATGGGGGAAATCTCTCCTGAGCAGTGCTACCTCCACTGTTGGTACGTCCTTATGCCTTGTTTTCGAGGTTATTGTTAGGTAACGCAGCAGGACGTCGCCTGATTGGGACTCAGAACAACAACCTTCAACATTTTGTTCCTGATGTGGTTGGACTCCATGTCTGATAGACATATAAACGGTCCTCTACACGCACTCCATCCTCACGTTTCTGTGTGCAGGGCAGGGCCTGACCTCCGTTAAGGTGAAGGCTGGGGAGGCTCTTCGCCTTCACAGGACCTCAGTAGGCGAGGAGGCGCAAGAAGAGGAGGAGGAGGAGGAGAGAACAGAGGAGAAGGAAGCGGAAGGAGGAGGAAGAGGAGGAGGAGAAGGTGGTGGAGATGCTGAACTGTCCAGCTCAGAGGAGTCTCCATCGTCAAGAGCTGCTGCTGATGCAGCACCGAGCCGAGGTGTTTTCTCTTCAATCACACATGCTGTGCAGAACACTGTGAGTGAACACACACACACACACTGTGAAACCTGACATATATACTGTAAATCCACTTTAGTCGGCCGTAAATTCATAACAGATGTTGATTTGGCACAACTTAGTAGTTTGATTGTGTTCACACTGTTACATTACACAACAGTCTGAGCTGTCCAAGTCTCAAAGAGGAAAGGTGGGGACTGCTGGTGACTAGTTGATGACCAGAAATTGTGCGGAAATATGTGAATTTTCCGTTGCAGTCTCACTGACCTCTGAGTACTTGAGCAGCAAGCCACGAGGCAGCGTTTTGAACAGCCAGTTTTTGAAAATCACTGCTTTTTGTGTGTGTGTGTGTGTGTGTGCACGTCCTGCAAAACTGCATTCATGGTCGTGCAGATTATTTAGCTGCCCACCTCGGCTCGTTTTGTTCCCACCTTGGCAGCCGCTCCCACGTTTATTCAGTCTGCTGGAGTAAACTTTTGATATGAAGGATATTTGCCTCGGATGTTTTCTGTCGGAGGAGAGTCAAAATACGTACAGAGACAAGATGGAGACGCCTGCGACTTAAAACTAGACACTTCACGGCCTGGTTAGACAAACAGAAAGTCTCTGAACCAGGAAATGTTCGGTCTAAAATGCCGACTTTGTTATGTGCAGTAACAATAAATGCAAATCGGTCACAAAAATTTAAATAAAAGTAGAAAAAGCGCAGTTGGTTTCTTCTTAATTTTGGTTTATTTCTTGGTGACTTGGAGGATTAATTAAAATGCTTGTTAAAATATGTTTAACCAGAATCGGAACAAAAACACACATTTATAAATATGAATTAAAATCTGTTTAATATTTTGACTTAATTTTTCAGTATTTTAAAATGTGTTTGTCTCTGAATTATTGTAATGTCGCCTGTCAAAATCTGAGCTTTGTTTAAATTCGTATATCTTTTCCACCATTTTCACTTTTTAAATGAATTTCTTTAAACCGTTTTGATTAAACTGAGCCTCCAAAATCTGCCTCTCTTTGTCCCTTCTTCTGTTTTTGTCCCAACAGGGTAAGTCAGTCATCAGTGGAGGTCTCGATGCCTTGGAGTTCATCGGAAAGAAGACCATGACTGTTCTGGCAGAAAGTGACCCCGGTTTTAAGAAGACTAAGACCCTGATGCAGAAGACTGCCTCTCTGAGCCAGGCATGCTGACGCACACTTGCGTTCACAAACTCAACAATAAGGAAACCTGCAGCTTATAGTTTCTCTCTAAGCTGATGTTTTGCTGATTTTTTCCAGATGCTGAGGGAAGCGAAGGAGAAGGAGCGTGCACGTCTGAGCAGCCAGCTGATCGGCGCACCCACAGCTCACTACGGGATTCTTTTTGATGACTTCCAGGGCTTGTCGCACCTCGAGGCCCTGGAGATCCTGTCCAACGAGAGCGAGGCGAAGGTACGAGCTCAAACCCCGAGCCTTGGATGAGAAACACGCTCTGATTGCACGCAGAGCACATCATGCTGTCTGTGTGCTCCTAGGTCCAAGCCTTCCTCTCCTCCCTGGTGGAAGAAGAGCAGGAGGAGGTGAAGGAGGAGCTCATCTTCATCAAAGACATTTTCATCAAGCAGCAGGAAGAAGAGGGAGAGGAGACCGGAGGACAGACGAAGGATAATGGTGATCTAAGTTCCCAAATACACTGTTCTACCCCTTTATGTGAGTGATCCAAACCGGACGGAGGTGGGTGCAGTCCCTGAGCACTGACCCGGGATCAGGTGGTCTGTGGCAGACTTTGACAAAGGGACACGTAGTGAGAGGAGAGACACCTGAATCTGAGCTTTTCTGTCACTTCGGTCGGATATTTCAGAGGATCAGAGATGAGGGTTGAAACGGATGGTTTTAAAAAAAAAAGTTAGATCTTAGCTCACCAATTGAAACAAACATTTTTTACTTCACTTGACCTGGAGCAGCAGAAACCTGCCCTGTCCTCGTGTCATGATGTATCAATTAGCCTCAACATTAAATCCACCATAACATTTATTTCATCACTAGGCAACATCCGGTTTTAAACTTTTAGCAGCACATCTTCTTCCAGCAGACCAAGCACTTTATATCGCCTTGTTGCTGAAAAGTGCTATATAAATAAATTTGACTTGACTTGACTTGACCTACCTAAAGGTATGGTTCAGCTCTTTCAAAGTGGGTTTTTTATGAAAAGGTTATGAATACTTAGTGTTTTACCTGTTGCAGATAGCTCTTTGAATGACCTCAGTTTGGAAAAATAGAGATTAATTCTGACCGGACTGACAGTAACAGCTAATCAGAGCAGAGCCAGGACCAAAAGTGGGTTGCTGTCGTCTCAAAGCAACTCCAATCTGAAAAATTTCACAAATAACGTGTGGCATAATATGTGTATTAAGAGAAGTGTTCATAAAAACACTAATTTTTTAAAACACATTATAAACCCTAACACTGCCATCAGTTTTACATTACACAGTTTTTTCAGCAAAAATGTTACAATACTCCTGCCAGAAGTGACCCATGGCTGCTCTGGAAGTGCTACAGCTAGCTGCTACTGTTTGCACTTGCAAATAATCATAGATTTCTGTATAAAAACAGTATTGAGAAAAATTGACAGCAGGCTGAAAGGTTATAAAACAGCATTTGTATGAACCCCATCACTTTTTTAAAATTATAGTGTATTGGTCTTGCTCAGACTAGCCATCAGCTCATCAGTCCAATTGGAATTAAACTCTTCATCCAAGCTGAGGTGGTTTAAAGAGTGACGTCTACGTACAACATGTAAGATATTTATTATTGATAACCTTTCTACAGAGCCCCTCTTCAAAAAGGCCTGAATTATCCCTTTAACGTCAGGCAGGTGTGGTGGTGCTCATATCCTAGAATCACAGTAACTACTGTGAAGTTATTTTTTTATCCAGAGTCGTCTGAGCTGAAGGTTTTTCTTTGTCCCAGTCCTGTAACTCCTACATGATGCTGTTTGTGGCGTCATGTTGTTGCTCTCAGCCTGGATTTTAAAGTCTTCGTGGTTCTGTGTCTCATCATTTTCCCCGTTCGTGAAAGAAGTAAAAATACAAAGCTCCTATTGTATCTTTGGGCAAACCTAAATTATTCAGAGTTCAGCAAAAGCTCAGATTATCTTAAACCTTTTGTGGAAGTGATTATTTTCCCTCCTGATTATCTGAAGAACTCGGAGAGAAAAGAAATGGTTTTGCCACAACGAATCGCACGCTGAGGTGGCGGTGAGTTTGAACACGTCCCACCAGCCTCGTGTCACGTTACGTTTTAAACACGAAGCGTGTGACGGGCGCCTTCGGGGACTGTCACAGTTCCCAGTAGGGACCCGGGAGGGGTGAACCAGTCCTGATCCAGCATCAGTGTTCAGGGGCCGATGACAAACTCGCAGCAGAAACGATCAAGACACTGAATGTGCATGGGTCATACATGTAATTCTGATGCAAAGAGTTGACACTAAATTAGCATGCAAACAAGAATGAGGTCCCATCACAGAAGAATCATGTCAATTTAATGTGTGCATGAGGAAAATCGAAGCATTAATGCAGTAGAAGGTGCATGAATCATAACTTTTAACAGTTGCCGTGTACCTTTAAATACGCTGACTCGAGAGAGCTGTTTGTTTGTCTTTGTTTTCTTCAGCTGCTGACGGAGAGGAGTTTGTCAGCGTCCTCACTGAGCTGCTGTTTGAGCTTCATGTTGCTGCAACTCCAGACAAACTCAACAAGGTGACACACACACACAGTGGCAAGGACACAAACAGTGTTTTTAATAGTTATAAAAGTATTTTCAGTTATTTGTGAATCATTAAGTCTGAGGATAATCTCCGATATTAAAGCAATAACATTGTCACAGACACACTGTGTTTATTTTTACTCATTAAAACAACAAATTTGTTATCATCATTAAAATGCAAATGTGTACAGATTAATTCCTTCAGCTGCTGGAGTTTATTTCTAAAATCTGCGGTAAAAAGATCTGTGTGTACTGTTGGAGGCAGCAAAAATGATCAGAGCCACAAAAACAAGAAGAAAAAAAACAAGCAAGAAACTATCATGTAAATCTTCACCAAGGTGTTTTCAATTTTATGTAAATTATCTTTATCCACACCAACATTTCCACCAGTTTTTTGTCAAATCAAGCCATGATTTTGTGTAAGACACAAACACAATTTGCATTATTCTACTTTTTACTGCAGGTGCCAAAAAAAGAACTGAAGTCAGAAAACAGCTGCAAATGTAGCCATGATCTCACCTCTGACTGAAGAGGATAATAGCTTCTTTTATTAATCCACAAAAGACAATTTGACTGTTACACCATGTGTTACTGAGGAAAATGATGATAGATTTTAATGCGGTAATAAGAAAATAATAGTGATTGTAGAGATTTGTTTTGGTGAGGAGATTCGGGGGATAATTTTAGTTGTTTACATTGAATCCTGTGATTATTATCACCCTCTGACAAAAGGTAAAGATGAGCAATAATGTTTTTGCCCACGTCTTTGTGTGTGTGTTCATGTATCTGTCTGCTACCAAAATATAGGATGAATTTTAATTAAACCTTCAAAAAGTAACCTTAGTGAACACAAAGGCTGTGAGTCATAAATGTGAGTTACAAACACTGAGCTAAAATTTGGTGTGGTGGAAGCATATTCTGAGCTCTAACAGATCTTTCTTTAATTTTTCCATCCACTGTTGGAGTCAACTCTGTTCTGACTCAGCTACAGCTCTGTTATTTGTCAACAAAAGATGATCTCGGTCTAAACCTCTGGCATGAAAGCTGGCGGGTGATATGCATTCCTTCAAGGAATCCTAGGCTTTCAAATTAAAAGAGTAAATACCTGCACTTCCAGTGAAGTGTGGGCGCTTACATCATGAATTTCATCATATTTCTGCTGCATGATGTGACACTGGTGGCAGTGTAATAGTTTTCAAATGAAACTCTATGAAACTTCTGAGATAAAAGCTGTTTTAAGGCGGCAGCCTTCCACTTTGGTCTTGGCCTCGGACTAGCTGTCAGCTCCTTAATCCGGTCAGAATCAGCACAGAGCTCACACAGGACCCCACTACCCTTGTTAAGTTTCACCACAGAAAAAGAATAACAACCTTTCATCACAAAGAAAACTCCAGGAATTCACTCATCATCACAGACAGACGGTAAAAATGTCAACTTTTCCTCCACGCTGAGGAATGTTATTCACAGAAACGCACGCAGACACGAACACACCCGCAGCCTCGTTAACAATCCCGCTGCAGTTTTTGGAGGTAATATAAAAGAAAGTTATCACCTCTGAAGATCCTCTGCATAATAAAACTCACATTCATAGAGTCCACATCAGCATAGAATCATGTACATGCATCTCATCAGCATACATCAGCAGCTGATGGGTGGTAATTATGCATCTCCAGGCTCGGATGAGGGCCCATGAATGGGTGAACAAGGTGGAACAGCCTGTCACTACGGAGACAGTTGTCAAGGAAACGCAGGACAAGCCAGGAGGAGAGGTCTCGTATGGAGAGAGCAAAGAGGAGGAGAAGAAGAAAGACGGAGGAAAGGAGGAGGAGAAGGCAGCAGAGAGCGACCCCAGATCTGTGGAGGTCTTTTGAACATTTTGTTTCATTTTTTAAAATTTTTTACTTCTACAACAATCCCTCTCAGCAGACAGAGCCTAAATAAATCAGACGTGCTCGCTCTCTTGTCTGCGTTGTTATTTGTCTTCCTCTCTGCAGGTCGTCTACCTGTCGTCAGTCGGCAGTCTGGCCGAGGTAACGGCTCGCAGCATCGAGCAGCTCCACAAGGTGGCAGAGCTCATCCTCCACGGTCAGGAGCTGGAGAAACCAGCCAGAGAGCAGGCACAGATCCTCGCCAGGTACGAGCTCTGGGGTTCATACTGCGAGGCCATAAATCACCAACACATCATGGGAAGCCCACAGAGAAAAATCACTCTAAGAAAAGACATTGTTGTAAAGGGTGTAATTCACTCTGATATGATGTTTTTCAAACCGTGTTTGTGTACTTTGAGTCTGTCATGGTTGAATTTCTTCAACAGACTTCTTATAAGAAAAGAGGAGGATGCTGTTAACATTACAGGAGGAGATTTAGGAATGTGTCGTGACTTCGCTCAGCAGAAGTGTGTGTGCTGTTTCAGAAAAGCAGTGTTGAGATCGAAGCTCGCTGTAGAATAATCAATATGTTTTGTATTCCAGGTTGACTTGTGCCATGTGTAAAGAGGTGGACTGCTTGGCTAAGAGGTTCTCTGATACACTCCTCCTTGTCGGGGTAGGTGAGAGTTTATCTAAACATTCAGGGAGAAACTGGTATTATTATCGCTGGCTGCCACTAAAGGCCTGTGCGTCTGTTGGCAAAATATCTCATGAACCGCTGGAGGAATTTTATTGAAGCTCTTAGAAACTAATCATCGGATGTACATCTGCGATGGATTAATTAAACCCAATTCAAGATGGCTGCCACAGGTAATTGACCTTAGCAAACACAAAAATGGCTACCTTTATAGATATTGAGCTAAATTTTGGTGTGGTAATAGTTGAGAGTCATCCCCCACACATACTCTGAGCTCGAACAGATTTGGGTCAATATAAACTCTCTGCACTCTTATATCTGTGATGACTCACTACACTGATTAATATTGTAGTTAAATATGTTTATAGAGGTTTACAAATGTCTAAATAGGTGTATATTGTAAACAACCCTAACTCCTAACCCTGATGCAAATAAAACAGATAATATGAAATATTAAATGTATTATGATAACATTATTCTGTTACATGTAAATGAAACATTTGGTTTGCAAAAACAACCTATTGATTGATTTTACAGGCTGTGCAGTGCGTTGACCTGCTCCCCACAGGTCGCATGGTTTCGTGCAATATCTCGCCCGATTGACGATTAATGTTACAGCCGAGATTTGACCGAAATAGTTAAAACTCTGTTCCTTTTCAAGATAAAATGATCTGAGTTTAAAACTCTGGCATGAGAGGCGAATGAGCCGATATTCCTTCAAAGAATTATTTTTGACAGTGTCAAAAAATGAATAAAAATAAATAAATAAATAAACTGCACACCCTTTTACTCCCATTGAATGTGACATTTTGGTCTTTTAAAGCATTTCACAAATACGTACGTGTACTCGCAGAATCAAGGAGAAATGACAGCTCTGGGATGAAGGTTTTTACAGAAAAAGAAATAAGTACATGTCTGAGTAAAGACCTGTACTTATTTGTTACTCTGAGTACTTAAAACAACAGTACAGAGGGTCCAAGTCCAAGAAATACTGAGGTCACAGTTATTCTGCGTCAGCCATCACAACAGAGTTTATCAGTGACAACAATAAAGCTCTGCAGCATATTACCAATAAAAGATACACAGCATCAGGCATCCCAGGCACAGAAAATAATAGTTTGTAATCTTGAGATTTGTTGATGATATGTAAATCCTTCTTTGATGTTTTTGTCTTTGTACTTGTGTTTTCCGCCCATGCAGTTAATTCTGACTAAATACACCGGAGACGGTGAGGAGATGGACTGATTGATCTGATGGTAATCTTATCTGTGTTGCTGCGTCTCTTTCAGGCCCAGAAGAAAGCAGAGGAGTTGAATCCTTTAGTAGACAGCGTGCTGCAAGAGGTAAGGTCCTTCCCCAAATAACTGGGATAAAAATCAAGGAATAAAACAAGCGATGTAGCAGAGTCTCACTTACATGAGAAGCACTAGAAACTGACGCTGATCTGAGAAATAACCTGTTTCATTTAATAAAGGCTACGGTAAAGCTTGTGCAGGGACTTGAAGATGAATTGAATTGGATGTATAATAAAATATGTTCACCTTTTTGTGCCGGACTGCATATATTTTAGGTGTCTGGGGCCAGTTTTGCCTCGAAAACTCGAAAAAAATTTAATTCACTTGGTTTTGGATTCACTTGATTTGAAAAATCTTATTCGGTGAGTTGTTCAGAAACCAAAAAGAACCCATGCAGTGGAATAAAATGTCCCTTCGACATCTCAGAGCAAAAGTAATTTATCTTTAACTTTTTTTTCAAATTGTGCTGCATTTTCTGTACGTTAGAAGTTGGAAGTCCAGTGTTTTTTTGCTCTTGCTTTTTTGGATCTTAGCTAAAAATTTATGCTTCACTTAAAAAATAAGATAAAGGCACCTTTTGTTTTCTCCTAGCCAAAAAATACTCATTCAGTTATTTTTATTATTTAAAGAATACGTCATTACAGACAGCAGGTTTTAATTTTTAAATGACTCCTATAATCAGCAACCTCTAAAAAAATTAAGGAAACACAAAAAGGAGTAGCACTGGAGCAAAGGTTTTCTGCAGCTGATATGTGGTTGTGGAATTAGGGATGGATGAAGGAAGTGCTACAGCTAGCAGCTGCCGCTACAACATTCTTTGTAAATAAGCATGTCGTGCAAAACTGACATCAGTATGGAGGTTTATAAAAACATTCAGCTGAATCTCCTCTGTTGTCTTAAAACGGCTTCAGATTCAGATGTCTCAGTCTACTTTGGTCCTGGTCTCACTCGGACGAGCCGTTAGTCTGGTCAGAATTAAAGGGATAGTTTGGTCATTTTTGAAGTGTGATACAAAAGTGTTTAATATCGGCTAATGTAGCGTTCTTTCACACCGGTATGTCACGTTTGAGAAAGAGTTATTTTATAAGCCTGAAAACAATTCAAAATGAGCCCTCAGTTGGCTAGCTATAAAAACTTCAGCCTTTTTCTTCACACTCCGTGGTCTGTGACCGATGTCTGATAAGTTACTATCTACTGATAACTATTTGACAGAACATTACTTCAGAAATGACCAAACTATTCCTTTAAAACAAAGAGCTATCTACAGCAGGTAGGACAGTAGTTGTTTATAAATTTTCACTTTAATTTCAAGCGTTTGGTCACAGTAGTTGTAGTCCAACTATGGAGCCTTAAAAATATATTATTTTAATGAGTATGTTGAGCCACAACAAAACATGTAGTGTGTGACTCCTTACCTCTTCTACATTAAGCTGTAGGTAGTCGTGAATGATGATGATGATGGTGGTGATGATGGCAGCTGTAAAAATAATGGCTCTTCTGTCTGCAGGGCACCAACAGCACCGACTACATCCATAACGCATTTCAGCTGCTGCTGCCAGTCCTGCAGATCTCCCACATCCAGAGCCAACACTGCCAACCTGCTGCGGAGCCAGCAGCCCAATTACAGCTCTGACGCGCTCGCTTCATCCCGCCGCCCTAATGTACAGCTGGACAGTGAAGTACACACAGTAACTCAGTGCTTTTATCCACACTAAGTGCTTATATCAACAGCAAACAAATGACGGAGGAACATAACGGGTTGAAGCTAATAAAGTAGTTGAATATTAACAAATAGAAAGGATTTAAATGGGGGCTGGATGTGTGTCCATACCACTTTGTATTTATGAATGTTATTCTGCCTATTTTGCAGTTTCTAAATTGGTTTTAAGGATGTTAACTGCTCATTCTGGGTAATAAACAACCGGAGTCATTGTAGACGTAACGCTCCGCTGAGGCCCGGCCCACCCTTCATTACTCACATCACATCTTTTCAGAGTTTAGACCTTCCACAGGAATGAAAAACACAGAACGATACGTTTCATGAACTTTATTCCTAAGTCCAGCTGCTGCTGAAACAGAAACAACAGGTTAAAAAAACATACATTCGATTTAGTCTTGTTTATGGGAAAGAAGCCCACTCACAGTATGAAATCTCAGAAATATTTAGGCTTAAACATAATCTTCTACATGGAGGATGCGTAGAAAACAGCCCTGTTCTGATCAACTAAAAACCTTGTGACAGGTTTTTTTCTAATCTAACAGCAGACATTTCAGCTTCGACTGTAAACCAAAGATGAATACATTTCACAAAAAGAGGTCTGGTGACGCCCATGTAAACAACTTTTATCTATTTTCTCATCAAGAAACTGAAAGTAGGAGATAATGGTGACATGTTCAAAGAAAAAAAAAACACTAATGAAGCGTCTTTATAATTGTTTCATTTTGGTTTGAAAATAAATGCTAGCATTTCTGAAAATACACAGCAAACCATTGCTTGTTCTTTTGTTTTTTGTGTTAAATTATATGAAGCAACACTACCGTTTTTGTTATCATGGTTTGATTTAAAAACGTTATTGCAATTATTTACAAAAAAGTGTTTTGTTCCCTAATTATGTACATTAAAAGTATACTATGTAGGATTTTTTTGTTTGTTTGTTGTGCTGCTACAATTAAAAAAACATGAATCAAAATTTTGTGAAGCATATTTTTTTTCTGTCCTTTTGTAAGTTCGATGAACGGCATCGCTCTGTGCATTAAATGTGCTTCTGGTTAGCTTATCCTGACATAAAAACTGTGACCTGAAGGAAACAGCTCGCCTCTCTGCATCAGAACAATAAATACGGAAATGTAGAACCCCCNAAAAAAAAAAACGAGGATAAATATATTTTTAAACATTTAAAATTACATTAAGTTCGTCCACGTTGATCTGTAGCAGTGAGATGCAGCCTAAACGCATCAAACAATGCAAACCTTTTCTCCGACATTACTGTCATATTTATCAGTAGCACTTCCAGAGGTTCTTCCAGGTTCTGTGACTGATCGCGTTGCACACAGACTACAAATATACCCCAATATTCACCAGCTGGCAACCCAAAAATAATGTGAGTGTACCCTCATGCACACACACACACACACATGAAAATCATGCTTAACTTCTTATTTATTTCATGTCTCTGGGGGATTGTTTTGGTTTTTACCGACTGGTGAGAAAACTTTGTTAGCTTAAATGTTTCGTCACATGTTCAGTGCATGTGAATGCATTTTTGGCACAAATGAAACCTCATACAGTAGATATAAGAAGCCAGATTCATAAAGACCCGAGAACAACTTCATCAGCCATTTTCTTAAATCAACACAAGCACCGACTGACAAACAGGTGGTTTTAATCCAGTGTTTCTGGTTTCGAGAGATATTCTCACAATCCCCAAGAAAGTTTTTTCCTTCATTCATTTTCCCTCTGACTTAAAGGCTAAATGAGGTTTTAGCTTCCTGCAGGTTTTTCTTAAGCTCTTTGACAGATAAATATTCCTGTTCTGAACCTCCGCTTCTCCACCTTTAGAGATCCATCAGTACAGACAAAGTTATTTCACACAGGAAGCATCGTTTACGTAAAATGTTTCAGTCTCTTTCAGCTCCAACCTGACTTAGTTTGTTTACAGGCTTTCTTTCTTATACAAAGTGCGAAATAAATGAATTGATGGGCCAACAAATTCATTTCGTTGTGAACACTTTACAGACGTAAATCTGATTTCTAACCAGGTGCCTGAATAATTGAAGGTAAGATGCTGAAAATCAACAAGCTGTAACACCTTGAAGTGGATTTTTTATGTTGTTTTCTCTTTGAAGGAGGCCATCGGGCTCCTCCAGCTGCTCCTTTGTCACCACACCTGCTCCTCCATGGGGACGGGAGGATGGCCGCGATGATGAAGATTTGCTGAGGAGGATACAGAAGATTTCAGATACACTGGAGGTATTTATCAAAGAGTTAAATGGTGTGAGGCAGAACTAGGACGTATGTGAAGAACAGGAAGAGTTTTAAAGAAAAGACTCAATACAGGAAAAGCTTTAAAAGAAGGTCAATTTGTTTGACTATTTGAATCAAAACCATGTCAAAAAATGCTTGACAGACTTATTGGATCCTTCTCGACCCCTTTCTCCTTTATCTGCGACCTCAAAACTGAATGTCGGCAATATTTTTTCAAAGGTGTCTCAAATCCTACGAGACACCTGGACGAGAGAGGAGACGTGGAGGAGCTGAAGGCAAATACACTCTGTTCTGCATCTGCACCATCTGAATGTTGTGTGGGGTGTTAATCCCTCCCACTAAACTGGATTAAAAACTAATATATGCAGAAATGCCTTTAAAGGTCGTCTGAGGGAGGCGGCAAACCACAGCTGCTTCCGAGAAATATTTGTGTTACGTTCCATTATTAACACAAGTTGAAGCGAATTAAAAAGAAGGCCATATAAAAGTTTGTCTAAACTCAATTTTCCAACATTTATTATAACTCAAACATACTCAGTTTTTGAAATAAATAAACAAAGGAGTTTACAAGAAAACTTCACATTTTGTTTAAGAGTGGAAATTTCTCTCTGTGGCTGTAAATAGACTCAACATCATGGAATAACTTAAAAGACGCTTCTTTTACCTGCGTAGCAGTGGTCGGTGTTTCCATCCAGCAGGGTTTCTATTTCATCTGAAAAATGCATGTGAGAAAAGTGAACACAAACTCACAGAAATATGTAATTTGTTAAGGTGTGTGTCGCGAGTCGAAGTTCTGTTTTTTTAAATTAAATAAATGAGGCGAGGACACATTTTCAGGATGCAGTTTGGCTAACAATCAGGAAAGAGGGAATAAAAGGTCAACTTAAAGTCTTGTTTTTGATGATTTGGACTTGTTATCATGTTTTGTCCATCTGTGTCTGAGTTTGTCTGTCTGTCAGCAAAATATCTCATGAAGCACTCGATGAATTTTAATGGAAACCCTTAGAAAATAATTATTGAATGTACACCTACAACTGATTACCTTTTGGGCTCCATCTGATTCACGATGGTCACGACAGCTAATCAATCTTAGCCAACACAAAAGTGGCTACAACTCAGTCACATGCACATATATTGAGCTAAAGTTCAATGTGGTAGTAGCAGAGCATCGTTCGTAACACACACTCTGAGCACTAACGCAGCTCACAAGATCGAGCAGCACTGCAAGACATCACGCCTGCAAGGTTTGACCAGAACATCTATAACTGTCATTTCTTGATATTAGATTAGTTTAGTCTAAAACTCTGACATAAAGATGAGCATTCCTTTAAGAAATGAATTTTCAGTGGTAAAGTCAGAATTGAGGGCAAAGAAATGAAAAAAAGTTTATATTTAAGATGTTTATGGTCATCTGTGGAGCTGTCTCAGTGAGTGTCTCCAGGAGGAGGTGTGTGTGTGTGTGTCTCCTTACTTTGACTGTCAACCTCTTGAATGGGTGAGAGTCCTGTTAGGGTGAAAAAAGACAGTAACTATCAAACGACTGAAACAACAGATGAAATTATTTTGGATGGATAGATTTTGGTTCAATTTTCAGGAACTCACCTGACCAAGACCGAAGCTTAAATGGCGGGTGTGTTGCGTCTGCTGGAAATGAGTTTGTTAAAAACTTGAGGAACAGATACTGTGATGTAAAGTATGTATCGTAGTGCAGATTACCTTTAGAAATAACGACATCTGTTTGTTTCTTGCCAACTAGATGAAAGAACATCAGAAACATGCAGCGTGTCACAAAATTGCACCATGTTCTGAAAGGTTACATCGGTATGGTTTCCTATGAAACCCGAGAGAGTCCTAATATTGAGAAACGAGCTCTCAAAGGTCATAACACTATAAGACATTACAAAACAATTTGTGCATCAAATAAAGGTTTAGCTGAATAGTTCTGAGATCATTTCATCTTTACAGTCCAATAAAGGGTAACTGTGGAGACGGTTGCAGGGCAGGAGACTTTCTCAGCTGACTTTGGGCAGGACGAGGGACACGGGGACATGTTGTCAGTTCATCACAGGACTTCCAGACAGATTGATGCACATGGACACAATCCTCTGTCTGATTCAGATTCAACAGCTAACTAGACATAAACAACATATGAGAACATGCAGACTCCACTCAGTTGAGGTTAGGGCCTAAATATTCTTGCTTTGAGTCCATAAAACATATCAGTCTTATTAAGAAATTGAAGTAAACATGAAAATTAACACTTTCTATTTTCCGTTATGAAAAACTGATACGTTTATGTGTCCGTCGTGCTTCTTGACATGCTGAAGATGTAAGACTCGTATCGGATGAAACAAATAAACAACGAAAACAAAAACTCTAACATACGATGAATGAATAAACAATTTTCACGCAGAGCCAAAAGAAAAATAATTGAATGTTTTTTACTTTTATACTAGTGAAAGATGAATCCCTGAGGTGGTACTAGCTCACTGGGCTGTGACTGCTGGAGACACGAGAAAATAGAAAGATTTTCCCTTGTCGTCTCATTACGTGTTTGCAACTATCGAACTATGGGGGCTTCAATTTGTGCAGCCAAATTTTTAAAGACCATAACCTATTTTTTGTGTGCACGACTTGCAAAGCTGTATTCTAGACCATGTAGCTTATTTTGTTGCTCATCTCATCTGCCTCGGCCTGCTTTGTTCACATCTTAGCAGCCACCCATAGGTTTATGATTTAATCTGGAGGAGTTCCCTTTTGAAATGATGATGAACGATAAGCCAAATTAGACCAGTTTTAAATAATTTATGTTTATTCACCTGTATGTTTTTTAGACCTGGACAGTCAGGGCTGTGGTCTCATATGTTTGCTGCCATAGAGAACTCCCATGCAGGTGTCAAAGTGCAGCTCTAGTGCTCTGGACTTTACAGAAACTAAGTTGAGAAAGATTTGAGATGGGGGTTCAGACGCCCATAACAGAACTGAGAAGGGTTTGAGACGCCCTAACCTTGCGACTATTTTAGGAGAAAACTTGTCACACCCAAGTGTTTTGAACATCAAGCGTCAAGACTGCAAATCTCTGCACTTCACACAGGACAGTGAGACATTTTGGAGACTCCCTCAGTAAAAGCTGTTTCACCAGCAGTTGCAGAGATACCGGCTTCAACAAATGGGCAGCCCTCATTCCTGGACCTCTCTTCTTCCACCACCTATTTTTTAATACAACACGTTTTACAGGCAGAAACCCAAATGTGCCACGAGTTCTCCAGTATCACCCATTGTTGCAAACATCTGCATGGAGGAAGTGGAAAGCAGAGCTTCAAACTCTAATGTGGGAACAGCACCAAAAGCCTTCACCAAACCCAGCAGCGCAGTGGACAATCAAAATCAAAAGGGAGGAGGTGCAAAACGACAAGGTGCTCTTCCTCTTGTGCTGAGCAAATAGAAGTCTAAACACTGAAGTGCACAGGAAACCGACACACACAGAGCAATATTTGTATTTTGACTCATATCACCCACAAATTACCATCAGAACCTGATACCAACAGGCTGATAATATTCCCACCCACACAAAAAAAGGAAAAAAGAGAAACAGAGATGGATCAAAAAAGCACTCCAAACCTGCAAATACCCAAACTGTGCTTTTGTTAAATCAACAAAGAACCAAAGCACCACAGCATTAATGAGAAAAGAAAAGAACAACAGGTGCAAAATCATTGTCATCCCATTTATAATTGTATGGGATGTAAGTGAAAAACACAATTTTTTGAGACTGGAGCTGCCTTCTTTGGTCTTGGCTCCGCTCAGACTAGCTGTTAACTCGTCAGTCTGGTCAAAATAAATCGTTTCTTCAAGCCAAAGTTTTTCAAAGAACTATCTACAACAGATAATGCATTACTTGTTTATTACCGTTCTGCAGAAACCTAGTTAAAAATATCTGAACTATCCCTTTAAGAGAGAGCTTAGCATTTACTGGACAGAAAAGAAAAGAAAAATGTTTACCATTTAGCTGCTTACTGGTAAAATGGTAACCAATGGGGAGCACCTTGCGTTTTTCTGTGAAGAAAAGAAACAAAACACATTTTTATGCCATTTTTGAAACCTAAAGCTATGTCAACGAACTACTGCTGGGGACGTCTTTCTGTCTTTCTGCACACACTTTTTCCAAGGTAGATTTGTCCAATCACAATCGACACTACAGTCAGCAGAATGACACACAGCAGAGCCAGCCAGATCAGCCTGATGGGACACCGCCACTCGTCTGGAGGGAACAGCTCCGCAGGTCTGTCTGCAGAAAATGTTACTTTCATCAACACGGTTTTGGCTTAGAAAGAAAAAAAAAACTGTAACCATCACAGTTTCCTAAAGTTAATCTCTCATTATGACATAAAATAATAATGCAAAAAAAGACATACATGTGTAAAAGGAGCAGAAATTAGGAAAAAACAAAAAACATCCAAGGAAAATAAAAAAGCAATGAGTATCTGGGAAAAAAAAAATTGGTGGAAAATTGTGCGTTTCGTTAATGTCTAGTTTTCATCTGGAAATTATGAGACAGATTTAGCTTTAAGAAATGGGGGAGTTTTGGAGCTCAGAGCAGAAAGAAAGAAAGAAAGCCAAAATCAATACAGGAGGTGCAGACGATTGGGAGCTAGTGTGGTCTTGGGAGGAAAAAAAAAAATCATGTAGTACAAAGGAGGAGAGAATCACAGCAGAGAAGGAGAATTGAAGGAAAATTGTTCTATTGAATAAAATGACTCCGGTGAGGACCGAGAGAGAGGGCAGCTCTGAATAAAATGAAAACAGATTGTCCCGTTTCCTGGTGTCTCATTGTCGCTGCTCCTCTCTCCCACCTTGGAGTGAAGCCACACGAGGAACAAAGAGAGGAACCTCTCTCTCCTGCCGACACCAACCTTCATCTGTCCGTTTCCATGGCAGCTTTTCCTTCGCTCTTCCAGTCAAAACTGTTTGATTGGCGAGCCACAGGAGACAGCAGCTTTGATTGGCTGATTTGGACGTGGGAAGGAGAGGAAGACAGCAGTAGTATGCCTCCTTCTGGCCTTTGCTGTCACCCGCTTGGTCTTCCTCCTCCTCAGGTGGGTGGAGGTGCAGGGAGCTGTGGTTACTGCGGCCGTACAAAGGGCCGATCAGGATCTCTGTGTCATTGAGTTGAAGCTTGACTGACATCTCAAAATGCACCTTCAGACCTGTGGACAAAAGCCAATTAACTAAAATGATCTCCTAATGTTTAGACCTAAATGAGAAGTTTGTTTGAGGCTCTGTGAGGCAAAGGAAAAGGTCACGACCTCAGAGGGAATGTGCTGCCGTTTTCGTTTCGGAAAACTTTGACTTGACTGGATTTCTGAGGTTCAGGAGTGACATAACTGAACTTTAAAGCGATAGTCTGGTGATTTTTCAAATGATGTTCTGTCAATTAGTTATCAACCATTAAGGCTCCAGCATACTCTGTAAGACGTCAAGAAGTTGGTTCGCAGTCACGTGGTTGCGAGATGTTTGTTTTCACATTTTTCATAGTCTACGAGATACTCGGATCAGAACTCCCAGGAAGCTCCTCCCTCCTCCCACAGTGTTAAAACAGGTTTCTTCCCACCGGTTTCTCAACTCTCCTGTCCTTGTACAGATTTTTGCTTCTCTTACTATGATCAGATGTGTTTATTAAACCGACTGAGACAGTACACGGCCACAAAGAGACGCCTGTGTCTCCATTTGGTCTTTTTAGGTTCACAGGTTTCTCAGTTTTGCTGGAACAGTTGTAAAGACGGCTGCATTTTCTAACAGCCTCCAGCTGCTTCTCAGCAGAGCAGTAGAAGCAAAATGGCTCCATTAAAGCTCACCAGCTTTTCCGCATAAACACGCCCACAACAACCTCTGATTAATCTCACAATACTTGGAGCAAACCTCTGTGAGGAAAAGTTCGGCCAGGGCCTTGTGTCACGAAGGGGCGGACGAAGCTGCTATGAGAACAAAATGACACAATTGTCATCACGCGACCACGTGAATGAAAGCCAAGTTCATGACTTCTCAAAGTATGGTTGGAGATCATGCTCAGCCACTACCACTCCGAATTTTTGCTAAATATCTGAGTTATAGCCATTTGTGTGTTTGCTCAGGTCACTTTGCTGCTGCGGCCATCTTGAATGGGGCTGACTTCAGAAGTTAGCCAGCTGTAGATGAACAACAAATGATTACTTTCTAACAATTTCAATAAAAACTGTCCAGCAGTTCATGAGATATTGTGTGAACACTACAGACACAAACACTGACAAGGGCAAAAACATTATCACCTCTCACTTTTGGCCATAAAAGTAGTGATAATGCCAAACTCCTGGCTTCAGACATAAGTTCAAAAGCTAACAGTATTATTCTGCTATTACCTGCAAGAGCACACATCAAGACCTTATTCACAATCAGAAAACAAACTTTTAGTTTTTATGTCAATAAGCCTTTGCTGATTTGGTTTACTTCTATTATTAGAACCAAACAATGCAGTCATGATAACTTATAGAGATAATTGGTTGTAAATAATTGTAAGTGTCTGATAAATTTAATTTTGAATCTAAAAATGACGTTATTGTTGATGAATATTTAGGTAATAAAGAAAATGATTGGTCTAGCCTGAGAGAAAAATGTCCGCATGGATAAAAAACCCAAACTGAACGGCCTTCCTGAAACTGAGCACCAGCTGAAGACGCAAAGTACCTGAAGCTGAGATTGTGCTGTACAACTCCTCCATGTTCTTGTCCGTTTCACACATGAACCAGCTCGTGTTTACATCATCTCTGACTTCCTGTGTTTCAGACGCCGACTCTGTCAAGTTGGTTTGATTCTTCTGCACGCAGATCTGCTCCCACTTTTCATCATCTGCAGTTGGAGAAGGATCGCAAATATTTTCGCTCGTCGCTTCAGGATTTTCAGGCCTCCCATGTCCCCCCTTCTTTGCCCGGTTCCTTTGTTGGTGGGGGAGGCAGAGGAAAGTCACTTTTGACACTGAAAGGATAAAGAGAATGGAGATTCAGACAGCCTGCATGCTCTGAAGTCAGAAATCAGAGCGAGATCTTTAAATGGAAGCTCTGGCCCCCAGTTTTTCTTTTTATCATTCAGGGAGAGATGCTCAGGGGGGAAGACGGAAGAGGATAAACAAAAGTGAAGACAAACAGCAGCAAGCTGCTCTTATACAGAACTGTGTTTTTAAAAACGGCACAATACAGAAACATTTTTAAACAGCTGCCAGTCTCATATGGATGGAGCAACATTTGGGTGTGATCCCTGTCTCTAGAAGGAGAAAAATGAAAAAAATAAGGTTTTAATTCTTCTAAAACTCGACTTTGAGAGGAAGTTGGAACAAAACATAAAGCGAGCGGCTCTTCCTTGATAACGGAGCTGAAACGATGCATCAGAAAACAACACAAAGCTGGAACGATACATGCTCATCCTCTGACCCACCTGTGGCTATCCTGAAGAACTCTGGGAGACAGATGATGAAGACGAGGATCACGAAGAAGAAAAGTTTAGTCACTGTAGCTCTTGCCATGGTCGTACGGGGAAGTCACACACACACACTCCCTCACACTGACAGGCGGTGCACGTGTCTCTCCTACCACATTCACACACACAAACACGTGCTTTAACATCAAGTTTGTGTCCACCTAAGAGGTTCTGGCAGTCTTTCAGAAGCGTTTGTGATGACCTTTTGTTCGTAACTCTTGCAGACGAAGGCGACAGCGAGTGTACGTTTTGCAAAGCAACTTTACTTCCTATTGCACTTCCTGTGGTTTTCTGTGAAAGAGTGAGAAACGGAGAGAAGCAGAGACAACAAAGAGTTTCTGTCAGCTCAGTGTAAGTACAACTTGTGACTTTTGTTTTGGTGTAGATGTCTGTGAGAGATGGTGAACAACTGTTCTTTCATGAGGGGAGATGAACTATGACTACAGGACTTTATTTATGAGTTTAGATTCAGTTTGAAGTGCATAATAGAGACAAAGCTGTGAATGGGAGTTGACATCCAGAACAGTCAGAGTCAAAAGTAAGGACGCCATCCTTCAGCTCGGAGGTTCTACCTGGCAGGAAAAGGAAAACCACTAGGTCCTCTTTAGGTCCTAAAACAATGACAAATGTGGAAAAACTCTACATATTTCACCATGCCGTTATTTATTTGACAAAGTACAAGAGTAGTTTGTGGATAAACTAACCGCTCCTTTTGAATTAAAGCTGATTTCAGGAGCTGCTCATCAATGAACTGATCGCCACTCTGAGCTTCACTTAAAAAAAGGAGTTTCTGGTCTGGAGCGTTCATGTTTGTGTGAACACGACTATAACAGGAAAAACTTAAAGATGACCTTGGAAAAGCAAATTTTTGCTGGAAAGTGTCATAGGCCCATTACCAAACAATTCAGAGTCAGTTTTTCTACAATGAAACTGATTATTCACAACTACTACAACTTCAAGACAAGGGATAATCTTTCCAGGGTGTGGCAACAAGTTCACTTTAACAGCAGACCATGCAATGTGGAAAAATAATAACAAAAACAAACTCCACCAGTCATGTCGAACCAGGCTCCACTCAGAAAGTTAAATGTTAATGTTTCTGACAGGACAATCAGAACTCGTTTGGAAGAAACTCAGGAGAAAACCTCTTTGCTCTAAAAAGAATAGAGCAGCAGGGCGTAGGTTTAAGTTTGATCTGAACAAACCACCTGCAGATAAACGAGACCAAAATGAAGATGTTTGGACATAATGTGTCCTAGAATACTGAGAGAGGAAAAACCAAACAGCACATCAGCAGAAACCCCTCATACCAGCTGTCAAGCACGGTGGTGGAGGACTGATGATCTGAGCTTGTTTCCCAGCCACAGGAACACAGGGTCAACCATGAACTCCTCCGTAGATCAAAGTATTGATAAATGTCATCTGACAGTCCAAACCTCTGCTTGATTGAAATGCTGGACTTTAAAAGAGCTGAATGCCTCAAAACCTCAACAAAATCATTATAAAAATCATTAAAGAAGAGCAAGTCCAAATTTCTCCACAGCAGTGTGAGATGGATAAAGTTTTACACAAGCAGACTGCTAAAAGTTACAGCTGCCAACAGGAGTACAAGCTGTTGTATCATAAGGTGTACTTTGGTTTTCCTAACAATGTTTCTACATTTTGGTTTAGTCTTTGCTAAATAATGATTTAGCATTTTTATTAAACCTTTATACTTCTGTGGCAGATATAGAAAAAAGTAAAATAAAAGAAAACAATAGTTCATGCCAGTTCAGTAAATAAAAAATACACATACAGGCATTAAAGTACAAACAAAACACATTTAATACTTGGTTGTATGTCCTGAAACACACACTTTCAGCATCATCATCAAGCTTCTGACCAAGTTCTGGCTGCTTGTCTGACCACTCTCACTGTCAATCTGTGGAGGTTAATGTTGTTTTTTTGGTTTCCTGTCGCGGACACGACTCTTATATTTTCAACAAGCCTAAAGTCGCAGCTTGGGCTTAATCCTAGCTTGCTTTATTTTTTCCAATTTGTGCCAAAGAAACTATTTCTTACAACTTACTTGTATAATTTGTAAGCTACTTTTGTATGTTTGTAATATTTATCAAATAATATTACCAAATGTATGTGATGAGAAATATTATCGTTTCCATTAGAGTAAAGTCTACAGATTGGATGTTGCAGCTCAGTGGAGCCAGAAGGTTTCCCGGTTGTTGCTTTCTGCTTCAGACAGAGTTTATATATTTTTTCCTTTCTACAGACTGACTTGATTTTTTTTTGATGGTTGGTGCAGCTCAGATTTTATGGTTTGGTTCCTGGGAGCCACTTGTCTTGACAGGGCACACACACACACACACACACACACACACTCAAATCAGTAAGCACAATGATGAGCATGTCTGGCAGGTGGAGCCTTATCTCTTTCCCACAGCAGTTTGTTGCTCTCAGGACTGTTAAAGACAGAAAGAAAAAAAATCATTTTGTGTGCCTTTACGTTTAATCAAATCTGCTTGGCGCTGGAGTGTTTTCAGGCGTGTGGCTAATTCAGAGGAAGTTCCATGAGAACAAGTCATTGGTGTGGACTTCTGGCCATTTAGGACAGTAATCATTTAGGTTTTATTGGTGTTGTTGTTTGAAGGTCATTGGCTTTCTTCCCTTTTTTTTTTTTTTTTTAAACATTTGCTTCTCATCTGAGGAACTTTCACAATTCAACCTAAAAAGTTCAGTTTCATGTTTTTAAACTGCAGCGAGTTGCTCCTTTTATTTTTTTCCTTTTTGGTTTGAAAAATGTATAAAAGCAGTCATTTATCTCAAACATGAAAGATGGTATTAAACAGCGGAGGAGGTGTGAGGTTTTAAATAAATCTCCAGTCAGTTTCACACCAATTCACACCTTCATCCATGTGACCAACACTTCTTCCATATGGACCGGGCCAATGACCCTCAGAGGGGAGAGTGAGCGGTTTGCATGTGAGTTTAGCTGACAAAACAAGGAGCAGCAGGCTACAATTTAAAGGTTTGAAATTCTCAACTTCTCAGTTTGAGAATGCTGCTTTACATCGATTCAGTTTACAGATAATTTACTGACGAAGTGACTGGAGTTCTGATACAATTTGCAACTCAATTAATCAAGATGAAGCTATATTTCCTTGAAGGAACGCATATCGCCCACCAACCTGCATGTCAAAGTTTTGAACAAGGATCTTGTGTTGGGGATCACTCTCAGCTACTACCACACCAAAATCTAAAAACTTGATTGAGTTGTTGCCATTTTTGTGTTTGCTACAGTTGATTAGCTGTGGTGTCCATCTTGAATCTGTTTAAATCCGAAAGTTGGTCAGCTGTAGACGTACATCCAGTGATTTATTTCTAAGAGTTTCTTTAAAATTCGTCCAGTGGTTCATGAGATATTTTGCTAACAGACATACACACAATCACCTGCCTTTAATGGTGATGGGCGATAATGAAAAAGATGAAAATCTGGCTTTCAAATGAGTTTTGCATGTCAACCTTTTCACTATTTTCTTCATTGTCAGTGAATGGCTACTAGAGAACAACTGAACGGTTCGTGTCACATTTTTAAACACATGCTGAGTATTTTCACTCCCCTACATATACTGTAGATCTATTTTTAGCGTGTCGCCTCACGTCTTCGCAATACCCCACCCATGAAACCGGGTGTTGGAAGACAAAGCTGGTGGCAATGCGGACCAGCGGTAACTCCCTGATATCAGCTCAACCTCAGGGCCACATGCCTCTTCGCTGCTCCGAGTGCCAGAAATCTAATTAGTCAAAACTGTATTTGATTGGGTGGAAGGCCCAACTCTCTGCCAGGCAGTGATTTAACTTTATTTTATAGATCTGAATGCTCCAGAGTGCTGAATTTTAATGTTTTTAAAAACTCAATGGCGTCCTCTCCAGCCTCTCCGTTCAAACGTCTCCCTGCGAGATATTTCCACTGCATTAAAGCGCACATAAATCTTTTCATTTATTGACTGTGTGTTCCACCAACTGGTGATGTAATTAAGAAATGGCAAATCACTACAAGTTTATTGTTAGATGCTGAACTTTTAGGAGTTGTACTGAACTGCCTCACCTCAAGAGATCAATAGGAGAACTTTAGACTTGTTTATAGTAAATGCTTAATCTAAAGTTTTGCCGCACTTTAAGAAATTTTGAAATATTTATGAAATGAAACAGGGTTTTTTTCCCCCTCTAAAGTAATCTGTCTTGTTCTGTCACGTTTAACTTACGGTGCACATCTGTTATTTCTACCTTTCGCAGTCAAAGACGCTAAATGAGAAAACCAATACAGCTGGCTGTGCAAAAGTGAGAAGTGTGTGTATCTGTGTGGAAAGTAATCATGAGCTTAACATAAACCCTGCATTTTCTCAGTACCAAGCACGTACAGCCAGGAAAAACCTCAATGTCAAATTTTCTCTAATCCACATAGGTTTAAAATATTCAGTTAAATATACAGAAATACAACTAAATCTTTAAATAAGTGGTGCTGAAAGTTTATGAATGTTTTTAACTTGAACTACCAGCTGCAGTCAGTGATGATCAGTTCTTGTTAGTGATCGTGATTGACTGCAGCTGGGAGTTTTAAGTTTGCCAGCATACAAAGCATTTGTTTAACAGCACTCATTGGACTGACCGGACCTCAGAACAAAGGAAAAGTGCAATGAACTGAGAATTGTAGATTTACACAAGTTGTATAAGTCTTTTGGAGCCATTTTTAAACAACTTCAGATTCTAATGTTATTAGTTTAAATAATGTACATACATGCACATTATTCAGATGTGTCTCCACTTTGACAAGATCTGGCAGTGATTGGAGAAGACAGTGGCTTCAAAGGTTGGGGTCAAGACCCCACTGTATCTCCCCAAATAACCTCCAGAAATAAAATGAAAAGTAAAACTGATATTTTCACCTTAGTTGTTACAAATAATACAGACAACATTCATAAATTAACAACAGATTGAAGCATAATTGTGAAGACTGTTATTGTGTTATTATTAAAATTTGTACTCTTAGACTAGAGGTATTTGTGGTCACATGGCTCTGACGTTTATATTTTGTTGGTTTGACGCTCAAACATTTGGGATTCATTGGGTCAGGGTGTTCAGGAACCATCAAGGCTCAAGCCTGCCATGAACTGTAAATTACAGGAACACCAGTGTCTCTGTCCACAGTGAAGCCAGTTTTACATCACTATGGACTGAGAGGGTTCTGACTGGATAAAACAGGCTAACATTAAGCTTCTGGACTACACTTCCCTGATCCCTGGTTTCTGTAGACGATGCCTAAAAGCCAAAGCTGTGGCAGGAAAAAAAAAACACCTACTTAAATGAACTCTACTAATTCTGCCAAGAAGGGAGGTCAAATATCAGTCAGATTGATGCCAGAGGATTACTGATGGAAACGGAAAGTGTGTGGTCGAGGTGCAACTCGCTAAGGGACATTTACCCAAATAACAGTGGGGGTGTGTGCGTCACGTTTGGGGATTGTTGGAACCAGGATTCAGGCAGACACAGCGGACTGAACTGAAACATTTTTTATTTAAAAGAAAACAAACAAAAACCTTACTTAAACAGCAGATCACAGGGAACATGAGACAGGAGACACAAGAAGCAGACCTGACTGTGGTAAAAACAAACATTGTATTGTTGTGTGTTGTGTACACTGAAACAGAATTACATTGGAATGGCCAACCACAGTGCGGCTTATGCTAACAAGTCGAGAACTGGTGCCGCCATCTTGACAGGTGCTATCTGGTGTCCTTAGCTGTTGCAGACCATGGATTTCTGAGGGGGGAAAACTCAGAAATCCACAAAGTGTATCGTCATTCCTCTCTGGAAAAAGAACATTCAAATAAATCATTTAAAGCCCCAAATTAACATGACATTCATGCCCAGCGTACGTGTAGAAGTGTAAACCTCTGACTGCAAACCCTGTTCTGAGCTTTTACCGTCCACTGTGTCATCCTGAACAAGAATCACCTGAGACACACAGCTTCACGCAGGATATTTTCAGAGTGCCACATTAAATCCAACATGGAGAACTCAGAGATGGAGCCTAACATGTTCAAACAGGTACAAGAGAAAAAGGTACAAGAACAGGTGACACCTCCAGAGGCTCAGGGCAGCTTTTAGTTATATTTCAGGCATTAGATGAAGGGAATTCAATCCTCGCCATCACATTCTCACTGCGATGTCTGGATTTAATCCCTGGATCGTCTTTGAATGAACACAGTGATGTTTTCAGACAGGCGAAGACATCAATAACCACAGAGGTTTCACATTCTCTTTCATCTTTTGCACTCAGGAGAGGAGTTCAAACTGTTGATTCAAAGGTCATGAGCTGTTTGAAGAGGATGGCTGTTAAAAAGATAAAAACTTTTTCTCTTTTTTTTATTTTTTTTTTGGTGCGAACCCACAGCTGATACGTTTTTGAAAGATAGATGAGATTTGCTGGGTTTTAACACACCCTAAGTGTAGAGATTTTGTTTAAAAAAAACCATTTTCAACCAGAAAGAATGAAAGAATCATAAGATGCAAAGTAACACGTCTTCACATTGCATGAGATTTTGCACATGACCACAAGAAAAATACCCCTCCAGATCTTTATGCGTATATTATTACACAGTATAACTGTTCAGATCTTGATTTACCACATGACATTTATGGATAAAACTGATTCATCAAACCTGTTTTATTTATTGTTACCTATATCTCCTGCAGGACCGTGTCCGTCTGTTGATCGGCTGCTTTCGTCCAGCAGTTGTCAGGATTTGTTTAGTTTCTTTTTGGATGTAGGGTTATCTATTTCATGTTTTCTCTAGTTCTGTTTTCATTCTGGTTAATCCTGTGTGTAGTTTAATATTTAGTTCTTGTGTGTTAGGTTTTGTTTTCTCTCGTGTTTCTATAGTTTTATTTTGGTTAAGTGTGATCTGTGTCTTGTCCTTCCTCTGTTGTGTTCCTGTCATGATTCACCTGTCCTCAGCCCATTACTAGTTTGCCTGCCACGCCCACCTACACCTGCCCGAAGTTAGTAATTACTCACCTGTGTCCACTTCCCAAATCATCATATGCCCTTTAAAACCTGTTCATGTTTTCTACTCCCTCACTGGTTTGTTTTTGCTGTTTCGCTCTGTCCCGGTTCCCTCGTGTCTCACCCCTTGTGTTCCCAGCGATCTGCACGTTGTAAGTGTTTGGTTTTGCTGCCACGTCAGCCCTTTTGTTATCTGTTGTCTTTAAAAAACAATTTCTTTGGTTGTTTCAAAATGAGTCTGCAGTCTGGGTTCATTTCACTCCAACCTGACAACAGCTGATTAAATCAGCTGTTCGGACTTTGTTTAAAGCCCTTTTTATACAGCTGAGAGGAAAACAAAGGACGCAGTTATAGCTGCTTTGGGTAAATCTTTTTTAAAAAAATATTGTGCGTGATTGCTCAGGATATTTGAGAGATCTGGGATGTTCTGTTAGAGTATGAGTTGGTAATGACTCTCAGCTACTACCACACCAAACTTTAGCTCAGTATCTGTAAAACTGACAGAGTTATGACATTTTTTTCTTTTGGTTAATTGGATCAACTCCAAAAGTTAATCATTGCAGATTCAGTTACTTTCTGGGAGTTTGATCAGATCTGGGGTTCATGAGGTATTTTGCTAACAGAGTATATTGACTGTCGAGGGATATTTTTAAGCTTTTGAAAACTACTTTAATGAGACAAAACTTTAGAAATAATGAGAACTGCTGTGTGACATGGTGAGGATGTGTTTTTTTTTTTCATTAAAAAACAGAGCAGGAGAAGAAGGGAGGTGGAGGAAGAAAGATGGGAGTTATGGTGATTTATTGCCGTGTCAGCAGTGAGGCAACGTCTGGCTCTCCAGAGACGAAGCCACCGTGAAGCTTTATGTCTTTTTATGGAGAAATTATGATGTTTCACAAAGAGATTATCATTACGGGCGCTACTTTAAAGGTGATGAGGAGTTCCTGACTGATCATCCTCAGGACTTGATCCACGTGTCTGAATCCCACGATTTAATCGTTCTTGTGCCTTCCCTGCTATTTTGTTCACAAAGGACTTTGCAGAGTCTTGATTTCTGAATTTCAGGGTTTTGAGTTTGTGCGCAAGGAGAGGCTGTGTTTTTCACACTTTCAAAGGGTGATGCAGTCCCTAAAGTGGGGCGAATTTACAGAAAACTCTCAAAGCGCTGCACCACTTCAACTTTCACCTCGTCTTTCCCTCTTTTCACTCCTCTGCTATAACCTTTCTAGTGAGAAAATGCCATGTCAATAAAAGCTTTTTAACATGAGGGGGAAAATCAATGCTCCAACTGCACCTTTTATCAAGCGCACCTCTCAAACAATTGAGCCGTTCTGCTTCGACACACCGGATGTTTGCTCTGAAAGAGGCAGGTTGAAAAAAAAAAAATTAAAAAAGACCAACATTAGTAATTGTGCATTGATGTTAAAAACCAATCTTCCAACTTTTTAAGGCTTTTGAAATCCTTAGTTTTAAAAGCTTTGGGCTTTAAAATGATTTATTGGTCTCAATTCACACCATCAGCTTTTATTATCCTGGGTGGAAATAAAAGCTCGGAGGCAGTGTTGCAATAAAGCGCCCAATAAAAACCTCATCATAAAAACAAAGTAAACACAGTAAAAGATATTACTGAAAAAGCCTCAGTAAAAAGCATGATAAATTGATACCTCACACTTTATTTCTGCATCACTTAGTGAGACAATAAAATGAACATTTTATTGAAGTTACAATTTTCAACATATTAGTTGTCTTTTTAGGAGTGATTTGTTAAAATTTGAGCTTTATTTTAAAAAAAGCGGATTACTTTTGTCATTTTCTAATCGCAGTGCTAAATTTACTGTATCTGTTCATTCCAAGATAATTTTTTATTTTTACTGTTTTACATTATTAAATTAAATACCTACCTTTTGAAGGAATGCATAATGCCAGAAGTTTATCTAAAATCATTTTATGCTAAAAAGAGAGTAAAGCTGTTGTGGTCAAACTCTGTTAATGAAAAAATATGTGATCTCATACAGTATTGCAAAATCTTGAGGGATCTGTTGGTGCCTGAAGTATGTGGTAAGAATGACTGTCTGCCATTGCCACACCAAATTTTAGCTCAGTGTCTGTAAAACTGACAGAATTGTAGTAATTTTTGTGTTTGTTCAGGTCGATTAGCTGTGGCAGCCATCTTAAATTGGGTTGACTCCAAACGTTAATCAGCTCAATGATTACTTTCTGAGAGTTTGATTAAATTATGTCTCATGGTTCTTGAGAAACATTTCTTGAGAAATGTGTAACACTAAGAGCAGCGGTTTCCATACATTTCAGTTTCTGACCAATAAAGTATGAGCGGCAGAGACTGGTGAGCACAAATATTCCCGTTTTTATCACAAATTCTGTTATTAAAGAACGTCATGACAACACAACATTAACAACTATGAAACTAGTTTTATTATTTATTATTGTTGCATCTATTATTTGCAGTAATTATTGTGAAAATATGCCATTAGCAGACATTCATTATCACGAACATTGGGGGACCTTTACTTCATGTTTCATGACCCGCACTGGGGTCCCAACCCCAACTTTAGGAACCACTTGCTTAGAGTATATGTTGGGGATGATGCTCAGCTACTACCATACCAAATCTTAGCTCAGTATCTGTAAACATGACTGAGTTATAATCATTTTTGTCTTTGCTAAGTCAGTTGTCTGCAGTGATCATCATAAATTAAATGAAAATAACTATCAGTTATATATATTAAAGACAACATTACTTTCATGCTCAGTATTAAGCAGTCTTCCCTGTCGTTGCCAAAAAGCTCTAACTTGCCAATGAATGGACTCCACTGGACCTTCAAAGGTCCTGCTGTTGCGTCTGGCACCGTGCTGTCAGTGATCGAAGCTATAAGTCCTGTAAACAGCAACGTGGGACTTCCATGGATAGGGTTTGTGTGAGGAGCACCTCCCACAGACGCTCATGTTGGTTGCGCTCCAAAGAATTTGTAGGTCAAGTTAAAACCACAAACTCATTTTCATTCTTGGAGCATTTTTACACTCTGGCAGGGCACGGCATCCTGCGGAATCTCGTTTCCATCACTGGGTGTACTGGATTCGTCAAAATGTTTAGAGAGGTTATGCGTGGCAACGTAATATCCACATGGATGGCAGGAGCCAAGGTTTTCCAGCAGAACATTATCCAATAAAAGGCTTGAAGGAATGCATATCTCCTGCCACCTTTCTTGCCAGAGTTTTAAGCTAAAATTATTTTTATATGATGAGAAATGACAAAGTTTTAGCCATTTTGGTCAAACCTTGAAAATGACTGGTTTCTGGGTTGTTCCTGCAGGTAGGCGGTAGATAATCACTCTGCCTTCGATTGCTTACTTTTAACCCTGAATGCATCTTGGAAGCAACACAAACGACCCACATGGGTCTGACCATTCACAAGAATGGGGTTTACATCTTCCTGTTGTAAACACTTTAAGCAGTGGACTTAGATCCTTATTGGCATTCTGCTCTGCAGCTGCCTCGATCACAACCAACCATGAGGGACTGTGTTCTGAGACTTTTCTATCAGGACCAGCATGTGTCGCAGGTGGAGGCAAACGTCAAGGTGGAAGACTCACAAGGCAGGATAAAGGCACCTCAGTCCAAGATATGAATTTCAAAACCTAAAGATGCTGCAAGATGGAGAATTCAGAGAACTAAACATAAGAAGCTATCTCAGTGGTCCAATTATAAAAGTATAACAAGGAAACACACTACAATCAGCAGAACACAACTCGACTGTGAACCAAAAGTCTAACAGGAAGCAAAACCAGCTTAACTGAACAAAGGAAATAATCATACTAAATAAATCAGGAAGTAAAGTTCAAGGAATCAAAAGAATCAGAAATTATACACCATCACAACACTGACTTTTTTAACATTTTGAACGATGAGAACTCATTTGTTCGGTTGAACAAGGGCCAACTTGTGCATCAGTGACCCTTGTTGCCCACATGGGCTTGGTGCCAGTTCAGCATTTTCCATCCTCAGACCACCATTAGGTCCTGACCACTTAGGACTGGGAACATAAGAGCTGCGGTTGAGGAGATGCTATGCCCAGTGTTCACAGTCTGGCTCTAGTCAACGTCAATCAGCTCTATGCTCTTGTCCATTTTTTTCTGCTTTCAACACATCATCTTCAAGGAGAGGAAGCTGACTTGCTGCCTAATGTTTTCTGTCCTTCGCCAGGCGCCAGTGCAAAGTGATGATCTGTGGTTTTTACTTCACCTGTCTGAGATTATACTTCATCAGCTTTCAGGTCACCCTGAGACCTGACTGTTATTATTATCACCCGCGGCCACGACAGGTGGGTGATCATGTATCATGCCTGTGTCTGTCCGTGTGTGCTTATCTGTTAGCTGAAAATCTCATTAAACAGTGAAAGGATTTCACTGAAACTCTCAAAGTAATCCCTGAATGAATCTCTACAACTGATTAACTTTTAACGCACTTCGAAATGGCCGCCACAGCTAATAATCATCCATAACAATCAAAACGTTGATGTAACTCAATTATTTCCATATGATGACTGAAGATTTAGTGTGGTAGTAGCTAAAAGCTGCTGTTTTAGCCTTTAGTTATGTTTTGTTCATTTTAGCTTTTAGCTATTGTATTGCTTGTTTTAGCTTTTAGCTACTGTTATGCTTGTTTTTGAGGAAGGCTTCTTTCATTATATCTTGTTCCACAGTTCATGCAATGACTATCGTTAAAAAAAATAAATAATTCTACCCAATTTTAACTCGTGCACTCATAAAGATTTAAGGGAATTTTTTTTTGTGTGTGTGTCATGTTATTTTTTTCAGAGTTTGACACACAGGGTGTGAAAGCTGCTTGGTTCTTTTCAGGGACAGCAGCTTTTCTCGTATTTTCTGCCAAATTAGGTCAGACTTCTGTCGATAAGTGAAGCCAGTTTAATTCTATACTAATCATGTTATTCTTGCGGCGTGGACCACTGATGAGACGGTTCAATCCAATATAATTTGATTAGAAGTTTACCTCCCTTCCCCAGGCTTTATTTTGTCACATTCTGAATGATCTTCAGTCACTGAACAATTTAATTTTCTCTCTCCTCCAGTCGTTTCACCAGATGCATGCTAAAAGCTCCTTTGTGCTGGAATAGTGAGACCTGATGGCCAGTTATGCATTGATGAGCTGCAGTGTCAGCGTCCTCTAAACGCTCCCCCTCCTGCAATTATCCCACCTGCCGCTGATTAATGCTTTGTCTCCTGGTCCAACAGGACCTCCCGCCTGTTTCTCCTCTCATCCTGATCACTAAACCCTCATTTTTATTCCAAGTCTGTCCCATCCTTCCATGTTCCTTTTATCCTGCAACCAACCACAGACATTGGCTGCTGGAATACAGATGCCACAACAGCTGCAGGCTGGAAAAGTCACACCGGGAGAAACAAACATAAAATGCACAAACCTAGGTTTCTAAAATTGTATTTAATTACTTTTTTTTGTTGTCGTCGTTCTTGTGTTTTATACACTGCTGCCTCTTCATTCGTTTGTTGTGCTCCCTGCTTTAAATTTGTTTTTGGTTTGTAGAAATCATAAGCCTTTTTATGAGTTTGTTCAGTTGTATTTGTACAAGAATGTGGAGTATTTGACATGCTTACTTCATGTGTACTTTGGAGTCAATAATGCTGTTTCAAACATTTGAAGATGACCAGAGATGACCTTCAAACTATCAGACTACAGCACATTTCCAGTGGCAAAAAAGGCTAAAAGTTTAAGTAGTTAAAGGGAGAGTTCAGATTTTTTGAAATTGGGTTTTGTCGTTAAAAATGCTGAATATCCCATCTCTTTTAACAACCTCAATTTTAAGAAAGAGAGGTTTTTTTTTTCTTGATGAACTCTCTGATAGTTATTCCAGCAAGTGCCTCAGGCTGTACTAGGGGTGCTATAGCCAGCTGCCGCTGCTAATCACAATTAACCATAGAGTTCTGTGTAATGAGAAGGTGTTAACGAGAACTGATATGAAACTTTTGAGATTGGAGTTGTTTTAGGACAGCAACAATCCTTAGTCCTTGCTTGAACTCACGGTTAGCTATTAGTCAGAGCTGATATATGTCACCAAAATGAGGTCTTTCAGACCTACAACAAGTAAGATATTAATTGTTCATAACGTTTCTTGAGAACCACACTTCAAAAGATGTGAAATATTGCTTTAACTGTTGTTTAAGTTTCTCACTTTATAATACCGATGACACAGGCATGACACCGAACGAGTTCCCCACCAAACTTTGGACCCAGTTCGGACAAATTTTCACAATTTTCTTTCCGTCCCTGCAACAGACTGTAAACCTAAAGGCCATATCACCCGCTGCCGTTCATATCAGACTTAAACTAAGATCATCTTAGGCTGAGAAATGACAGCTGTTTTGGTCAAACATTGTAAAAGATGTTTTGCGTAATCTTGTGCAGTATTGCAAGAGAAGTGCTAGCACCCTGAGCATGACACAAGCACACGTAGACACAAACAAAAGGATTATCATTCCTTCGGCTCCAGTGGTAGACAACAACAAAACAAAAACTTCTCGTATTCAGTCTAAAGTCTCTAACACACCCTACAGAACTGCTCCGAGCAACAAACAGCAAGTTACTACAGACAACACAAAAGTTACCCTGCTATGTTAAGGAGCTTCGGTTTTTGAAGCACAGAATGTAATTTATTTCATGTTGGTGCACTGACTTGTGTTTAGTGCCTCCCATGTTATGTACTAATGCTGTTGTTGCTCGTCCTTCACATTACATAGTTTACGCTGATGACTATTTAGTGATTCAAAGGAAATAGAGCTTTTTCACGGTAAACAATCCTTTGGAGCATTATCGCCTTCATCTGTCATGGAATAGGTTTTTTAAAGCTAATCACTTGTGATAACAGTATCAGCCTCTCAGACACCAATGAATAAAAAAACGTGTGAACCAGCTAATATTGTGTTAATTGTGATTGTCGGGAAGTAAGGGTTTACTGTTTAGATAGGTTGAGACTGAAAGGGTTTCGGAACCAGCGACTTGCTTTTATTTGTGCATTTTCACATTTAGTTTTAAACACACTCCTTATTTCCCCATGCTGCTTTTAAAAATGTGTGAATATTAATTCAGAGACGTGATATTGTGTGATACTAAAGAAAAATGTGCGAAGGAAGTCTAACTCCCCCTCACTTCTCCTTTTCTCATCAGTGTCATGTTTCTGCCACTGTGTGCAAATTTAACAATCTCCACAGCAAGAAAACACACATGAAAACCCTCATGATGAGGAAGGAATCGATCCAGAATTGATCAGTTGTCGACTGGCTCATTAGTTACTTGAAGATTTACTCGTGGTCTGTAATTGTGTTTTAATTAAGGTTTAGTTAGAAAACTTTTGCTGTCTTTAATCAGTGGTATAATATTCATTGATTTCCTTTTATTCCTTCTCTTTTATCTCTGTCTCTCATTAAATTCCATGTTCTGCCCATCCTTGCGCTCCTTCTGCGTCTCAAAAGTTTATGGATCAATCATGTGTGGGGGTAAGGTGACGTTCCTTACACTGACCTGTTCAGGAATCCATTGAATGGTGCACTGACTGATCCAAGGGCTGAAACTGCTTCTGGGATGCAATCGAAAATATTTTCTTCCCACCGGTAGTAACAAAGACCAGACAGTAAATTAGCAGCTCTGTGAGCATACAGGTGGGAAAAAAATTGTGTTTGAGCGTTAATCAAATGCAGCACTTGAGCCTAAATGATAAAGTTGAGTGAAACAATATTAGCAACAACACAGGTGGAGCTAGAATCAGCTTTAAAAACACCTGCTCTGCTCACACAGTTAAACAGGATGTCAAGATGTTTACCTGGTATCAAAGCCAAACATAATGGTTTCCGTTTCTAATAATGATTAAAGGCTTAGCTTAAAGGAATTCATATCGCCTGCCGCCTGTCATGAGTTTTAGACTAAGATCGTTTCATGTTGAGAAACATGCTGACCTGCAGCCTAACATGCATGTTAAGCTGCCTTCAGGCCCAGGCCTCCCTTGAAAAAGAGATCTGTGATCACAGTGGGACTTGCCTGGTTAAATAAAGGTGAATAAAATAATAATAATAATAAAAATAAATGATGGAGATATAGCTTTTTTGGTCAAATCGTGAAAATAACATTATGCATAATGTCTCATGCAAAATTGCGATATTTCACATGATCTGTATGTATGTGTTGTGAAAACCTGTCAGCTACCACCATACCAAATTGTAGCTCAATATCTGTAAAATTTGCTGAGTTATAGCAATTTGTGTTGTTTTCTAAAGTCACTTGGCTGTGGTGGCCATCTTGAATTGGTTTGAGTCCTAAAGTTAATCAGTTGTAGAAGTCAATCCAATGATTACTTTCCGAATCACATCAGTGGTTCATGGAATATTTTGCTAATAGTACAGACAAAGAAAGACACGCACACACAGACATGGGCAAAAATATCATTGCTCCAGCTTTGCCTTTGGTAGCAGGCGAGAAACATTTTATACACTCTCTGATGAAAAGGTTAGGCACCCAGAAAGTCCAATTTGGGCATGATCTGGTCCACGTGCAGACTAGTGATGGGCATGTAAATTATTTAATTTGCAAGGAGCTGGCACATCTAGAACAGGCACCAGAGCTCAAAGTGGTTGCATCACGAGTGGAATGATAGTGTTATCAGTCAGTTGCCAGAGCATCTGACAGTCAGTTAAAGTCATTAAACATGCCTGGCAGACATGTTAGACAGCATAACCAGCACACAGAGGTTGATGGGGATCACATTGTGGGTTTGTATGAGTCCAAAGGGTCAAACTGTGCATTTACCCAGCATGTGGGGCATACAGATGTCACAGTGGCCTGATGTTGGAACCAGCGGATACACGAGGATACATACATGACATTATTGTGTTCTTAGGTTTACAGAGTGAATGAATTTATGTCATGCTCTGTTGCTGTTATTGCTTTCTTGTCTAGAGGGCAATACTGTGACAGCATAGGGCAGAAGAGACTGTGTTGAAGAAAAGAACAGAGTAAGATACAGAGAGTATGGGACCTGCATTCTGTAGTGGTGTCTGGCATAAAGGCACAGTTACTATCATAAAGTTTCTGAGTTTAAATCATCACCTTTTATTTTATTACAACCTCCCCAACAGTCGTGACACCATGACAACTGCGACTACCAACCAGAGACGGATATAAAACTCTTTACTACGTCTCGTGTCACCACAACAAGCATAAGCCGGACAACAAGTCCACTGTCCCATGTGTAAGCTGATACTAACACCAGAGCAAAGATGGCTGCACATGGACTGATGATGAGTGTCGTTGTATCATGTATCAGAAATAAATCTCAGTTCTGTATTGATGACCATCGTGTGTGTGTGTGTGTAAGTGTATATAAAGCTGCACAGAAAGAAGAGGACCATTCCTGCCAGTGTGAGACAGAGACACACCAGCGTTGCTCCTGGTGTCATGTTGTAGAGAGTCATAGGGTCTGACTTCAGGTCACCTCTGGTAGTGATATGGAAACACTGTTCCTTGGCACGCCAAGCTTTTCTGAGTACTCAAAAACAAAGTTGTAACACTTCTACTGAATGCTAGGTTTGTTTGTCACACTTACAACAAAGAATAGGAAGCTTTCACACACTTCTTTTTAAAAACATCTGCAGAGTGGTTTAAACTAAAAGTAGCTGCAGTATGAGAAAAAAAACTGTCACCCAAGCATCAAAAGGCTAGAGTTGTGATAGGTCGGTGAAATAATTAAGAACACCAATTCATGAGCTCTGAAGCACCCATGTAACTGTCTTGTTCACAATCTTTGCCCTGTATCCTATCATGCAGCTTTGAAACACACCAAAACATGCAGCTCGATGACTAATAATGTGTTATGACTTTTGGTAGCAGTACATCCAACAACACAGGCAAAATTTGTGACGAACTAGGAAAAAAACAAAATCTATTAGGTTTTGGCAAAAAGCACCAGAAAAGCCAGCCCTCTTTGGAGCTCTACAGCTCAGGCAGACTTCACAGTAGAAACATCACTCAGAGCTTAAATGGGTCACAAAAACTTGGACTTGCATAGGGTGAGCACCCAAACTGCATAGACCTAAATTATATCTCAGCTTAAAATGCTCTCTACAAAACTGAAGGAGAAGGGTCTTTTTAACTTGTCACATCTCGTAGATAAAAGACTGTAGGAACATAAAAAATTCACATGCATGACCATCAGAGACTTCTGCCGCTCACAGTTCAAAAACGGTTAAGATCTGACTTCTTCCACAGACACTGTTTGTTTGAGGCTTACTTTTCAGACTGCGTCTCATTCACTTGGCGGTCAGGGAGTGAAAGGCGCAGGTGTGTGGTTACCATGGTGACCGTAATGAGCCATTGGCAGCAGCTTTAAATTTATTTTGATCTTGGTTGTCTTTACATTTCTTATGGAGCTCACTCATCAGAATGTTGTTGTTTTTTCTTCAGATCGAATTCTGACAAAGTTACGGTGGAGTCTGGGCAGCAGCTGCATTGGCATCCATTTTCCAGAGGTTTTTACTGTCACTTTAGCAGAGTAAAGGCTCTTGAACACTCAGTTGTTTAAATAGCATCATTCCTCATCCAGAGTTTGCCCTCGGGGGGGGGGACTGGATACTTACATTCATTAAGTTGCCAGAAGTATTACGAGAAATACTGAAAATATGTCTCCAAAGGTCAGTTTGTTGTGTGAAACTAGTTTATACAATAAGATAATAAAAGATCACTGGTGTGTTTAACTCTCATGACGAAAATATTCCTTTAATTTTCTGTGCATTAAGCTCCACAGGGCCCGGTTTCTTCAGCTGGCACAGAGCTATTTCTGACCTCCGTGACGAGCTCTGTCATTCTGCTCATAAATATTTCAGTTTATACAAAAAAAAAACCCAACATGTTGTCAGGAAAAATGTCCAAATGTTATTCCAACATGATCGCATGACATCAGTGGACATCTCAACTTCTCTTGACACTTTGACGGTGAGTGTTTCAGTGTTTTAATGTCAGCGCATTCATCCCAGAATCAAGGTGTTGTCAGTTCCAATGAGGCAGCCTCTCTTCTCGGCCTGTGTGTTTCTCTGCTCTCATTTCTATGGGAGTGATGGGTTCTGATTGGCTCATGGCTGCAGGGCAGAGTAAATTATTAAGGCTGGCTCTTTAGTTGGTCATAAATGCTGCCTCTCTCTCTCTCTTACCATTTCTCAGTCTCTGGGTTTTCCTCATCCTCTCATCCCTCAACACTCCACCCATTTAGGAAAAGACTGAACAGGAAAAGAAAGGCACTGCTGCATTTGAGGAAAAAAAAACAACAAAAGCATAGGATAACACTGAGATAAATGAGGGTTGAGGTGGTGGATAGAAATGAAGAAAAAAAATATGTCAGGAGTGAAAATTGAAAAAAAAAAAAGCTTTGAAAGATTGATAAAGAGAAAGTTTGTGCGCTCCATCACTTTTTAATCCCACACCTGCCACCTGCTGCTCACTGACATCTGACTTCATCAGTGCAAAGACAAACCCGCTACCACAACAACTGCTGGCTGGGATCTGTGTGTGTGTGTGTGTGTCTGCTCGTAATCTAGGAGGCTGCCGCTGCCATTAAAGACTTGTTAAACTGCCGAGCTGGTTGAGGGCGGAGAACATTGAAACGGAGAGCTGAAGGAAAAAAAAAGGAAAACATGGAGAGTTGTTTTCATTTCCATCAATAATTCAGGAAGTGTATCATCTCCTGTTATGTGTGCAGCTGCAAATTTCATGGCTCAGCAGTTTTAACAACGTCAAACAAGCCAACACGTGCCTGCCTGTGAACACAAACGCGACAAAACACATTTCTGCAAGCGCAGATCTGATGCATGCAAATCTGGGAATATTTCTCAAAAAACTCTGAACTAATAGCATGCAGATCATTAGTTTATTTTCTTTATTAGTATTGTCTTTTATATCCAGAAGGCAGCGCCTGTTTTACATAAATATTCACTATTCTGGTTCGTAAAACATAACAGCTTTCTCATTTGTGCCAATAGCAGATACGTATCTTCATTTTCTGCCCTCTCTTTTTCTGAGTATATGCAGCTTTCATTAATAGTTTATGTGTAATATGTGGCATTTTATAGATTCCATTTTATTGTTTGTATACTGAGCATGATCTAAGGTGAAAAATAAACCAAAGCACAGAACATCATTCCTGTTTTTTTGATTCCCTTTAGCAGTAGTCTGGAATCAAAATTCAGTAAAATTCACCTAAAGAAATTTAGGGGAATACATAAAGAGTAACGGAAGAGCACAGAGAGAGTGGGAATTACCCTAAAGGCGAGAAAAGCTGCAGCACTTAAAACGAGTTACCATAAACATGAGAAAAGGTGCACAAGTACAACAAATATAACATGGAAATTTAACAAGCAATCTGGGTCCAGAAAAGACTTTAAGCATCTGGAGACTTTTAGCACTGTGTTTTGTTCAAACTTTTCGTTTGTGTGTTTGTATTCGTGTGCATTTGTGCATTTGTTAGAAAAATATCTCATGAACCAGTGCACGGGTTTTTAAAAAACGCAGAAGGTAATGTTTTGATGGACGACTTTTCACAACTTTTGGAGTCAACCCAATTCAAGACAGCAACCTCAGCCTACTAACCTAACACAAAATGGTTTTAACGTCATCAGTTTTACAGATATGGAGCTAAAGTTTTGTGTGGAAGTAGCTGAGCTTCATCTCGAAACACATAGTAAGAGCGCAGCACATTGTGTAATAATTTTGCGTGCAACTTTGGCATTACATGTTGGCGATAACCAGTCTGTTTGTTAATTAACCACTGGACAGATTTTGAGTCAACCCAATTCATCATGGCTGCCACAGCTTATTGACATTAGCCAACACAAAAATGGCTAAAACTAAACTTTTTACAGATATTGAGCTAAATTTTATGTGGTAGAAGCTGATACTTGTCCCCAGGATATACTAACAGTTTCATGAGATCTCACAATATCACATGAGATTGTGCAAAATTTATTTACAAGGTTTGACCAAAACCGTTGTAACGCCGTTTCTTCTCAGCATGAGATGATTTCAGGTTAAAACTCTGGCTTGAAAGGTGGCGGGCGATATGCATTTCTTCTGGGATCGCTAAGCCTTTATTTAAAATTAGCATGGTTTATCAGTTCGGCTGTTTTGGTACATTTTCTTTCATCAGCACAATTATCAGTATATGACAGTTTTTTGTTGTTTTGTTTTGGTTTTTTTTAATAAAATTGCTCCGATAATTGTCTGTACACTGTTTGCACACCACCAAGTGGCAGAATGAGACACTTGGCAGCCTTTACAGCTTTTTAGCAGCTGAAGAGCTAAATTTTCCTCTTAAGAGTCTGAGGGCAATAAGAATACGTGACAAGAGAGTGAATATTAAATTAGACAGAATTAAATTACAAATCAGTGTTAATGGTTAAGGGCTGAATGGCTTCTTTGTAAAAGAAGATTCAGATTTAGGACCAAGACTATTTGAGCCGTTTTTAAAGACATCTAAACAAAAAAGTGTTTTACAGCAATATTTAAAACATTGTTGTACAAGTTCACACTTTGCAACTATGGCTCAAACCCTGTTTCACAAAATAGCGTATAAATGAAGTTAATGTTTTATTGTTCTCAGTTTTAGATTTTGTGCACCTCCAGACTATTCTTTGTAAGTAAAACCTCTGTTTCCACATTCATCCACAGCTTCAAATCATTCCCAGTTGTTACTGGTTTTTCTTCATTATGGCTGTCTGTTGCAATGTAAAGTTTATTACTGTATAATAGTTTATAGTCACAACTAAACATTTTCAGAAGCTTTTTTGATCACAGTCTGCAGGAAATTGATGAAAATTTGAGAGATATTTCAGAAATCAATGTGTGCTCAAGCTTGGTCTGCACAATATTTCCCTCCTATTCATATCCTTTAAAATTAAAACAGAACTACTTTTATAGATTGATGCATATCAGTGATTTTCAAACAATCAAAAGTATCATCAAGACAGGGTTGATACAGAATTTAAAAAGTTTGTGGGTGTTAATTACAATAATAATAACAATAATTTAAAAAATTGACACTAATCTTTCTGTTGTATAATTTTGGATGCCTGTAAATTGAATCTGAATCTAAAGAAATGGTTATGATTTTTTTAAGTGTTGTTTTGCTAAGGGGTTTTAAGCAGTCAGTGTCTTACCTGCAGTAGATAACTTTCTGAACAACAGCAGTTTGAAGAAACACAGATTAGTTTTAGAGTGGCGAGCTGACGGCTAGTTTGAGCGGGGCTAAGACCAAAGTGGATTACTGTTGTCTTTAAAGAACTTTAAAAATGTCATAGCAGTTTGTGTAAACGCTGCATATAACTCATTAAATCCATAGGTTATTTATACTCACAGTAACACTTAGTGTGAAACATGTTGTAAAATGTAACTCCTCAGCCAGAGTAAAAAAATCAATACAATAGCGTTAGTTTGAACTTCTGTGCTTCAGATAGTTTCTCTGCCAGGTCGCACTTAGAACGTTCTGCTTTACAAGTGTTTCACACATAATGTTATTATTAACATATACATATTTGTTGTTACTGAAGTTGTTTTAAGATAGCATCATAGCTCCACTTGGACTTGGTGTTAGCTCGGCGCTCTGGTCAAAACTTATCTCTCCAAACACAGGCTATCTACGACAGGTAAAATACTTACTGCTCATAATCTCTACACATAATATCAGTTCAAAACATCTGAGCTTTCCCTTTAATGTGACAAACCTGTGCTGTACATTGTAATTCATTGATTTGAATATTAATTAGTTTAGCATTGTTTTATTCATGACCATTGAAACCCAAACTGTGCTTGACTGGAGACAATCACAGTTTTTTTCTTACATCAGCTCCTAACCTGCTGTTTGACCTGCAGCAACATGATTTAATGTCACAGTTGAACAGAAACACAAACCAAGGCCACATGTTGGGCTCCTGATACGTGTTGCGAGAGCCAGGTTTGACTTAACGAGGAGTTTTATAGGGATGAATGAAGGACAGTAGCCACTGTTTTTCAATAAGACTGTGTCCTACATCATCATCATCATCATCATCATCATCATCATCATCGTCGTCATCATCATCATCAGCCTCTTGCACTGAAGCTGCTAAACAGATTCACTGCTCAACAAATGTGATTACATGTTGCAGTTTTCATTTTTCCATTCCTGCTTTTTGGCTGTCTCCATCCTCTCAGGCAATTAGGGAGAACCAGAGCTGGCAAGCCAGACCATAACCATTATGCTGTGTTTACGAAGGAGTGTGTACATATATGTGGGGGTGTGTGCACGCGTGCACGTGCGTGAGTGTATCCAGGTGATGTTATTTAAGGCAAAAAGGAAGAAGCTATTTTCTCCTCTCACAGAAAAAGGGCATGGATCAAGGTGATTGGACAGTTTGGGTCACGCTTGGGTAGTCCAAAGCCGGTGTTAGTGTGAACGTGTGTGTGTGTGTGTGTGTGTTTATATGGGAATTTTATTCTCACATACCCACACACACAGCCTCTTTTACTGTCTGCATTTGCGTTAATAAAACATGGCAGTAAAAGTGTATCAAAGTGAGGCTTGCTGCAGAGGGAGGCTTCTGCTCTGACACAAGATCAGACAAAAAGCTTGTTTGTGTGCACGTGTGTGCGTGTGAGAGCCCAGCATGTGTGTATCATCCTGTCAGGCATGGATGTAATTGTGGGACATTTGGGTGTCTTTAATATTAGTGCCTCTGATAACTCGTACATTTGCTCTCGCTTTCGTTGCACTCGTTGCAGTGTAGCCGCATTCAGGAACTTTACATTAGTGGCACACGTGAGACGCAAAATTTATACTGACCTCTACATCTCTGAGCAGAGAGGGCGATCGGAGCAAGGCTAATGGACGATGTGAGGGATAGTGAAGGATGATATCAGTAAATGGACAGAGGAGGCTGTTACAGGAACTGATTGAAAAGTGAATGTCAATGAAAGGAAACTGTTAAACAAGTGTACAGTCTGCAACACTGAACAACGGCCTAAAGCGACAGGAAACCCTCCCTGTGAAATTTGCTGCTCTTGTTCTGTCTGATAACACAAATATGATTTGATAGAAAAGGAAATGTAGAAAGTAGAGAAGGGCCAACGAAGGGGAAGCATTCTGCTGTTGAGCTTCTGTCTTTTTGTCTTCTTTTCCTCTTTGGGAAAATTGGGATGGGATGATCCATTTGGAGCTAAAACACACTTGATTGAACACAGACAGGGCAACACACACACACACACAGAAAAGGCTTTGATCTGAGGGTGGTGGTGTTGGTTTGTGTGTGTGTGGCTGGGGGGTTGTTATTGACTGATGTGACAGGAGATAAGAGGAAAATTACTAGCTGAAGGTGGTTCTGGTTTTACGCATGCAAAAACATATACATGATGTACTTCTAGCCTTGTGAGGCCATTTTCTAGCAGCTGACTATTCCATCAACTCTGACTTTAATTTAGAGTGTCGTTAATTTTCCACACCACTAACTGCTTGCAGATTAATGGGATTTACTAATATTTTTGGAGGAACAAGGTTGACTAAGATTTTGATGATAAAAAAGGAGCAGGATTTTTTTTCTTTTTAAGTTTAAAAGTCAGATGAACTAATCTGTGACGCATTTCTGAATGTAGGATATTTTGAGGGTGCTGAGTACCAGACAAAATATAACCTTGGCAGGAAAAAATACCCATACAATTCCATCCATCCATCTATTTTCTACCTATTATCCATGGTCAGGTCACAACAAGTTTAGGAGGGAAAGCCAGACATCTTTCTCCACAGCCCCGCTCTGCAGCTCCTTCTCGATGATCCCATGGTGTTCCCAGGATATATAATCCCTCCACCGAGTTTTAGGTCTGTCCTGGAGTCTACGCCCAGTGGGATGTGCCTGGAAAACCTCCAAAAGGTCTATTCAGATGCACGAACCACCTTAATTGATTCCTTTCTGTGCAGAGGAACAGCGGCTCTACTCCGAGCTTCCCCCGGATGACTGAGCTCCTCACCTTATCTCTGAGGCTGAGCCCGGCCGCCCTGCAGAGAAAGATGAATTCAGCCGCTTGTGTCTGGGATCTCGTTCTTTCAATAATGATCCATACCTCATGAGGGCTGGAACATAGGCAGACCGGTAAATCAAGAGCTTAGTGGTTTCTTCACCACGATGGACTGGAGCAACGCCCTCATTACTGATTCACTGAGAGAAAATTGACTGAAAAATGACTGAAAATTCACTTAGAGACAAAGCATTTGTGCACACAACACAGCCCCACAGAGGAAAATGTGTCAGGTTAGCAATAAAAATTCAATATTTTACACTGGCTACATTTTCAAGGCTCAAAGCTGTTTGACACGTACCGTATCATTGTTTGTCTTTTTAATCTGTGAAATCCTTGTTTTTTTTCATTCTGTGAAAGTGACATAAAATTCAATTCACAAATTTATTTTAGCTGCTATGCAAAAGACCCAAGCTCCTGCACCAGCATTCATAACTAACATTTGATAAAGTTCTTTTATTTGTTGACATGCAGTTTGTTAGAATTAGATATTAAAATGCACATGCAAGGTTACCTATCAAAACTACATAGTCAGGTTAAAAAAGAACAATTTCTAAACGTTTGTAACATCTCAGACACAAACTCAGCGACTCTTGATCACCACCAAATTGTCATCAATTGTTTCTTGTGACAATCCCAAAATTTCATCAAAATCTGTTCATTAGTTTTAAGGAATCTTGCGATGAGACAAATAAACCAACCAACTCTACTGCATTTTTTTGCATGAATCTTTCCAAAACTGGAGTAGCAGTAGGAGTAGTGAATAAGATTTGACAAAAACAAATGATTAATGGCCAAATAGCAATGAGAGTGCCTTATTACTTATGCATTAGCACCCTTAATTACAGTCCTTATTGAACTTCTTCAAGAGATGCAATATACGGGCTCTAACAGTCCTTTATAAAACTAAGAAAGATGATAACACAATTGATTATGTTGCTGAAAGCATTAAGTATGCTATAGTTAGGAAATAGTCTTGCTTATTCCAGCTTTCTTAAAAAAAACTCATACTGGTGGGGTTGTAGAACTAAAACAATTAAATCTTTAAAAACTAATAAATGTAAGATTAAAAGAAAGAATCGAAGCTTTGACAGACCAAACATTTCAGCATTTGGATGACTGAAAGAGCTGACACGTGTGTAAAATAACGCCCCAGCTTGGAATAAGTTACTGGACTCAAATCAGAAATAAACAGCAATACATTCAACTCTGTTGCCATGATCTTTTTCCCATGATCTATTTTACATTCCACTCAACCTCAGACCGCAGGTTTTCATCAGTCCAACAAGACCTTTAGTAGATGTGAAATCAAGATCAGTCTCACTGTAATACGGCTCACACATGTGTGTGTGTGTGTGTGTGTGTGTGTGTGTGTGTGTGTGTGTGTGGGTGTGTGTGTGTGTTTGTGTTCACATGTCGGGTGGGGCCAGTGTGGCTCAGCGTTGAGAGGTAATTATTTGCTTGGCCAGTCTAAGCCTGCTTTGAGTCTCAAGGACGGACTCGCCTGTAGCTGGTACCAAACTACACAACAGGCACACAAACAAAATGTGAGTGTGCATCACTGCATGAATGTGCTGTAGGGTGTGTGACTTGAATGATAGAACACCTGCTTTTTTATGTGTATGCACACAGAATGTGTAGCTGGCACATGTTGTATAATGTTTAGAGCTGTGAGGGTGTGCAGCTTGTATCTATGTAACATGTTCTTTTGCACCATCAAGCCTGCAGATCTACACCATAATAAATGAGACCCAGCATCACGCACACACACACATTCACTCTTGTGTGTATGCTGCAGTTATAATAGCAGTGATGGTGAGCAGGAAAATTAAGGTTAGGAAGGAGACCGAGGAGAAAAGCAGAAAGTGTGGGTGGCAGTGGAAGGAGGTTTTTAATACTGAAAAAGAGTGAAGGAAAGACTAAAAGGACAAAGGAAAAGGGAAGGGATCAGATGACGGGAAGATAAACATGAGTGAAGACAGATGAGCTGATCATCACAACCAGGCCAGACAGAAAATGGTTCACTTTCTGGCCCCATAAAATCTTTTACGACAGCTTTCCCCAGATGATAGGGAACTTGCTTTTATTTGGCTTGTATGTTTGTTTTTATGTGTGTTTGAGAGTGTGCAGCCAAATGCTTATAGAGTACCAACTGTGCATAAAGACAACTAAATGCTGCCACTTGCAGGGTGTGTACCCATGATGTGTGCGTGCATGCTTTAATGTGTGAGTGGACGACAACATGTTGACTGGATTGTCATTTCTGCATGTGTGTGTGTGAGTGTATCCAGAGTGTTGTAGAGCCATAAAGTTGCACCAAAGACTTCTGAGTGATCGCCTTGGACAACCACAGCCAGGAGACTAATAACCTAGGCGGCTCAACGAAGGCTCCTGCCAATTGACCTAGAATGGAGCTGAACGAGCCGTCACTCCTCGGCTTCATCCCCCCTCAGAGCCCCGTTCCCAGACGGTGAGTGTTGCAGAATTGCCTTGGTTTACAGTAGTGTGCAGTGCTCTGTAAAAGTGTTTCCAGGACAACTTTTTAATAAACAAGTTCTAAAACTCAACAACACGCAAATGAAACGCTGAATCAATTCTCATTTCCCAGAACTCATACTCGGAAATGAGAATGGATTGATTTCGATGTAAAATTTATACTCAGACAGGGATGAAGTCATTAAATCTATATGTCTGACAAATAAACAAATGAATAATTTAGTTCCTCAGACCAGTGATGAGAAGCATGTGGCCAAAGCAAAGAGGGAATATAATAGTGATTGAAAAATACTATGTGTGATGGATTACAGAAAGGCAAACTGGCAGAAGTTAAAATAAAAAGGTTATTGTTGCAGCTATCAAGACTTTTCCTGTGAAAGTCAACCGTTTGGGATTTTGATGTGGGGGGATGGTCAGGAATCTCGGATTTCCTGAGTCAGAATTCCAATTCTGGGGGGGTTCAAATGGATGTTTCCAGCTCGGAACTCGGAAAATCCAACTTCTGAGTGCAAATGGAAAGCAGCATCAGACGTTCCGAGTCAAACTTCAGACTTCGGGAGATGTTCCAGTAGATTTTTCTGCTGTGAAAAAATGTGGAAATTCTGACTTCCGAGGACAAATGTAACGCACCGTAACTACAAAAGAGACAAAGGTAACACAGCATACAATACAATAAAAAAAAAAAAAAAAGTCAAAAGAACATTTGAACACATATACAAGCCTATGACAAAAAAATACAAAATAATCGGACCAAAGATTTTGCTTTCTCAGTATGGCCCGATTATCACTTGTTGTATTTATCTACTAAAGTTCCTGGTATGATCTTCTGTACAAACAAGGTTCCTCTAGGCAGCTTGGAACAAGAGGAACTCCCCACACCAATAAAAAGAAAATTTGTCATCTTAAATTGAATAAACCAAAGATGAGATGAGGTGTTAACTTAATGTGCACATGTACACATAGAACTAATGTATTTAAAACAATCAGTCAGCTTTTAACCTGCTAAATCTAGTTTAACTAAATGTCATAATTCATGTGTTTATGCCAAATAAGAAAGAAATCAGTTACATGTTGTGTGGCTAGCACACTGCTGCATGGTGGGAAATGCAACTAAATATGAGAACAGCTTGTTTGTGCATAAACACTTTTTTTTTGTAAATCCTCTGAACTGCTGAAGTTTTAGCAGGAGACTTTACACATCACAGGATGACGCTTCGCCGCCATCACTGCGACCACGTTCAGCTTTCATCTCAGCTCTGTTCTTCATCACAAGGAATGTTGGAGTAAGACTGAGACCGTTTAGACTTTTTAATTCAGTAATACAGTATATGTACTATATTACCTTCTCATGTTTGAGTTGATAAAAACCCAAGTTGTTTAAATCAGCTTGATGTGTCAAAGTAGAATATTGTTCCAGACTCCTCCTGCTTGTTTTTCAGGCTTCCTCACAATTTCTGCTTTTTCTTTTTTTTTTTGTGCGACTGTGTGTTTCTGTGTGTGCATCTGTGTGTGTGTGTGTTGTGTGTATATTGACTTTGCAGTATTGATCACATAAAACAGCAGGGTGGTCCAAATCAGTACATCCTGAAACTGAAGAACAGCCCTGCTTCTCGGAGTCTGGCGAACAAAAAGCGGTGAAAGTTGAACTGACCTTAATCAACTGCTCCTTTTAGCCTGCCAAACCTGAGTCTGCAGGCCTGACTGTTTGTCTGCAGGGCCAATTTATGAGTAACACATCTGCCATCAGTGTAATTCACAATCTGACCTCGGCTGTTTGACTTATTGATTTTTGCTAGAGTGGGGCTCCTAAAGCATTGCTACCGCCCCGTTGGTGGTGCTCCATGAAGAATAGACATGTGTTCCAGCACCGTGGTCCCAGCAGATCCTGTGGTTATCCTGGGGGCCCCCAGGTGTCTGAATGGGATGGCTCCCACAGGGCCCACTCCCCATATTATTTCCTTTGAATAACTGCTGCATTGCGGATGGAGGGATGACACTGAAAGGATGGAAATGTGGAGGAAGACTAGTAACGGAGGGTGAAGGGTAATGGTTTGTGGAGAGACGGGGAAAGGAGAATGAATAAGACCGGGTAAAAGCTGTCTGTGCACATGTGATGGTGGGTGGGACTGGAGTGAAATTTCCTCTTCAAGGACACTCAGAACTTCAACCTCGGTGACCGGAATTAAAGCTGGATGTTTCTGTTTTTGACATTTGCTGCTCAACAACATAAATTGCAACTTTTTTTTTTCTTACAAAAAAATGATTGTTCTGAAGCAACGAGACAGACAAAAACTTAATAGGAAAGTGCTGAGAGGAGCAGGATAAAGATAATGGGTTATGTGGCTCATTACATTTATGAGCCTCCAATCTCCCATTTCTTTAGCTAAATTTTAGAACATTTTTCTTGTTCTGAATCAGCCAAATCATTTTTCGAATGCTAACTATAGCCAGTAAATTCCAATCTGGGTTTCGGAGCACACATAGTACTGAAGCAGCATTTGTAAAGATCTTAATTGACCTCAGACTTCATACTGATGAAACCTGTTTTAGTTCTGCTTGGCTTCATTGCAGCTTTTGACCAGCGGGTTCTCAGACTTTATATTTAAAGCTCCAAATCTGATTTCTAGATAAGGTTATGGGTCAGGTACATCTAGCAATGAGCAAATCTTTTTGATTAAATCTGTTTACAACTTGCAACCTAAAACAAATACCGTTTGTCTACAATTGTTTGGTTGTGAATGCAAGTTGCATTAACTTTTGACAGTAAAGCTTAATGTGCTCTGTAGTTTTGTAAAAATAAATAACATAAAATGCCTTCATTTTCACACATGAATAAACAGAATATATTAACTGAACTGAAAGGCAACAAGACCCTGTAACATCAAAATGATTAAGGTAAAAGTTATAAATGCCCTGAGACAGTTGAAATAAAGAGTAACCTAGTGTGACGTATGGCACTGTCTGCCTTTAATGAGCTTCCTAAACCTAAAAGATGTGGTTGTCAGAGGAAGTAACTGTTCATTTGTCAAGCGGCCGCAATATGAACATTTTACGTTTATTGCTGAGAATGCAGTCACACAGCTATGCGGTGAGGACAAAATAAATGCAGATTTTTCCGTCCACTCATCTACTGAAACTTGTTTTTCTTAGTCTACCTTCCTTTTCTTTGCATGGGGCGTGATGTAACACCTTCTACGCTGCCTCAGTTTCTGATCATGACATCAACGGAACCTGAAACTACAGCCTGCTTCGCAGTGTTGTGTTCAAGACCACCTAACCCGAGACCAAGACAAGACCAAGACCAGAGTCTATCGAGACCGAGACAAGACCAAGACTTTTAGGGTCCGAGACCAAGTCGAGACCGAGACCGAGGGAAGTCGAGACCGAGTCAAGACCAAGACCAGCGCCAGTATGTGACAATAAAATGTGAAACATGATCAAAATCACTTAAATTGATCTAAAAGACCCACATTCACGTAAAAACACCTAGAGATATTTGACACACAGAATTGGAATAAACATAAACATCTTTATTTAGTACTTCTGTGCAGTAATCACAGAATTTCAAACAATCAAAGTCGATCAAAATAGTATGTTCTCTGCCTTTCATGAACAGTACATTGTTTTTAAATGTGCTATTTCAAAACCATGTGCAAATGTGTAAAACTGAAAAAAATGGCAATAATTTCACTCCTTTTTTCTCAAATGTACAGATTAAAGCTACTTTATATAACTTTTCTTAAATAAATCTGTATCTGTCACCAAGTTGTGACAATATGTTATGAGACAGATAATTTGTTGAAAAAAAGATTGATCTCCTTCACTTCCTCCCTGAGCTACTACTGCCATCTGCAGAAATACAAACCCCACTGAAATACGTGCACAAAAACCTGACTGACTTTTGTCAGTTCTAAGACCATTTTGCTGGATCAGATGTTTTGTTTTTGACCAAGCAGTGCATTTCTCCAGTTAGCACTGGGAACATGGAGAAAAGGCAGAGGAGCTCAATTTTTTCACAGCTTGTCTGTCTGATAACATTCTGTCACAACATAGTGACTTAAATATGTAAAAAAAACTATAACTATAACTATAACTTTTATAAAGATATTTTTTGTTTTATCAAAGTTACATACTGCATCCTTAACTCTGCTGTTGAATGATTGTAGCTACTTATACATAACATACATAATAAAGAAATCTGACATTCAGAGGCCCAACTGCATGTGTTTCAAAAATAAAATTACTCAACTGGAAGCAGTTTCATAATATGCCAAACCTTTAGAAAACTTCAATGGCAAAACTCGAGAACAAGGATAACCATGTAGTTGAACAGTGTTCAGAATAAAGTAGGTGATACATAAAATTAGTTTAAAGTAAGGTTTCATTGCACTTCAGAAAAATTAGAGACTGCAGCATTTTTGCACCTAAACGTGCACGATGGGGTCTCATTACAATGCCTCCTCGACTAAAAACCCTTTCCACTGGTGCAGAGGAGGCAGGGACGGATAGCACTTTCAAAGCCAAATTGTGCAGTTGAGGATATTTGGACTGGTTTTCTCCCCAGAAGGCAAGAGCATTGTCACTGTCACAGTCTTTAATATCATTGAAGTATTTGGTTAATTGGGTTGCAATACTTGAATCCTGGACAGAGGACCTGTGCTTCTTATGTGCCTTGTAGCGTGACAGAAGTCGAGGGCATTTGACTGGTGGTGAATCACTGGTTGGATCCACATTCCTGGCTTCTGAGCACTTATCATCTGTACTGTCCGTCATGTTCTCCACCCCAAGGATCAATGTGTCTGAAAAACACAAACACGATGACTGTGTTAGTTTTCAAGAACTTTGAGTGTACAAGATAATGTTGATGACAAAAGACTATAAATTCCACTTTATGTTTAAGACTTTATGTGCTACAAATTTGAAACATTTTAAGATTTATAATTTTGCAAATAAGACATTTTTTCCAGCAAAGAAAATGCATACCAACCTGTCAGTGTCTTCTTAAGTTCATCTCTGAACTTCTTCACCGACACTGCATTTCCTCTGTTGGTAACATCTAAATCCACCCAGCTTAAGCCAAACTGTGGATCCAGCATGGTAGCAAAGAAGTACACGTCATGGTTAAAAGGTTCCTCTCTTCCGCTGTCTTTGGCCATGTTTGTTTTTGTAAAGATTCCAGAAAATCTTTTCGCCAGAGACTGCTGGAGGGCTCTGACCAACGGCTGGCACTGCATGCGGGTCTCCTCCATCTTGAGGAGGTGTGTGTTCAAGTCCAGCACAGTTGGAACCACCATACTAATAGTCACTGATGTTTCCCCTTGGGTCAGCTCTGTTGCTTCAGCAAATGGAGAAAGGACTACACACAGCTCCTTTAGTTGGTTCCACTCCCGCGCACTGAACACCACATCCTCATAGTCTTTGCTGCACATTTCACTGAGTGATTTGTGTTCTAGAGTTGTAAGGGCCTGTACTTGTTTAAATGTACTGTTCCAACGAGTTGAATTTGCAGCTGGAACACTTTTATTGGTGCCAAATGCAGCCTCAAACTTATCTTTAAATTGCGAGCTGCTATGTAAAAGGGTTGCAAACTTTGATGTTTTTGCTATAGTGCGAGAAATGGTCTTGACCTCCTTCATACCATCATGCACAACTAACTGGAGAGAGTGTGCAAAGCAGGAAAGACGTTCGCCAGATGACCATGGTAAGTCAATGTCTTCCTCTGAATTAATGTCCTCCCACAAGTGCTCGTCATCTAAATTATCCTCTTCACTGTCACTGTCATCAGATTGCTGTTGGGGCATGTGTACTTTAAAAGCACATTTCATATTGGCTGCATTGTCTGTTATGATATAGCTAATTTTGTCACGAATATCATATTCCTCGGTGATTTCCTCAAAGGCAGACGCAATGTGCTCTCCAGTATGCCTCCCTGTAAAACGCCTACAGTCCAGCAGGTAGGATCCAAGTGCATACGAATCTTTAGATTTGTAGCACACATGAGCAGTCACCCCAAGAAAAGAGCGCAGCCTGCGATCAGACCAGAGGTCAGTTGTTAATGACACAGACCGCTGGGTCTTCAGTTTCTCCAAGACAGTTTCCTTGACTTTTCTGACCAATTCTGGAATTCGTCTCTCAGAAACTGTTTTTCTAGAGATAGGTGTGTATTTACTGTCCAGGACTTCAAGAAAGTGTTTAAAGTGCCCATTTTCCACGAGTGAGAGGGGCAGACAACATCCAATGATCAAATCTTGAACAATGGCTTCACTGATGGCTTGCTGCCTTGGCGATTGTGGGCTGTAGAGTTGGACTTTCTGTGTAAATAACGATATTGTTGGCTGTGTGACATCACTCTGTTGCCCTGCCTTGTATTCCAGGAACCTAATAAATAGGACATAGAAATCAGTTTATCTGGTCATATGAACATCAATTACATAAAAAAACAACCTTAAAAATAAGTAGGAACTTTACAAATACATGTCAAATATGTGTAATGTAGTGTTACTGCATAGAAACGCATGTGGGTAAACAAAATGCAAATCAATGGTATTTTGGCCATCACATTTTGAAATGGATAAACAATTTAAATGACTGATATGGTATGAACCCTACAGAGTGAACTGGTAAAATGTTACTTATTGACCTGAAATTGTAAATGGTAACATAAAAATGTGGTCTCTAAAAGTAATTTGCCTATATCCATACAAAGCAACTAATTTAGTAATTTTCATAAGGTGAGACATATCACTTAGTCTCTTCACTCTCTGCTTATATCTATAAACTAGTTCCCACAGCCAAACAACGGAGCATCACCTCCACATCTTATCTTCAATGTCAGGAGCTATATCCAGCTGACATGAACTAAGGTCAATGTAACTTATTATTAACTACATAGCTTTTTGTTGTCTGTCTCATAATTGTTTTTCATAAGAAAAAAAAGAACTTAGGAACAAGTTATTATATGTCCAGTCGACTCAGCCTCTCAAGGTTAACTGTATTTGCTTACTTCCCTTAATAATGTTAATTGTAGGACCAATGCAAGAAAATACTACTTATTTAAGGTTAAGCAAATCAGGTTTGGAACATTAATAAATTATACATATATTTATTTTATTAGGTAGTAATAATGGCTTTAGAGACAGTGGGGTTACTAATACCCACCAGCACAAGCCAGCACATGCTGACGTAACCATTACATTCTGTCATGGTTACTTTAAAAACATAACCATGTAAAGAACGTTAAAGAACGTAACCTTATTATGGTTATTAATAAACATAGGTAGAGATGTCCACATCAGTCTCCTCCTTCATGAAAAGTATTAGACAAGAACCCAAATATATTACGATTATCTATTCAGACTTTTATTTTTGCTCTGCTTCCCCCTATGTGCTGCGATCCACTCATGAAGCCGACAGAATTACGGAGACATATTCAGGAAAGCTGTAATTAAAACAGCGTTGTCCATGAAAAACACAAATCAACACTTCTTTAAATTAAATCAAATCAAATCAATAATGTCCGACATGTTTTCGCCAACACTACTGGTGGCAATAACTTGTGGATCAAGCTAGGTGGCAAATAGCGGATAAGAAAGGAGAACATTCACCCTAAAAGATAAAGTATACATATATAACTTAAGCTAACTTAATATGTGTAGCTCGGTATTAACGTTAGCAATACCGAGAAAATTGCTAACGTTAACTAGCTAGTTTTCCTAGCATCACTTTTACATGTAGCTTACCTTTCTTTGTGCTTTCTTTCAAGGTGTCGATAAAAGTTGGACGTAGTCCCCACCGTCTCTGATAATGAAGAACTGCAGAACTTGCATTGCGCTGTATGCTTTTTTTTCAATGTTGTTTTACAAATATATTCTTTGTGATTTAAATAGCCGAATTTTATAACCGATGATTTGGCCGACATCTCAGACAACCACTTGTGACTTTCAATTGAAGTGCTGCAGCCCGCGCAAGGTGAAAAGGGGTGGGCGGGACAGCAGTTTAAAAAACAACATGCATTTACCAATGAGAATGGTTATTGCTTGGATTTGAATCAGTAGTGCATCCAATAAAAATAAGGATCTTAAAGAAATTGATAATATTCTGACGATTTAGCATTATTTCCACAGTTGCGGTCTTGACCGGTCTTGAAATAAAATGCCGAGTCCTCAGCGCCCGAGACCGAGACAAGACTGAGATCAAATGCGGTCGAGTCCGAGACGAGACCGAGACCATCAAGAAATGGTCTCGAGACCGGACTCGAGACCAAGACCGGATCCGAGAACCACAACACTGCTGCTTCGTCTGCCAAAATAACATAAAGCGAGCCGAGGAGGGTGTGATGTGGGTGGAGGTGGGCAACAAAATAATGTGCGTAAGCTAGAGTACAGATCTTCGAACCATGCACATGAAAATAAGCCATGATTGCTGGAAGTAAATTCTCAGAATTCAGAGAGACTGCGATTGTAAAATTATTGTATTTTTTGCAATTCACCTCAATTCAGTTTATTTATAAAGCGTCAGTTCACATTAAAAGTAATCTCAGGGCACTTTTCAAAAACATTCACATGCATTATAAAAGCCAGTTAGTAAAAGTTATCTATCTAAGGAAGCCAACAGATTGCTTTGAATCTTCACTTTGTCTCAATCTCCCATCCTGAGCAGCGCACTGGCTAGGCTACAGTGGAAAGGAACAGCTCTCTTTAAACAAGAAGAAACCTGCAGCAGAACCAGAACCAGGCTCAGGATGTGCAGCCATTTGTCTCGACCGGCTGGGGTTGGAGAGGACAGGAAAGAGACACAGATAAACACAGAATGGCTGGTCCAGGTGGAGTTTCTATGGGAAGAAAGACAAAGAAAAATACACGTTAATGATAGAAATAATTACAAATACAAACATGGAGAGTAGAGAGAGTAAAGACAGCAGCAGAGGGAGGAAATGTGATCAGTTTGTCCTCTAGCAGTCTAAGCCTATAGCAGCAGAACTAAGGGATAGATCAAGAAACCCAAACCAACCCCAACTATAGGATTTATCAAAATAGAAAGTCTGCCTGGTCTTAAAAGTAGACAGAGTGATAGGTTTATGGACAGAAACTGGACGTTTGTTCCACAAGAAAGGAGCCAATTTGGAATTTGGAGTTGCCAAATGGTTTCAGTGAGATACTTCCTTTGTGGAAACAGGTTTGCTCACTCCTTTACTTGTCCTGTGCACTCTCTAACTCTGTGAGCATCTGCAAAAGAGCCACACTCCTCTTGACTGCATCATCTCTATTCCAGTGCAATGCATATAACATGTTCAAATTCAGTCTGAAGTTCAGACTTTAAGATTTGCTGCTATAGACCATCCCATCCTCTTAAACAGGCTTCACAACCTGGTTGGTCTTTCTGGCACCGCATGTAAATGGTTCAAACCATGTCTCTCTGACAGACGATTTTCTGTTAGAATTAATCGACACACATCGAAAGACTACAAAATTAACCGCGGTGCTCCTCGAGGTTCAATTTCAGGTCCAACACGTTTTAACCATTATGTGCTTCCTATTAAAGACACCATTTTCCAGAGTTGAATATAATGTATTCAGTCTAAAATCTAAAACAGTCAACAGGAATAAATTATGACATTGGAGAAACTATTTCCCTAAGTTAAATAACTGGCTGATCAACATTGTAGGTGAGCTGAAATAACTGAAAATGAAATGGCAACTATTTAATAAAACTGAAAACTTCCCAGATCAAAAAATGAGTGAAATTGTAGTTAATTCTGTTGTTGGTAAGTTTATTCTAACAGTGGATGCTAACACCGCTGAGCTTTTTTAATTAGCCTGTTATTAATAATTTTGGTTTGTTTGTTTATGGCTGCAGACGACATATTTGTGTTTGAATGTAACTTTAAATCGTCCTGGTGGCAGATGTTTAAGTCTTGACGTTAACCTCTGAGTGCACCTCCTCCTCTCTCCTCCTCCTCCTCCTCCTCTCTCCTCCATATAACTCCGCTTTATCCGCCTCGCTCCCTCCAGTCTCGGTTAACGGGCGGTTTAGCAGCACGCAGACGCGCGCGCAGCTCCAACGGCAGAGCGGCTCGGGAACCGTCCCCGCCATTTCCTCGTGTCGAGCCCTGGAATGTCGAATAGTGGCTCGAGCTCTTCCTCGCGGAAGGAGTTCGACGTGAAGCAGATCCTCAGGATCCGATGGAGGTGGTTCGGTCACCCCGCGGTTCCTCCGCCCCACTCCCCGCCGCCACTCGGAGAGTACTTCAGCGCGAGGAGAACGGCAGGCAGCGCCACGGACGGACCCTCCGCTAGCGGCAACTTCAACTCCGGCGGCGTGAACCCGGGAGGCGCGGGGGTCCGGTAGGAGCGGCAGTCGGAGCCACGGGGAACTCCTGCACCCGCTCCGTCAGCCAGCCAGAGTGCAGGAGCTCCGCCGCGGGGCTCTCGTGGGTGTCCCCGCCGCCTCGTCGCCGCGCACGCCCGGCGACAAACAACATGGAGCCCCCCGGTGAGGCCCCGGTGCCCCAGCTGGCAGTGGAGCCCTCGGCTCATGCCGGGGTTCAGGAGGAGGTGGAGGCGGCGGCGGCGGCGGCGGCGGCGGCGGGCGCCGAGAACAACCATCCGGAAACAGACTCCAGCTCCTGCAGGTAGGATGGAGACAGCAGGGCTGCTCAGTCTGTTAGGGTTTCAGCAGAAAGTTAACATTAGCAGCACTATTAAGAGTCACATTCTTCTTGCAACTTTACTGAAGTTTCCCAACACCTTAGTTGACGTTTCTTCATGGTGGTCAAATCACCGTGTGTGTAACTTTGTCTAATGAGATCATCCTCGCCTCTCTTATCACTCACCATCAAAAGCAAATTACAAGTAATGAATAAGCAACCAAGTAAAAGGTTTTTCTTAAAATATGTAGCTGCTAAACTGGAGAGTAAATCGTGGCCGACTGGTTTTGGGTGGGGTCTATAAATGCCTTCCAACCCTGAGTAGAAAAAAAGGTACATCTTTGAACATAAGCTGAGCATCTCATGGCATGCTGCACATTAAATGTATGATTTGTTTTCACTGTCTGTCTGGAGCTTTTATGCACGTTTGTGTGCACACACAGCACAGGGTGTGTGCCCAGCTGTGGTAGTGTTTATTTAGCCTTGGACACAGAAAAAAATAAAGCAATTACTGCAATCTTTCCTGCACATGTTCAGGTGTCTTTGTTTGTTGTAACGCGGCAATAAGTGTCAAGAAGTGAAGCCTTGTTTTATTTCTTCCATGTTTACCACATGGGCAACGTGATGCATTTGAAAAGGCATGTTTATGTATTTAAAAAATGAGTGTTTGAGGTTCTTTTATTCTAAGCCAGTTGATTGTCATTGGTAATGTTTTCATCTGAGTCAAAAAGAGAAAATAGAGAATTGTGAATTTCATTGTTATGCGAGGCTTGTTGTCTTATCGTTAGCGATCATCATTGGTGTCTTGGCAGGGCTGCCAGAAATTAAATGACTTTACACAAATGCATACACACATTTCACTGGTACAAAATGTATGGTTTCAGTGGATTTGGAGCATGTACATGCATGCAGCCACCTCCCTGCATGCTTTATGGTTGCCATACCAACACAGATATTAGTTTTTTTGCTGCACACATGTGCAGCTATGAGCATGTTTTTTTTGTGTGTGTGTGTCTTTCTGTATGTGACTTATTCTTTCCCTCAGAGAGCATCTGTGTATGCTATGATACTCTAAGAACCCGGGTGGCAGAATCCCAAATGGGATCATGGGAAAGGGTGCAGACAGAATCCCAGAGTGTCTGAAGACTCTGCTGGGCTCAGTCCACTCATCTCCTCCTCTCCATTTCACACCACACCAAGCTTTCCCCCCCATTTAATTCTGGTGTGCCTCATTTACTTACCCTCTCCCTCTCCTGCTGTCCATCTCTACCCACTCTCAGCCCCTTCCTTTCTTTTTTATGTAATGTGTGTAAGTGTATAAGAGAATAGAGGGAGGGAGAGAGCGAGAGGGAGGCTGAATGACAGCTGGGTGAGTGTCCTTGCCTGGTGCAGGGCTTAAAAGAAATCTGGCTGGATGGTGAGACACTCTCTCTTTTTGTCTCTCCCTGTCCATGTTGAGTGGTTGCCAGGCTCAGCTAAGGGGACTGGAAGACAGCTTTCTCCCACTTCAAAGCCATCCCCTCTGGCAGTATTTAGCCACACCATTCATCTGCATACACACTTGCAAAAACACATGCACACAGGCTTGCACACTTGAGGGCAAGAACGCAAGCCAAAAAGCATCCTCAGAGGGTTAGAGCTGGGTATGGAGGAGAGGAAATGGATGGATGGATGGATGATGATACGAGGTGGAATGAAGTGGGTGAATGATGAGATTAGCTGGAGATGTAAAACTACAGACAGGAGACAGTTAGAGGAGACAGCGGCAGAGTAAATATGACTCTTGCTGTTGCAATTCAGCAGCCAGCTCGAGGCGAAAACACACAAAACTGTGCACACCACATGCACAGTTTGTTTGATTTAAAGATATTTTTCTGTGTTTTGCAGCAATCTCATCACGATGTGGAGCTTCATGGATTTTAATAACGAGTTTTGTCTTTTTCTACGACGAAATGCAAGCGCAATATCCACCCATCTTGTAGTGCTGTTTCAGCGACACTCACTGACAAAACAAGTTAAGCACCCAAACATAGTGATGGAAAACAAATGACACTGCACACGTTGAAAGGTCATGTGACTGTATTGAAGTTATTTCAGTATCAAACAGACAATAGAGTTGGCAGTACGGGCACGCTGCTGGTCCCATATCAGTAGGGTGTGGCACCCCCTTGGGCCTGCATGCAAGCAGTGATTTGGTGCAGAACAGGGTTATACAGTCATTGTATCCTCTCCTGCAGCAAATGGGCTCACAGATGTTGTGACTGGCTCTCAAAATCCAGCAAGTCGGCTGTAGTTGGAGCTGATGTGTCCCACACATGTTTGTTTGGGAAAGGATCAGGGGACCTGACTGGCTACAGGAGCACCTCAGCATGACACAGGCAGTCCATAAATATGCTTGTTTAAAGACTGTACCAGGGCGCTGTCTCAGGAGGCGTAGGACATTAGGACACAAGATGTCACTGACATATCACTGAGCAGTCAGGGTCTCCTGAATCACTAACAGAGGTGACCTGAAGTCATAACCTGTGGTTCGTCATGATGCCAGGGGTAGTGCCAGTCTGTCTCTACAAATTTGGCAGGATTGGTCCTCTCCTCTTACCGCCACCGTATATATGCGCATACAGTGGTCATCCATGGTGATACAGAACTCGGGTTCATGAAACAACTCCACCCGTTGTCCATGCCTCCAAATGCAGATGCTTCTGCTCTGGTGTTAATGGCAGTCTGCATATGAAACCGTGAACCAGAGGTCCACCTGATGCTGGTCCTTGAGACACAATGCAGGGTGATTGGGTGCGTTGTAAAAAGTCCAATATCTGTATCTGGATGGCAAGGGCAGATGTCACTGGGTTCTGTAGTGCTTGGTGCACAATGTGATTATCTTCTCATGGTGTGCTCTGTCATGGGTGACCAGAACCTTCACGATGCCTGAATGTGCCCCATGTACCCACTGGTTTGAACATCTGGCCGCTTGCCTTGCAGTGGCGCAATCTGACCGCCTGGCCTCATTCAAATCCACAATATGACTCCTCAAGCTGTCAGGTGCTGGTAATGCTATCTAATGCATCTACGAGGCATCCTCTGTGCCTGGTGACATTCACTCACTGTTTTGATGCTCTGGTAACTACCTGATAACAATGTCGTTCTGCTCGTGTTGCCACCATTTTGGCCTCTGGCGCGTGTTTTGATCACGTCGTCTCTACTTGCAAATCAAATCATTTACATATCCGTTATTTGTCAACGTGTGGAGCAAAATGCATTCAAATCAGATACCATTCCTACTAAGTGCCTGACTTTTTTGTAGGTGTGTGTAGATAGCCCCTGGGTCTCCACACATTGCTTTTTTTCTTCTGAAAATGACTGGTGTCTAAGAAATGACACCAGTGCTACAAAATGATCAGTTCTAAAGCTGGAACCACTTACATCAGGGACTACTGAGGAGTAGTCCCTGATGTAAGTGGTTATAAATAATGATCCTGTTTATTGAGATTATTTATGTAAGCAAGGTTAATCATTAAAAGTGCAATATAATATTAACCCATGGTCAGTTTTTAAATATGTCTAATTGCAGTCAGAGTCTCAAAATGCACCAATGTGGACACCTCCTTCTCAGCACTGTGTTGATAAGAAAGAGGTCTAATTCTTTTTTAACAATATGACTAAGTTTTGTGCTGAGTAGGTAGGAAAAGGGAGGAGGGTTATGGAGCTGAAAACAGCTGTCTCCTGTGGCTGGAGGAAAAGGCTGCTGAAAATACTAAACACAGACAAAAAAATGTTGTCAACTTTATTGAGCTGTGAACAAATGCAGAGTCGGGTGAACATTTGTCACAAGTAATTTGATCACTTTGATTGTATGAATCCACAGCTGTTGTAAATTTGTAACATTTCCTAAGGAAAAACTGCATATACATTAATTTTACTTTAAAAAATAACTAATAATAAGATGGATTTCTCAGGGATGTTCAACAAATGCCAATTATCCATAAAATAGGAAAATAATGCAGCATTAGTAAACTGGAAATGTGTCAAAATCGTGATCAGAACTGCTTGATCATAACCTGAAAAAAAGGCTCTCGATAAAATGATGGTCCTGTTTTAGCTCACCCTGCACTTTTTATGTCGTGTGAAGTCAAACACCGTGCATTCAGTGACAATAGTTTCCCCAGATTCAGTTTCTCAAGTTGTTTTCTATCTCTTTTTTTTTGAGTTATTTGTTTATTCTTGAGAAAGAAATTGTATCATCCTTGAAGTGTGAGTACAGCATTTCATTTCTCTGTGCTGGAGCCCCCCCCCCCCCCCCCC
>NC_051432.1:8783354-8863010 GCF_001649575.2 Kryptolebias marmoratus
CCCCCCCCCCCCCCAATCCCGCCTCTTCTGTTGAATAAAAACTGAAGTACAGCTTTTGTTTTCCTAAATAACCAGTGGTCTGGAAGCCACAATGGCCAATAATTCGCATGGTAGCCATATTTCTTATACACAAACACTCATGCCTCATCAGCTTTTGACTAAAAAAATAAAACATGCCGGTTTTTTTGTAAAGTTAAAGCTGGCCTGAAAATGCAGTTTTGTTCCTTTGTATCAGTGAAGACGTATGAAAACTGGCGGAGTAATTGCTGTGTATCCTATGGGCTCAGCTCCCACAGTGATTTAATTGGCACATTTAGTTTTTTTAAGTGAGCTGAATTTATCTGGCCATTTACTCCAAGTAATTGGACCATTAAAGAGCTTTTGTATGCTCCTGGCAACATACAGTCGCCCTGGTAAAACAGTAAAGGAGCGTCAGGTACATGTGAGGAAACGATGCGAGGGAAAATATGGTGACATGGAAGCTACACAGCAGCTCCACGCGGCTGTCTGTGTCAGGAACACAACAGAGCTGACACACGCAAATCTGATCAAAGCTTTTCTGTCCCATTTTTTTTAGCTTCGTCTGTTTGTGTTTCTCCTAATGCTTTTCTTTGTGTGTGTGTGTCTGGGCGCAGGACGTCAAACAGCAGCGTCACCCTGTCCTCGTGCGTGTCCATGGAGCCGTGCGCGTGTCCAGAGGAGGCCATGTTCACCGCTTTGTCCCATGCTGACGTTACCTTCCGCAAGATGGAGGGCTACCTGAGGACCAGGCAGCTGTGTGACGTCATCCTAGTAGCTGGAGACAGAAGGATACCTGCGCACAGGTACGGGGAAGGAAACACTGAAATGTTACACAAACACGGCAAAGATTAATAAGGTCGTTAGCTAAGGTTAGCAGATTCATTTGCCTCCAAGATGTGCAATCAACGTGAAAAATTACAGCATTCCTTATTTTCTAGCATTTTTTTACATCATAAAAACCTGGATCAAACATCATAACATCAAATCATCTTCATGCAAAACATGGTGACACAAACCTCCACACTTAAGCTACTGGCACACACACACGGTCCCGTTCTTGAGAAGTTCCTTTTTTGTTGTATCTCTGTGCTAAATTTAATATTGTCAGCAGAGCTTCTGAGTCATTCATCAGTCACTGCGCACACACTGTCACACACACACACACACACACACACTCGTGCCTGCTATCCACCTCGTAGTTCCCCCAACCCTGTTTCGTGTTGGCTGTGCTGTGGGCATGTGGCTGCTGGTGTATCAGCAGGGGCCAAGCGTGCGCGGACAGAGACATAAAATATGGTTCTTCACCAGCAGAAAAAAAACTCATTTTCTCTTTTTGTCTCACTTGATTATATCCTAGGGCACAAATGGTAAAAACAAAGAAATTGCTGTACAGGAATCCTAATGGTGTGTATGAAAGAGTGTGTCAGTGTGTTTTATATGTTGAGCAAGGACGCTGGAGTAAGACGTGCTTTTGAAAGTGATTTTTAAAAAAAAAAAATCTGTTTATTGTATGCGTGTGATAAAAATGCTTTTTTTTAAAAGCAAAACAGAACTCTTTCTTAAACATCCTTTTTAAGAATATTAACAACTGAAAGTTCAGCCCGAGGTCGGGCCGTGCAGCGCTTCGAGAAATTACAAAACAGCCCGAGAGCTGAATCTATGACTTTTCGTTAGGATGTTAAACATGGATGACAGCATAATTAGAAAAAGACTGAGCAAGTATGGCTTGTTAGTGGGTGTCGCTTAGCTAGAGCTTCTTCTCTGTAAAATAAAATAAATAAATAAAAAACATGACAGCGTGAATTAGATTTGCAAAATTTAATTCAAACTAACAGTGAGGCTTCTGGAGCAATATTCCTTAAACAGACGAAACCAGAGTGGAGATGGCTGGCTGTAATGCACACTGCAGAGTTTGGAGAAAATCAAGCAGGATCTCAGAACAAACACTCCAGGACTAAGAATTTGCAGCCGTGCTAGCTCACCCTGCGATCCTCTGTGTGAGTTAACTGTGTGCCACTCTTTAACAGATAAGAGACGTGAGGGGATGAGGACTAAGCGGTTGGTTTTGCAGCTGTGCACTTTTACCTCTGTTGAAGAGTGGTGCGCATCTGCTTTCAAAATGTTTCAAATGCAACAGGACTGTATTCTACCTTAAACCAACACGGTTTAGTAGATTATACTTTATTAAAGTGGTACAGGAAAGTTAAAGCACCCTTGTCCACACAGATGATGTACTCCTATAGAGTCATGATATTCTAATTATATTGTAATAAGTTACCAAAAGATTGTTCTCAAAGCATGGGACCACATAATCTTAGCAAAGATAACAAATGGTTGTTGAAACATGTCAATCTGGATTAAAATGGCAACTCCACTGTTTTAAAACGCCTCACATGTTTGATTAACTCGAGTCACGCCAGCCGTCATGACTAACAGCTGCCCGTTACTTCCTCTATATATCCACACACCCAGGTACATGTGAAGAAAAGTCACAAGATTTAGGGAAATCCCTCGTGGCCTGCTTGTTGTTGTTTTGTTTTTATTCCCTCTCTGTGTTTGAGTGTAGATGTGCAGTGTGTTCCAGAGGAGTACTGTGGTGGGAAAAGCCGACCCCGGTGTTCGGTTCTTGCCCTCCTTTTCCTGGCTCGAGCTTGTCTGTTTCCTGCAGCCTTCACTCAGGCGTTTTGTCTCCTCTCTGCTCCCTCTGTCAGAGTTCACCACACTGCTGTCGGTTTCTTCAGCACAGCGCGTTCGTATTTGTGTGCAAATAACCCCGTGCTGGATGCAGCTTGTGTCGCTCGTAGTGAGTCAGAGACCCACATAAAAGATTAAGTGTGTGTGTGTGTGTGTGTGTGTGTGTGTGTGTGTGTGTGTGTGTGCCAGGGAGATTGCGAGATAGGAACAGAGGCACCTGACTGGAATTCTGGCAGAACAACTTCCTGCTGACTAGAGTGTATTCTGACATCTTTCTCAGCACAATTCACACACACCTGGCCCACACACACACACACACAGGTACACATCTCATTTCTGCCTCAGGCTATCTGTCAAGGTCTCAGTGTCACACTCGGTAATGAGATTATACTCATGGGTGAAGATATACACACTGAGTAGATGCACACATTTAGCACACCGTGAAGTCTAAAACACACAAGGACACACACCTGTCGGGGCACAGAAAAACCTTTTTTTAAATGTACGGACATTAGTCGCATATGAGTCAGTCTGAAAACGATGATTGCTTTTATTGCCAATTTATCTGAAGCTTAATTTCCCAATCACTACAAAATTCTAAAGTGGTGTCTAGATGGTGCGATCAGGAGTTGATTGACTAAATTTAAAAAAAGCAATTAAACCTGTGAAAGGTTTGTGCTGTAAAAGTACTCGTCATATGACACTTGTGTCCCAGAGGCCTTTTCTCACAACATGTCCTTTACCCCTATTTGTGGTGCAGACTGCCTGCCTTTGAAGATGATTGTTTCCTCTGACCTGCAGTCATAACACTGAATGTGCCAAACATGTCCATTTATTTTTAAACTAGTCGTTAGCCAAGCCTGCAGGATCTTACAGCAGCGTGTTAGGATCGTTGTCAATAAAGATTAATAAAAGGAGCTGGTGGAGGAGGTAAAATTTGGACAAAAATCTCAAATTCCCAGATAAATGTAATATTGTTTTTGCGAGGAAAAAAAAAAGCTGAATATTCTTATATGTTGGAAAGTCTTAAATTTGAAAGAATTTTTTATTCTTTTTAAAATACAGACATTTAAAAGAATAAAACTGTTCTCTTCTATTGAAAGTCATAGACTTGCAAAAAAAAGTCAAAACTTTCAGGATTGAAGTTGTCTGTTTACGAGTGAAAAACTGATTGTTAAACTATACATTTTCCAAAAAAGGCAAAAGTTTTAATCTTGTAAATTTCCCAAAGGGACATCTGGATATAGTCTGGGACAGGGGTGGCCAATCCTGGTCCTCGAGGGCCACTATCCTCCATGTTTTACTTGTTTCTCTGCTCCAACACACCTGATTTGAATCAGTGGCTGATTAACAGGCTTCTGCAGAACATGACGAGCTAATTAAACCACTGAATCAGGTGTGTTGGAGCAGAGAAACAAGGAAAACATGCAGGATAGTGGCCCTCAAGGATCAAGATTGCCCACCTTTGGTCTAGGATGTAAATGTTAAATTTTACAAGGAAAAATTCACAAAATTATAAAAAGCAAAACTGTAAAAACAAAAAGGTTGTGGGAGGATTAGACCCTGGATGAAGACTCTCCACGGACTGACTCCTCTCCAGTAATGAGAAGGAGGTGCAGTGAGCCTTCATCAGGCAGCCTGTGCTGAAACAAGTGACGTTTGAGAGTTAGGAGTCATGTCTAACGCTCTTACCTTGTCTTATCTGTTTTGCAAACCTCCTCAGTTAGCTGATCTTGCAACGAATAGCAGCGGTGTTGTGTTTCGGCGCTGTGCACAGCTTGCACTTTTACATCTACTGTTTAAATATTGTACTGCATGTCATTTTTGTTTTTCCTGAATTATTTTCGCTGTAATTTTTTTTTAACAACATAAGTGACCGCCAGCCCCTTTTTATTTATTTATTTTTGTTTACAAGGACTAATTCACCACCATAGGATCTTCTTCCATTAGGATTTGTTCAGGATTTTCTCAGCTCCAGTAGCAGAGCCTTGTTGGAGAACCTTGAGTTTCAGTAACTTTAGCAAAAATATCCTGAGTGCAAAGGAGCCTCTGAAAGGAGTTTACCATCCTGCTGGGTACTTAGTTGAAGGATTCTGCTAACTTTAATGCTACCTGTGTAATTGTTTTCTGACCTGTTTACAAGCTGATCGTGGTCTGTCTCCTCATCCTCAGGTTGCTCTTTCCGTCTCTGTTCTGCAGCCTTTTTCTCTTTCATGCTTTGTTCATCCCGTCAGCAAGGTCAGAGTAGTGTGTTCCTCCATTACAGCTGTCCGTCCTCTCTGACTGATGCCAGATATTTTCCTCCTCCCTCCCACAGACTGGTCCTCTCTTCTGTGTCAGACTACTTTGCAGCCATGTTTACCAGTGACGTGCGGGAGGCCAAGCAGGACGAGGTGAAGATGGAAGGTGTGGACCCCGAGGCCTTGTGGGTCCTGGTTCAGTATGCCTACACAGGTGCATACGCTTTTCTCACTTTAGTAGATTAATACACATAGACTCCTACCTTTTTAAAGCCAAATGTTAGTGCAGTTTTTTAAACATACCAACATATTATTGTTGCTCTTTTTGCAAGAATAAAACCTTTCAGCAAAGCTGTAAGTGTCCTCCTAGCTGAGTAATGCTCGAACAGAATTACAGAAACCACCTTATTTAGATTTTTATTCTTTTAAATAAGTGAAACAATGATTTTTGTTTGCATTTTACTCTGAAATTTGGCATCTTCATCAGGATTAAATTGGCAAATAGGACAGGAAGACTAAACTTTGTTTTTTTTTTTGTAAAAAGTCTAGATAATTTTCTTGTTTTAATTCTGAGAACTCTTAATGTACACACCTAAAGTAACTATGGTTTGATGGATAATTAATTAGGCTGATTACTGGTGTTTTAAAATAAGTGGTATCGCTTTATGATTTTATTTACTAAAAAAAAAAAAAAATGAATGCAGATAAACCTGTAGACACTGATGAGCTGAAGACCTGTGTTTATTTAAGTTGCTTTTTAACATAAAAAAAAATGCACAATGTATCCTTAAACGGGCACATCTATTGTGTATAAGAGGACCTGTGTTTATTTAAAGTAAAACATTTCAGAAAGAAAACCCAGTCTTGAGAACAGATTTATTTTAATGAACTAGAGAATGCAGACATAATTGTGTTAAATAAAAGTTCATCAGTCCTGTGTATTATTTTGTATTATTATGTTTTGTCAGATGCTGTAATGCAACAGCATAAAACTGGGATAGATATCCAGCTTTCTAAATAAACTGCTCTCTCTCTGTTGGACCTATTTGTATTTTTATTCTCTATAAACGGTTAGGACAGTCCCAATAATCCCACTGGTAATCGGATCACACAGAACAACCCAAGGTTGGTGGTATGTGTGTTTTTATGTAATTTCTTGTAACCGACTGACCCTTCTCCTCCTCAACTGTTCGTGCTGTCTAGGCCGTCTCGAGTTGAAGGAGGACACCATCGAGTCTCTGTTATCCGCCTCCTGCCTGCTGCAGTTGTCCTCTGTGGTCCAAGCGTGCTGCTCCTTCCTCGTGAAGCAGCTCCACCCTTCCAACTGTTTAGGCATCCGCTCGTATGCCGACGCTCAGGGCTGCCACGACCTGCAGAGGGCCGCTCACGCCTACACCATGGTGGGTAAACACGGCGCCACTTCACACGCTCTGTAAGCGTCCAAATGACAACATGTCCTCTGACAATGACAATGCAGACAACAGATGTTGCCCATGTGTAGTAATAACACTTAAATGTTAGCAGCGAACAGATATCTTTCCCCTGTTCCTTTTACATCTGTTCTGCCTTTCCCCCATGAACATGTCGGTGTTTAGTCCTGATCTGCCTCCTTTAACAAATAAGCTTCTTATTCACAGCGCATCACACACCATTACAGCCACAATAGATGTTTTTCAGCGCAGAGTTGCTATGGTGACGATTAAAAAAAGCACCCTCGTTGTCTTGATTATTTTTTTTCTTCCCCCCCCTTTCTAATTCATTCCAGTCTTTTTAAATGCCTCATTTGCATTTAAAGACATTTTTGTGCCCATCTGTGTTGATAGCATTGTTCCTTCTGTTAGTCTTTCTCTAAGTGGATTTTTGTTAGGGTTTAATCAGAGCTAATTAGGCTGTGAAGATGGTTCTTATTGTCTTTTTACTTGCTTATCTAGCCTTATAAAATAATTCACATCCAAACTGTTTTTACAGCGTGTGTTTGTAAATAAAAATGTCTTTAAAAAGGAATATTTTCCAAATTTTTTAGTGTGTTTTTTAGCTCCTTAACCAAATCCTAACCGCACTCCTAACACATATCTTACATCTTGTAGTTTTTATTTCTCTTACTTCCTTTTTCTTTCCGCAGTACTTTAGTCAAGTCTGTCGAACTTCTCTCTTTGACACACTCCTCAACCATTTCATCACTCCGTTTCACCCAAACCTCCTTCATCCCGCAGGAACACTTTCTGGAGGTAGTTGGAAGCCAGGAGTTCGTTTTGCTCCCGGTGGAGGAGATGGAGCGGCTGCTGACGTCCGATGACATCAACGTTCCCGATGAAGAAACCGTGGTGACGTCTTTGCTGAGCTGGGTCGGTCACGACCCCTCCTCCCGCCAGCGCCACCTGCCCTCGCTGCTGGCTCACATCAGGCTGCCGCTGCTGCAACCGCAGGTGAGAGCTGCAAGAAACTCCCCCGCCACAAACTGTTTAACAGTCTGCGATAGGTGTGGGCAATAGGACGATATTGGATCGTGAAGAATTAGAACGTGTGGACGATCTGCCAGAGCAAAGAGATTGCAGGAACATCTATAGCAATGATTCCCAAAGTTGGGGTCGGGACCCCAGTGTGGGTCACTCAACACCAAGTAGGGGTCCTTAGATAATCTCCAGATATCAACTTGCATCAAAAAACTTTGGGAACCACTGGTCAGGGCTCGCTCTACCTGTTGTTTTTCTGTTCTCTGTGGCCAGCTCGCTTGACGCCCGCCCCAGAGAAACTGCGATCAACCAGTCATAGCAAACTACGGTCAGTGCTGAGGATTTCTTCTTCAAACTGGAGCAGGAAACCAAAACCAAAACGAAGGAGTTTGTCTCTAAAGCCAACTCCACCTCTGTTATTTGGACCTGATTTGTCTTTTCCCCAAATGAGACGACACAAACACTCAGTTTGCACTGACGAGGTCTGCATGTCTGATGGCAACATGACAAACCTTTTCAACTACTCAAAAAGTTTTAAAGTTTTTTTTTAACAATCAGTCAGAATTTAGACATTATTCAGACTGGCTTTGTTCTGACCCACAATTTACATCCAGCTTTCTGCTTATTTTGTCCTTTTCAGTAAGATATTTAGTCTTTTACCTTAAGAGGTAAACTAAAATCAAAAACCCGCCTTTAGGATCAGTGTGATCTGATTGATGAGTACTGAATAGATGAATCCATGTAATGACTTTTTTTAGCTATAAAAATTAGGATAAAATGGTAATAGCATGAAACAAATGTCTTAGTTTTTGTCATATATTTTTAAATTGGCCAAATAATAAAAATAAATCTGTATATTGTCACAGAAATTAAATGGTAACTAAGAGCAGCTCAGTTTTACGCTGCATACTGGTTGACCTCATTTCCTTCTGTGCACAACATCAGTGATGGCTTTTCAGTGCTACAACCACATAAATATTGTAGAACTGTTTTGTGCAAGCTGTCCATGTCGCTCATGTCTGTTTTTAAAACACAACACATGAATCAGTGCTCCTCCTGAGCTGCAGCTTGGTTTTCTTGGCCTGATTTTTACCTTTTGTCTTTCAGCCACATTCAAGATGGTCACTACAACACAAAAATGTCTCTGACTCGGTCAGTTTTACAGCTGTTGAGATAAAATTTGTTGTGGTAGTAGCTGAACATCATCCCTAACACGTGCTCCGAGCACTACACATTGTACGAGATCTTTGCTTAAAACTTTACCTTTAACTATCAGAGTCGATTCTGTCTGTTTGTCTGTTAGCAAACTAAATTAGCTTTCCTTCAAGGAATGCTAGGCCTTTAATCTATTTCTTTCTTGCTTGTGCAGCCAAATCTGCTGCTGAAAAGGTAAAATTGTCAAAGTTTTTCCATCCAACCTGCTATAAATCTCCCTGCTCTTCACTTGTTAAGTATACCGTAGATAGATGGATGACTTTGCCCCGGTCAGCTAAAACCACAAGTAGCAGTAGCATGTAATCAGGGGGGGAAGATGGATGGCAAGGAGGTAAAGCAGCAGAACGGCCCTGGAGAAAAGAAACCAAATGCTAGAGAGACGCAGCGCTTCGGGCTGATTCTACCTTCAACACAAACTACATTATGTGTAACGGCTCCCCCTCCTCCCACCTCACTACTCTCTGTCAGACTGATAAATGAATTAACATTCAGCAACCTCATGAGCTGTGAAATGCCAATAAAGTGAAATATAAACCTCACGCACGCTGCAGATCAATACTCATCAACCAATTAGTTGGCTTTTTATCTGTCCTACCATGTGATTACTCATCTAGATTGTGTCAATGCACCAGATTAATACCTTTTAATCCCTGCCCCTCATCACCAGTGTCACATAAACGGAGACCCGCAGGCGCGATCTAATCTTCTCAGAAGGCCATCTGTGGCGTGGCGCACCAAGCTGTTGTGGAAACGTTTGTGGCGAGCTGCGTGGCGAGCTGCGTGTCGGTGTGTCCGTTAGCTGTGGCATCAGTAGGAGGGGTAAAACAGAAACGCGTTAAATATAAAACGCATAAAAGTGCAGGACAGCAGTGCGTCTGCAGAAGATGCTTATTTTCAAGTGCTGAGGAAACGTTTCTGCTCAAGTCTGTCGGTATGAATGTTGGTAATTTTGGAAGAAAGTGCAACAACTGCCTCCCTGTAGTGTGTGTGACGAGAAGGAAGGAGATGATTTGAAATCTGATTAGCTGAACTGATAAAACATGTTAGGTGTCACTGAGAGTCATAGATTAATCTGTTGTAGGGGACCGAACAGAGGGCCTATACTCGCTAACATCTTATAATGAAATACAAATATAGTCATTAGGGATGCAGCGGCTGCTTGGTGTGTGACTGGAATTGGTAGATTGGAGGCACTTAACAATCGTAATTTGTTTCCCAGTCCATGAATGCACCATCGCTAAGCTGCAATTTCTACATTGAGGGTTTTGTAGATAAATGTTTGTCCCGTTATGTGTTTATGTTAAAGTAAAAAAATAAAGAAAAGTTTAGATCTTTTGAAGTATGGACCTGGGGAAAAAGAAAATAAACCATTAATATCTTACTTGTTGTCGACAGCTCTTTGAACTACCTCAGTTTGGAGAAATGGAGTTTAAATATGATCGGACTGATGAGCTAATGGCTAGTCTGAGCGAGGTCAACCACTTCAATCTAAACAGTTTTAGACTGGTTCATACATAAAATGTTTTTTAAATCTTTACATTACTGTCAGTTTCATGTTACATGTTTATTTACACAGAATTTTATGTTTATTTGGACTCTAAATAGCAGCAGTAGCAGCTAGCTGTAGGACATCCGATGCAGACTGGGGCACTTTGAGCAGGATTATCTTAACATATCTGCCTGAATAACCATGACATATGACATTTACAGCAGAGAAAATGTTCATAAAATAATGTTCTGCTGCTATAATATCTTTGAGATCTGAGCTGTTTTAAGATGCCAACAATCCACTTTGATCTTGACCCCCGTCAGACCAGCCATTAGCTCATCAGTCCGGTCTGAATTAAACTCTCCAAACTAAAAAGAGCTGTCTACAGCAGGTAAGATAGTATTTGTACATACCGTAACTCTTACAGTGACAGAGAAAGACAAGGCCCTGTAGTCATGTGTCATTATGGACTAAATGGAAACCATTTTTATTGTTAATATTTTATTATTTAAATGTTTCTGTGGACCAAAGTCTGTCCTGCAGGTAGGCCAAAGAGGACCTCTCAATATAAAAATCAAATGTAAAATACAAATAAGAATAAAAGATCAATGAAATAAATTAAAAACACAGAAAAATGATGTGTTAAAATCTTGTGCTGCATTTTAATCTAATGCAAAAGAAAAATGAATGAGTCTTAACCTGACATTTAAATGTCTCTATAGTTTGAGCGGCCTGTATATGAATGGAAAAACTCTTCCATGGCCATTGCAAAAATCTGATCTTTATGTTTTAATTTGGGCCTTGGAACATCTTTATGAGCCCACAGCGAATTTCCCTACTCAACCTGGAATTAGAGGGAAAATATTTAGCTGTCACTTAAAAAGAAATCAGGATAGTTTAGAATAAAATAAGCAGCTTTGCAGAAATCAGAACTGGGCCTCGACGACTACAATCAGTGTGGCTCTAATACTCATTGCTGCACACTGCTCTTTTGCAAGTATAATATTTTTGTGCCATGCCTACAATTTGTTTTTTTTTTGTGTGTGCTGGCTTGCTAGAAAATAATCCTGACCAACTGGCCCATTTTAATGACTTTATTTATGCAGATTTTTCAAATATTTACATCTCTCTTTTCTGTTGTTGAAAAAATGATGATTTATGGTTTCAGTTTAAGGATGTTTTGTTGGCAGCATGTCTGGCAATAAAAACCTGAGAGGCCTAAAGCATGAAAAATGTACATAGCTGGGGGATGTGTGTGTTTCCGTGTGTGTTTGAGTGTGAGTGTTTGTTACGAGCGGATGGCTGTCTCTTCCACGCCTGAGCTCAGACGAAGAATAACAGAGCTTCCCTTCTGCACGCTGCGAGGTAAGGAGACGACAGAGGAGGAGGAGGAGGAGGATTCGGTCTTATCTCGTCCTCCACGTTCAATCCTTCACAGCGTGATGGAGAAATTACCAGAGAGAAGGACAAACATGTTTTTCTGTATCTGTCCTCCTTTGGCAGCTGCGCGCACTCGAATAAATGCGGGAATGGGGTTCACTTTAATTTGTCTGTCTGTGATTGGAGCCCGTAGAAGTGCGATTTGACCCCGGTGTGTAAGCTGCTTATCCATTTACCATGCTTGTTTTGTGCTCTATACACTTCTGGCTGTGAAATTAAATTTAATACTCAGTAACCAAGTGCACTGATTTGGGCCAAAGCTTCTCTTTTAACGTGGTGGGATTATGGAGGAAAGCACATTGTGGAGGGGAAAAGGGTAAATGATTTTGACTCTTTTTTTCCAGCATTTTCCTTTTTATTTGCTCTCTTTTTAGAAATTGAACGTAGTTTGATCCAGCAAATATACAGTTACATATACACACAAAGATGAAGATGTGAAAATTGCTTAAAATTCAAGAAACCCTTTTACTGCCTGCCATCTCTCGGCACACACACACACACACACACACACAGCTATCTAAATGTAAATCATGTATTTCCTGCCTTCAGGGAGAACTTGTCTCTCACAATCCGTTTCCTCTGGATGTATTTTTTTAGGGAACGGTCTGGTGGATTGAAGAACTGTGCTTCAGCCCCTGGATGTTTGTGCTACTTTATGTGTGTGTGCGTGTGTGTGTAATGAGGGTATTGACTACAGGGCTGATGAGTTGTTGAGGACAGATTAGTGCTCTAGTGTGTCAGATGATCTGTATGTCTGTGATCTAATCTCTCGATCAATGAGGGAGCAGCTTACTTTAGACTCTCAACCTTTTTCTATCAGTGATGACACAGGCTCACGGCCATCTGAGCGCTGACACACACACATACCTTTCATATGTTTCATGATCCTGTGTGTTGATTGGTGCTTCGTTTTCCATGTGTTCAGTTCTTGGCAGACCTGGAGTCCAACCCTCTCCTCTGTGACAGTGTGGAGTGTCAGCGGCTCCTGATGGAGGGCATGAAGTATCATCTTTTGCCCCAGCGGCGGCCCCTGCTTCAGAGTCCTCGCACCCGACCCCGCAAGGCCACTGTTGGGGCCATGTTTGCTGTCGGGGGTATGGACGCCTCAAAAGGTAGAGCAATCTCTCCTCGCCGTGTTAAAATGATTCTCTGGGCCTGATTCACTTCAGGATTATACAGCCTTTGTGCTTATTAAACAGGAGCAAACAAAGATCTAATTCACAAAGGGAGATGTGCACCTCAAACTGTGCTGCAGACCAAATAATGTTTCTCTGTGCTGGCGCCACGTCCAAATCACATTGCCGGGTTCAATCACTGTAGCTGGAAGTGCACAGTCTCACAGAGACTGCTTCAATTTGTGTTGAAAGTGCAGACCTCAAACTAAACACCAGTTTTTAAATTGTGTTCAAAGGCCAAATAAAATTAAACTTATAAAAAATAAATTATATTTTTCTGAAAATTGTTGTTAAATTTGGACCGTGAGGTAAACGGGTTCCAGCAACAGAGAAGACCAAGGGTCCAGCTAGACACACTTTCCCACCAGAGTCCAAAAGATCTTTTTTTATTTTGTTTTGCCACATGTTGTTGGTGTAGCTGCCAGATATCCAGGATTACTGGAGACAGAATCATATTTTGTCTATTCCCCTTCCAGCTAAAATAATGACGCCAATCGAGATCCATATTTGGGATCATTCACCGAAGTGAACAGTCCTGAGCAGGACATAGAAAATGACCGAAAACAGAAACAACAGGCCATGACAAACTGCTTAGAGTCAGGTCTCTTTATGAAGACGTCCTCAGTGCCTGCCTGGCTTACTAGCACCTGAAGAGCGAGCTGGCAGTGGATCAAAGCATGATGGCAACCAGGACAAGAACTAGAATGACCCAATCTTTAAAAGACAAGCCTACAAAATGGATGGATTCAAGTTTTTGTGTTTTGCTGAATCCAGCAGTGGCTGCACCATCAGGTTTGGGATCTACACTGGGAAGAGTTTTACTCTCTTTGAACCTGGACTGTCTCCTAATGTAGTCATGAGTCTAATTCAGCCAGCCTGTCTTGGCTCTGGGTACCATATTTACATGGGCAATATAGACACAAGCCCACAACAAGAGGACTGACATACCGCGGAAGTGTCAGGCCTGTGATGTGCCCCTCTGCCTTGTTTTGGACAGAAGCTGGTTTTGAGTTGGACAAATGAATTTTGGCATTTAATTATGACATTGTTTTGTACAAAAAATGCTTGAGACAGTGGCTGCATTATAACGTAAATAGTGCATTTAACTTTGTTGTTTGTTAATATGTTGATGAAATTTACTGCTTCTATTAACATTTCAAGTTAAAAAAATGGTTTGTTAAAAATGTTTGTAAATATAATATATTTTTCCTATTTTAATTTTGTTTTTCTGGGTGATTTGAGGTCCAATGTGTCAATACAGAAGGTCAAAATGAAAAAAAAAACTAACTAAAAATTTACACGTAAAGTTGTGTTGAAAAAAAAAATGATACCAAACATGGCAAGTTAGACAGTTTTTAAGGTGAAATATGAATGTAAACTCAAAAGTCCAAAATCAACCAATTTCGCCCTGGACCCCAGAGGGTTAAATGAGGTTTAATGCAAGCATTTAGATAAAGACCACTCTATTATTATGGAAATTACTGCCATGGGGGGAAAAAATGCCACCATAACCTCAGTGCTGTTACCACATGCAGTTAACGTGAAATATTTACCGTTTCCTCAGAGCTGCTGGAAATTACATCCCAGGGAAAAAAAAACAGATGAGGAGGGGCCGTTTGCTGCATTGCTGTTTTTACCCCAAAAAAATTACAAATAAAACAAAATCAGGAAATGTATAATTAAAATCTTCCAATGATGACAAGTTCATTGTTCCAAAGGATCTACTCATAAATTGTTCCAAAGATCCCATTGTTGTTTTAGCCTAAGTCAAAAATAAAACTTTGCAGCTGATTGTAGAGCGTTGAACAAAACTCAAAAGACTCGATTCTTTGAACTCCTCGTTGGGGGACATGTCTGTGGCATCAGGATGATCCGTCTCCTTCAGCGCAGCTCTGTGACTCCTGACCAGGATGGTCAGACGGAGGGTGGAGGGTGGTGGGGTGTCATATTCCTCTCCACAGGGAAAGAGAGTGCAGTGAAATAGTTCAATAGTTCCTTTTAGTTCAAGGTAGAAACCAATGACTTTTGATTTATTAAGGCACAGCAATAAGACCCAATGACAGGACTTTTTAAATTCTGACATTTACCAGCATCAACAATTAGGACTGCAGGCCACAATGCAGATTTCTTTGTTGGATGATTTGTTTTATTTTAAACAACAAGTTCTTTTTATCTTCAAATAAAATGGTTTATAATAAAAAGATGAATCTTGCAAAAAAAAAAACACCTATTTTAGATGTTAAAATAGTGTGAGATTTAACTAGCTCAATAAGATGTTCGGTTTTGAGGGGTCTCTCTTAAGACTCTGTCAAATGACTTCATGTTTCCCCTTTTCTGCCGTTTTTGTGGCTGACGATCGTATTCACATCGTGTTGTTTGCTTTGTGAGTCAGACGCTGAGACGGAGCAGATGGCAAGAGCAAATGATGCGCAAAATTTGATGCTAAACGTGGGTGCAGTCCATTAGTTAGTGAATCAGGTCCTCTGTGCATTAAAACTGTCCCAAACATCACAGCCTCTAAAGTAAACTGTAGAGGACTAATGTGAACCATCTGTGAACGGAAAAACTATCCATCATGAAGATAGAAAAATGAAATCAAATAAGGATTTTTGCTTTATTATGGAACAGATTGTGCTCTTTCTGGCACACAGTCAAAACCAAAGCTAGCAGGTCAGGGTTGGTTTGTGCTGATTTGGTTGTCACGCTCGTTACGTTTGACAGCCTGTTTTCAGTTCCTAATCGTGTTTCAACCAAAGGATGACCGGACTTCACCGCATCAGGCAACGATGGCGACAACATTGTGACAAAACAAATATTTTGTATCCGAATGTCTCCAAGTAAGCAAATACTCACTCTTATGTGTCCACGCGTGTTTTTTGTCCCTCTTCAGGCGCCACAAGCATCGAGCAGTACTGTCTGCGTCGGGACACGTGGAGGCAGGTCGCCACCATGAGCGGGCGGAGGCTGCAGTTTGGCGTGGCTGTCCTCGACGGCCGTCTTTATGTGGTCGGCGGCAGGGACGGGCTCAAGACCCTCAACACCGTGGAGTGTTACAACCCGCACAGCAAAAGCTGGAGCGTCATGCCGCCCATGTCCACACACAGGCACGGCTTAGGTTAGCACCCGCTTCATGTATGTCTGCGTGATAAACTCACGTTACAAGCTGAGAAAAGGTTCGGTTCCGGTTGGAACGGTTTTAAAAGGCGTGCCGTTTTGCTTCTGCATGTTTATAAATGAGTGTGTGTGTGTGTGGAAGGTGGTGGGGGGATGAGGACCACACATCTGGCAGCACAGATGTTCAGGCAGATAAATCCAGGCTGTATGAGAGTGTCAGCGTGCTGCTAGCTGTGCACGCCTGATGCCCCAGATTTGGTTGCAAGCACACAAGATAAACTTGCGGTTCTTGCCATAAAGGTGTGTGTGGTTGAAGTCGTTTTGAAGAGTGGCCACGATTTAATCCTAAACATGTGGTTGTGATCACAGGTGTGGCTGTACTAGAGGGGCCCATGTATGCAGTGGGGGGACACGATGGCTGGAGCTACCTCAGTACAGTGGAAAGGTGGGAGGATCCTTTTCTCTGTTTATTTTGTCATTTTATTCACCTTATAAATATATTTCTGCTTATAACTCTGTAGATAGTTTTGCTTTTGTTTGATCAGACACATATAGTTTTATTTTGTTTTAGCATTTATTCTTTGAGAAACAAAGACTGTTTGTTTATTTATGGTGTCTTGGTGCTTTGACGTGAAAATCCATAACTACTACTTTAGTGCTTTTTCCCACACTGTCTTCAAGGTGGGACCCCCAAGCTCGCCAGTGGAGCTTTGTTGCCAGCATGGCTACACCCAGAAGTACAGTGGGCGTAGCTGTTCTCAACGGGAAGTAAGTGGTGTCTGAGTCCATATATGTACTGTGTTTTTAGAGGGCTGCATACAAAATTCAGTGTTTGTACAAATGAACGGGTGGTGGTGGTGGTGGTGTGTGTGTGTGTGGGGGGGGGGGTTGTTTTTTTGTTGAACACTTTGTGATGGCAGACGAGGTTGGTGGAAAAGTTCTGAATGTGTGTTATGTTAAAGACATGAGCTGACACAAGCTAAAACTGTCCAACCTGTCAGCAGACGAGTACAAATAACCTGCTGCTTCCTGACAATTATCAATATCTTTAACTGCTCTTATTAGCTATTATTTTCTGTAACACAGTTCATGGTGTTGTTTTTTCTGTGAAAACAGTAAAACTGACTTTCAGCTACTACAACACAAAGATGTAGCTCTTTGTTTGGAGCATTATGGTTTTGTCTGTGTTGACTAAGGTCAGGTTGACTCCTGAAGTTAATCAGTTTTAGATGTACATCAAATGATTACTTTCTGAGATTTTAATTAAAACTCGTCCTCTGGTTCGTCAGATATTTGGATAAGACGACAGACAAATGATCACGCTCGCAGAGGCAATTAAATATTACCCACCTTCCATGGCAGCGGACAATAAATAGGTCTTTTGACTAATGTTCTGTTGACAAATGAAACCCTCAAAGAGCTCACTGGGAATGGCGTGTATTAGTTTTCATATTGGTGGAAACAAAATAAAACCTCATTTAAAACTAGAAGCACTCGGAGAGGCGTCAATAAAAAAAAATAGTCCGATCCAGATCACCACCAAATTTTAATCAATTGTTTGTTTGCAAGATTACTTAAAAGCTATTGAACAGATTTTAATGACCTTTTCAGGAAATGTTGGGTTTGTCACAACAAACAAACAAACAAACAAACCAACCAGCACTTATGAAAACATGACCTTGTAGGAGGTAAAAAGGCAGGCTTCCCACAGTGGACGATTGTCCTTCTTCATTGCTCCATTTCCGGTTCTGGAGGCATTCAATTTGTTTATAGACTGATGATATCAGGAGCAAATTAAAGCTGTTGTCATCCTCCATGGGAAGTCACAAAGTCGGCTCTCGGTCACATGGTTGAGTGACAAAAATTGCGTCATTTTGTTCTCATAGCAGCTTCGTCCGCCTCTCCGCGACACAAGGCCCTGGCTGAACCTTTTCTTCCAGAGGTTTGTGCCACGTATCGTGTGACTGGTTAGAAATTCGGGGGCCCGTTTAGCTGCAGAAAAGCACTCGGACTACAATGTCGCCATTTCTCTTCAAGCACTCCGCTTCCAGAAACCGGTCAATGGTTGTCGTGCGAGTAAGCGATATGGACCGTTTTGAGGAGCAGCTGGCCGAGTTGGTTCAAAAATACATCTGGACCAACAAACTGAACTCACCCTGCTCGGTTCTGCTCCCGTTTAGTGGGTGACACGCCACCTATGCACTCTCCTACTTCTCATCACCTACAGTATGATAACATTCAGTAGTAACAGATCTTCCTCCTGCTTGTCAAACAACATGTTTACCTCCTCCTCATCACTTGTGAACTCATAATCGTACGTCTCTGCCAAGCTTGATGTCGCTGTGTTTGCTTTTGTTGCATAACCACACCTGTATATCCTTTGAGCATGACGTGTCCTGCAGCAGGAGGGGTTTTCCTGGGAGTTCTGCTCCGAGTGTCTCATGGACCGTGAAAGGTGTGTGTGTGTGTGTGTGTGTGTGTGTGAAAACAAATGTCTTACAACAACATGGCCGCGAACCGACTGCTTGACTTCTTATGGAGTATGACGGAGCCTTAAGTGTCAGAAAAATACTGTGTATCTTTACGGCAGAAGACAAAACAAAGCACATATCATAGATCACAAAAGTGTGGTTTATAAGGGGGGAAAAAGAGCAAAAAGTCATGCAAATATACAAGAGCTCGGTGGTAGGAAAAAGTGTCAGACTACCAGCGAACATGCAAGAATGTCTTAGTCTGAAAACATTTTGAAGCTCTCTCTGTTCGAGTGTTAAATATGTATGGATACAGTTGATGTTATTCATAACTTTTCAGGATCTAAAAAAGCAATTCATTTGCATTTATCTCCAAAGAGATATTCAAACTGCTTTGCTCCCAGCTTAGAGTTTCAGTAATTCTGAATTGCACAGTATAGAAGCTGCAGCACCTCATATATTTCTTGCCAGAGCCGCTTAGCCATTAAAAAAAAAACCCAACCCATTAATAAGAAACGTCCACATATGGTTTGAAGCTAATTTGCCCCGAGTTCCACTCTCTCTGCTTGTTTGGAGGATTTAAGTGACAGAAGCTGCTGTACAAAATCACTCCCTTCAAACAGAACCCGGTCTCATACCCAGCAGCACGACTGAAGTTAAACCGCGATCACAGTAAAAACGCCCGCAGACCTGCAGGTTTTCTAAGACTTGATCGTATCAGAGCTTCGACGCCTCACGTCCTCCAGCAGCTCGGCGCACCGTTTCGAGCCTAATAACCTCTGTTGTTTTCATTATTCAGAGCCTCAGAGAGACGCCACAGTGAAAGGCTTTATAGATGCTAATTAAAATCCGAAACAACTGATTTGTGCCAACCTCACCCAGGAGGAGCCCGCGTGGGCGTCCGTGTCTGTGTGGCGTGGACCGTATGTGTTGTTTATTCTCTGGGCTCCTCGCCTGATGGAGCTCATTACTTGCTCGGCCGGTTCTTTTTACACTTTTACTATTTTTTTTTTTCCCTGCAACTTTTTTTTTTTTTTAACTTCATGTCCATGTTTGTGCGTGCACACACAGAGGAGAACAAACGTGAGCGCGGTTCTTTGTATGTGCACGTCCACACGCTGTCTTCTGTCTCCCTCAGGTTGTACGCCGTCGGAGGTCGTGACGGCTCATCCTGCCTGCGCTCGGTGGAGTGCTTCGACCCCCACACGAACAGGTCAGAGATGATGGGGGGGGGGGTTTCGTCTGGCAAGAATTAATCACCTCGTCCTGGTTTATTTCCTGTCTGCTCTTACCACTAGGGAAGCACCTCCTTTTTTCTGGGGTTATTTATCCACAGATCAAAAGATCCCATTAATCCTCTCAGGATGTTAGATCACAGTCAGGCAGCCTCTGTTTATAAAGTACCTTCTTTAATGTCTGCTGGAGGCTCCGTCTGATGGTTTGTGATGGATATGAGTTTTCACACTCATCATTTCTTGCCTCCCGATGGTGACGATCTCCACTTACAGGTGGACCAGTTGTGCTCCAATGGCGAAAAGGCGTGGAGGTGTGGGAGTGGCCACGTGGCACGGCTTCCTGTACGCCATCGGGGGTCACGACGCCCCGGCCTCGTCCCTGGCGTCCCGGTTAAGTGACTGTGTGGAAAGGTGAGGCTGCTTTTTGTTTGTAGCAGCAGTGCTCGTCCTGCCTGTTGTCATCTCCTCCACCTTCTGGGAGAAGTTTTATGCGAAGCATTAATTGGGTTTAGAAAACTGAAGTGTTCCTGCATGTAAAGGGCTCTGCTGCTGGCCTGGTTTTACCGCCGTAACAGGTGGTGAAAAGTGGCAGAGGTAGCAGCGGGAATCCCATAAGCAGCACGGCGTCCAAGCCAGGGTGGGAAAATCTACATAACATCTGTGTTTTCACAGGCAAAATGTTTTATGAAAATCTGAAGATTTAAAAAAAAAACACCACAAAGTTCAAAACAAGAGCAAAGAAAGATAATGTATGGGTCTCTGTTTTACCAGATTTTCAGTCCTGTTAGTTTAATAATGGTTTTTGAGGTCTAATTAGTGAAAAGTCAACACCTCTCTCTTGTTTTACTCAGTCAGTATTAATCACAAAGCAGATAAATAAAAAGTAACTTTTTTATTTTGCACTATGTATGAAAATGTGTTAGGAAATTTGTGATATACCTGTTTGGATGGAAACTCAAAGGCTACCAGCTCAGCTATATCCTCATTTAATTATATATTAAACCACTTTTATATTCTCATTTAAACTATTTAAATGTTAGAACCTGAATGAAGGTAGGCTTTATTAAGAGAGGGCTTTTTCTGACTGTATGAGAAGTGGTTGTTTTTTTTTTTTTTTCAGCATGTAAAACAAATAAAACAACTTGGTTTATGAGCAGGGGATAGGCTCCATCATGTCACGGTTTCAAATTCTCACCTTAAAATTGATTGTTGTTAAAAATAAATAAATGTTTAACAACCTATCTTTGCTTTGCCCAAAATGAAAAACACAAAATTACTATCATCAAGGCTTGATAAGCCTTTTGTTGTGTGAAGAATGAACTTTGTGATTCCCTGACTTGTTTGTGTCTCTGGAGAGCCGTTTTGTGTCAGATTGGCTGGCGAGCACAGTTTTAACAAGAAATTTTGAGAAGGAACAATGTCAGCGCATTTCTTTTTACCGACCGCCGTGCTAAGAAACAGAGAAATGGGTTTGTTTTTTCTGCCAAACGAATCGCCTCCTTCACTTAACGGAAAACTAAACAATGAGGACCTACTTTTCTAACACCGAAGAACAAAGCTGCTTCCTCCGAACACAGAGCGTGGAATGAAACAATCGTGCTTGTTTGCAGATACGACCCTCAGACAGACGTGTGGACGGCTGTCGCCCCCATGAGCATCAGCAGAGATGCTGTGGGCGTTTGTCTCCTTGGCGACCGCCTCTACGCTGTGGGCGGGTACGACGGACAGGTGTACCTCAACACTGTGGAGGCTTACGACCCTCAGACGAACGAGTGGACGCAGGTACTGAACACACACTCGCACAATAACAAGCATCATCTGCTCACATTCAGTGCACGTAGGCCGGCTGTTTACATCCCCAATCTTACTTGGTCATCATAAATAGTTATTTTAAAAGCAGAGCTGACCTTCCTGGCGCTCCTCCTCCTCCTCCTGCTCCTTCTCATCCTGGCATGTTTTCCTTCTTCTATAAATGTGTGTTTTCCCCGAGCCAATATTGTCCTTGGAGCTGCAGCAGTGGGAGGTAGAGGGGACTGTTAAAAACTGGAACGATCTCATTCAGCCTATATCTCACTTCCATTTACACCCCATCTCCCGCTAAATCCTCAGAGGATTTCCAACCAAAGTCGCAGCAAATCTGACATTTTAGAGACGCGCGCCACGCTGAGAACATGAGAGGTGTGGGTGTGTACAAAACGCAGGGAACTGAACGAGCTCGCAGACAGTCGGAGGGATAATCTGAGATGTGACGGGACATGTTGGGAACACGAAACGTGTCCTACAGGTGTTGTCAGAAACTGAGACGGGCACGCCGGTGGGTGTGTTGTCTGTCTGGACTCTTGGCGATCACTTCTGCTGGTTTCAGCACAAATCTGTCAGTCAGCCTCTTCAGACAGCACGGGCTGCTGGTTAATATTCAGGCTGGGACACACGTTAATGTGTAGAAAACAAACAGCAACTGACGGCACAACTTGTCTTTACAGACCTAAAGTCCCTGTGTTGTACTTTATATTATAAACACAAAACAATAAGGCATGATACACAATTGTCTTATAATGTTGGAGACTGAAGAAGCTACAGGTGTAACATCAGTGTACCTCTGAAGTCACATGACAGATTCACAGAAACGTACCAGAACTTTAAACTTCTGAGGTTCTTGATTTTCTTATTTCCAGTTAAATCTGTTCTCTGGATCAAATTTAGTTATTGATGTTAAATACTTTTCAGAAGCAGTTTTAGAGCAGATTTAGGTGCAATACTGGTAAAAAGTCTCCACCCATCCATCCATTCATCCATCTTTTTCCTCTTATCCGGGGTTTGGTCGCAACTAAAAAGGTTCAAAGAATAACTTTGAATTAGTTCAGAACTCCTGATGAATTACTTATCAAGACCACCTCAAAAGATTACAATAAACTCTGGGTTTTTGGAAATAAAACACAAAGAAACAACATTGTGTATTTTGAGAAAAAATGTCCGAGCTGCTGGAAACATACAGCCAAATCAGAGCCTTTGAGGGTAAAGTTCAGTGTTTTTCCGAAGCGTCACATGATCAGCCTCGTACTGATTTTTACAGGCTGACCTCCTGAGCTACAGTTAGTTACTACATGAATAAAATAAAATTAATTCAACTTTCTACATTTTTGCCTACGTCTGACCTTTCCTCCCTGTTATTTATGGGGTCATATTGACCGCATGTTAAATGCGTTGCGCTCGTTGGTCTGCGGCTGTCGTCAGTGATTGGTTTTCATCTTCCAGGTGGCCCCTCTGTGCCTCGGCAGGGCGGGGGCGTGCGTGGTGGCCGTCAGACTGTGAGCGCACGAGCGCAGATATACGACGACGGACAGAATGCGCACGATCGCGGCCCAGAGACCGTCTCCGCCGAGGCGAACCAGCTGCCTTCACCGAGGAAACGAAAAACTCTTTCACCCTCAGATTTTGTCCTCCTTTTTTTGGTTCTCACGAGTCGTTCACATTATAGAGCACCATCGGGGCGGAGATGCAAAGGTCAGGTTTCTGACACGTCTTCACACCTCAGTAATGTCCACTGAAGCTGAAGAGACGTCTGCAGGACAGAACATCTGTCTCCAAACAGAGTGAAACACACACACACACACACAGGTAGTATAAAACCTCCGCTTCTCTTCCTGCTGACAAACAGGAGCTACGGGGAGAGATTGTTCCGACTGCCTCGTCGTTTTAAGCTCCCAGCTTTCCTAACAGAATCTGATGGTGTGTTTTGATGCCATTTTTAATACAAACCCTATTATATATTATTTTTGCTGCAGTTGGCAGATATACTCCTGTTTTGCTCTGCGGCTGTTGCCCGCTGACAGATGAAAGCCGGAGCGTTGACATAATCAGCACAACCTCATAAACAGCTATTCTGTGAGAGGCTTTGCTTTCATTCACAAACACGTTGGGCTTCATCTGATATTTTCCCGCATGTCTTTAATGTTGAAGCCTCTGCAAACTGTGGTGCGCTTTTTATTTATTTATTTAATTTTTTTAAACATGAAGAAATGACCCGGTCTTTTTTCCTTCTCATTTATTATCGCCCGCCGGCCGCCGCTGAAAGGCAAAGGTGGACAACAACGATTTTGCGTGGGCGACATGTATTTCTTTAATGAATGTTAAGCCTTTAATTTTAAATCTGCTTTTTGTTTCTGCAGCTGATGTTCATTAAGTGTTTAATGACTTTACAGCCTGGGAAGTAATAATAACACCGTGGTCTGTGTTCATCCCTGCCGGGAGAATTTGTTTTCAATTTCCGCCTGAGCACAAGGTCAGCAAATTTACAGGCTCAGGTTTTTAAAACAGGGTCCACTGAGCTTTTCTGTCCACCAGCCACCTTATTTTTTTCCCCTCTGTAGATGTGTTGTCATTGTGTGTGGGTGTGTGTGTGCGTGTGTGTGTGTGCTGGTGGTGCTCAGAGATTGCGAGGAGTATATTTTTATCTCAAATGAGAATCTTCCCTCCGTTCCTCTCTCCACTTCCTCTGTTCCCTGCTGTTCCCTGCTGTTCCCTGCTGCACACACACCCCCCACACACACACACTCTTGCACCATTTAATTTTGAAGCAGAGCTGAATTCCCAGACATAAATGAGCAGCAGACCATATGATGAGACTGTGAATTTAATGATGTTGATTTCGACTGCGGCGGCGTTTTGTTTTGATGTCATGTTCAAAGCGTTAAAGGATTCTGCTGAAGACAAAGTATGAGACATGAAGGGAAGCTAAATCTGAGGAACAAACTTGTGCAGTCAAACTCGTGGGCTGTGACAAGACACATGAGCAGTACAGACACGTCTTGTAAGAAGCTCATCAGTTTGGTTTAATTCGCGTCTGATACGAGGGAGGAAACTTTGACAGGCGTTCCTGTCGGAGCTCGCAGATTTGGAGCTAATGTAGCACATAGGATGCACTTTATATTTACAAGACAGCTGAAAGCTGAAAACCCAGCGCCTCGGGAGCCGATGGAGATGGAAAAGACGGCCAAATTTACCAGCGAGACGTCTTTAAAGAGCTGACGTGGACAGAGTAGCGGTTCTCCGCACCTGAGCTGAGATGTTTATCCAAGTCTAACGCGCTGCAGCATTGTTCTAGTTTCCCTCCCCTTCAAGCCTGCCTGCTGGTTATTTCGAGTAATTCTCTTTAGATCTCAGCAGAAGAAGTGTGTCACCTCCGCTGTGTGATTTCAGGCTGAGGTTAACAAACAAAAACACACACATTCCAAATCGAGGTATAAATAAGCTGTATACTGTGTAGATAAATAAATCTGTTCTTGCTTTATGTTGTATTTAACTCACATTAAATGTACCAAGTATTGTGTGCTTCTTTTGTACCATGAGTTCAGATGAAGTGTAAATAAAACGTTGATGCTACAGCTGTTCATCTTGTCATTTTTTTATTTTGATCGTATCTGTAATGGGAACTCACTGACAGGTTGAAGGTTAAACACCCAGAAAAAAATGGTCCAATTCAGACGACCAGTTATGGGTCTGTAAATGATTTATATTGCAAAGACTTGGCACATCCAGACCAGGGCACCAGAGAGGAAACAAGTGGTGGCGTCACGAGTTAAGTGAGGGTGTTATCAGGTAGTTGCCAGAGCACCAAACAGTGAGGCGTACCGGTGTCACATTGTCTCGACGCTGGAACCAATGGGTATCTGAGGGCACCCACCATAAACACCTAAGTGTCCTCACCTTTTCACGTTGTTGGAAAGTGAAGCCATGTTTTATGGGAGCTGCCATGTTGGATTTTTGGAACCAGAGTCTGTGCACTGACAACGTGGGGCTTTAAGTCCCACCTCCTCTTTTATACCCAGTCGTGGTGTTACACGGGCTTTCTTTTTTGAGCATTAATTAGAGCTAAAACAAACAAAAAATATATATATATATTTACATACATTGTATAAGAAGACACCTATTTTTTTCATTGACATTAAATCAGACTGATAATAGAATAAAATTAATTATTACTTTAAAGTCACAAATTTACACACATTAAAAGATCACTTTGCCTTTAAACTGGTTGGGAAAGCCCAGATATTGATGCCATGGGTTTTAGCAGATGCTGATTGGTTAGTTGACAACATCTGAGTTAATTGGAGGCTCACCTGTGGGTTTATTTGAAAACACCTCAAACTCTCTGCTTCTTTGTTTGACATCATGGGAAAAATCAAACTAAATCAGTCAAGATGTCAGGAAGAGAACTGTCGACCTCTAAATCTGGTTCATCTTTAAAAACAGTTTCCAGATCTCTGAAGGTTCAATTAAACACAAGTCCAAACACCACAGGAACGTGCTGCCATCACAGAGCTCAGGAAGGAGACGGGTTCTGTGTTCCTGAGAGGAACCGGTGTGAAATGTGTGAATCAAAGATGAAACTAAAACTGAAATGTTGGGCCGTAATGATCACTGTTACATCCGGAGGAAAAAGGCTCGTAGGTCTGAGAACGCCATCCCAACCGTGAAGCACGGGGGAGGCAGCTTCATGGTGTGGAGGACTTTTAATGGCCTCATGAGGAAACAAGATGATGTGACGACACTGAAGCAACATCTCATCATCAGACAGGAAGTTAAAGCTGCTAAAGGACAACGATCCTCAGTAGACGGCCGAGTAAATTATTGTGAAAAGTTTGTAGAAGAATCCCCAAAACATCTGACCCAAATCACAGTTTAAAGGCAACGCTGCCAAATACTGAGGGGGTGAAAGTAATAAAATCTCCTTCTCTCTCGTTGTTGAGCCATTTATCAATTAGAAATAATTTGGGGAATCCGAACTTAAAGCAGGACAGGTTTTAGTCTGACTTACGGTCAGCCACTTACACCTGAGCTGTGATCTGCTGCTGGAGAGGAAACATCTCCAAATCCCCACATGAGTCCAGGCCCCGCTGACCGCTCCTGGCGTCCATCTCTTCTCCTGTTTGTCATCGGTTCGCTCCAGTCACGTGACCTCTCAAACACGTGTGGTGTCATTCCAGCCCCTGCACTCCATCTTGGTGCTTAACATTTTTGTTTTTGTTTATGTCAGCAGGCGTATATTAGCTGCTGCTCAGTGTGTGTGTGTGTGTGTCTGTACATTAAAGTCGACGTGTGATTTAAAACGTGTCTCTGTTCCTCCCGACGTCACCGCTCTCTTGTTTACGGCGCAGATGTTGTCGCAGACAGTCCGCGTTTTTCACCATCACTATAAACGTCGTGACGCTGTAAATTAGTTTGTTTCCACGGTGGGGGCTCGTTTCTGCAGAGGCATGGCGGCCGGTCCGTCTCTGGGGCCCCGGCCCCGGGCATTAATTTTCCCGGGGGGGCTACAGCTTTAATGAATCCTCGATGCTCCCTGAAAGTGGCTCGTCTTAACTCAACAGCTGCAGCCAAGTCGGAAACACAGCAGCAAGCAGGTTGAAGTGTCTGTTGAGTAAAATAAGTGTGTGTGTGTGTGTTGGGCGGAGAGGAATGCTCACAATTTATAGGTACTTTAACCCCGACGCAGCGACCGGTAGCCAACTGAGTCACTCTGTTATTTATTGCCGGCGAAGGTTTAAATCATAAGTGCTTCTGACAAATGGCTCCCTCTGGCGCTGAGAAATGATGCCGCTGACCTTGTCTCGCGGCCTCAGCAGCACCTGATTCTATTACGGCTGACAGAAACAAGAGGGAGACAGAGGGATGGGGGGGTCCAGATGCACAAACATCCTGCAGACGGCTCCGACACACAGCAGCAGCATATTTTACCGTCTGCTGGAAACAGGCGGCCTGATGGATGAAGAAGGTGGTGTGTCTCTGCAGCAGAAGCATCTGAAGGTTTCCAACAACAGGGTCAAACCTGCTGATGGTCGCGGAGAAAGGCTGAACTACACGTCTGACCCGAGCTCGTCGTGCAAATTATCGCCTGTGTTAGGACAAAGGACGAAAAGAATCGCGAGCAACTTACTGTCTCTGGTGTTAACACAGGAGGAAGACGTCTTGTTCGCAGCAAATATTTGACCTCGGCGGCGACCTGTCCGGGGTCTGCCTCGCCCTCTCACCCCGTGGCGGCTGGAGCTCGGCATCTGAAAACGGATGGATGGTAATCCTGAGACACCAGGTCTCATTCTGAAGAGAGACTTGTTTCAATCGTGTGATTAAAAAAACCCCACTAAAATCACAAACCAACGGCTAGGCGTTTGACGTTGAATCTCTAGTTCAGTCGTTTTGTGATTATATTAAAGGGTTTGGCGCGTGAAGGTACCCTGGCGTGTCAGGGGAGCAGGCTGGAGGTCGGACTTCTGTTGGACACTCTGTAGCCGTCTCTCATCAGGAGGACGTCACCAACGCTCAGCTGCCTCGGTGTTCTTTAAAAAGATACTTTTATTCGTCGCCGTTTAAACTTGACTGAGTTATGACGTTCCCTGTTTTTTTTTTTTTCATTTTTGCAATTACCGTTTCCCATGTATGGTTCTAAACTTGTCCATGTGCAACACTTCGGTGGGCAGTAGTGTAACTGCATCTGTTTTGCAAAATACTGTTCCATGACGAGTTTTACTGGATTACTGGATGGTTACAACTGATTAACTTTTGGAGTCAACCTGATTCAAGATGACCGCCACGGCTGACTGACCTCAGCAAACGCGGCTGTAACTCTGTTATTTCTACAGTGGCAGTGGCTGAGAGTGATCCCCATCAGGTCTCTGGCCTGCAGTGTGATGGGCTATCCTTCAAGCAATGTCACTTTGCTTTTTTAAATCATTTGGACTTGGTTGGTGAGGTTTGTTTTTGTCAGACAGTATCAACACACACGCAGCCGACGCTCATCTTATTTAGTTTGGTTCATCTGGGACTTTGGGCATGAAGGTGCAAGTAGTTCTGGGAAGAAAAGCAAAAAAGTGTGTGGTCTGAAAGTTTGGATCCTGCTTCTTTTCTTTTTGTACTCTCTGTATGGTTTCCTGCAAAGTGAGGCTGCCCTGCAGAGACATCTGTTTACTCAAGGAAACCCGTTCACAGAGTACAGTCCAGCTCACCCTGAACATGCAGCAGCACAGCGAATGGAAAAGGCCAGCGGGTGCAGGCACCTGCTTAGCGCCGAAAGATGCTGCTGAGATCCCCGGATTCCGTCAGATCTCAGAATGTTCCTCGGGACAGTTTCAAACGTCTGCATTATTCAAACAGAACAAGGCAGACTTCTGTGGGGGTTTCTGTAAGGGAGCAAGGATCAAGAGGCAGCTCCAGCCCAAAAACCGAGAAAAAATAACTAATTATGACCTATTTTATTCTCTGCAGCTGCAGAAGCAGGAAGCTGGGCCACTGCAGCGCTGGGGAATGGTGTCAGATGAATTAATCATACTTCACAACTCATTGGAAGACTGAAAGATAATTGCACAGAATACATTTCACTTTTATCTTTTTACTTTTAATTTTTTAAGAAATATGTGCCTCAGACTGCAGAAGCTGAACTCGACTGATTTACTGTCTTGCTGGCAAAAACAAGTACTTTTCATATTATTTCTTTGGTCTATTTTTGTCCCCCTTTTTTTGTGGGCTTGAAAATTCATTCAGCTGCTCCCTTCTGTGCATCCTAATGAGATCTGAGTCAGCAGGGTGTATTTTGCTTCGGCGTGCCGGAGCACACCGAGGAGTGTTCGTGTCGCGCAGCCGGCTTTTCATCCGGCTGGTTTCCCATCATCTGGGATGCTCCCTGAGATGTTCGGAGGGAAATAAGCTGTTATCCTCCCGACAAGCTCATGGAGAGTGGAGAAGGCCCTCACCGAAGTCTCTTTTTCCTGCCTGTAGTCGGGAGTGAAACGGGGAAAAGGAGCGGCGTCAGTCGAACTGAAGTCCGGTCCTTTCGGTCTGTTGAGAAACTTCAGCTGATCTTTGTTTGTGGGTCGAAGAATCGATCCGTGCAGGATGGGGCAGGATTAAAAAACTGAGGCAGATGTTAGGGAGTCCAACACGGTCAATCCAAAGACGAGCAGAGCTGCCACCTCATGGATCAGTGGTGAAAGTACAATAATATGAATCACAGCTCATAGTCCTTCCTAAACTTTAAACCTATTTTTGCATAAATCCTGAAAACAAAAAAAAACAACAACACTTGTTTACTTATTTAATGATCTGATACTACACATGTGCCACACAAGTCCTGTGCCACCTCCTGTCTCAGGAGGTCTCAGATTTCAGCTTTCAAAAACATATAATGGAGCTTTAGGCCTGATCCCCAGTCAGTTTCACTCCAATCAACACCTGCACTCATGTGACAAGAGTGGCCCCTCAGTGAGTCAGACAAACAAGGATTCTAACGAGCCTCCATTGTTAGGAGAGTGAGAACAATTTGCAAGCAATCCAGCTTACATCACATCTCAGCTTTAAAAGCTCAACTCCACACACTCTATTTCTGAATTGAGAAAGCTCCTCGGATGAGAAGCGAAACGTCTTCAGCTACAGAATAGAAGTCCAGTTGTTTTTGTTTTTTAACTTTTTTTGAACTGTCGGTACAGAGTGTGAACAAAAAGAAGGATTTCTGAGGAGGTTAACAGAGGAGGTTTGATTAGGTGGTCATCCAGTCAGGTAAAGACTTCCTGAAGGGGCTAACATTTATTCATGAGTCTACCATCAGGAAAACAACATGATGTGGTGTCAGGGCTACTAGAAGATTAATAATCTAAAAAAAAGAACAGTGCTCTCAGTCTGTGGGTTTTGTTAAATCTACAAGGGAGCGAATGAATGAAAATCAATTTCTTCATGTGAACAAGCACAGAAACTAACAAACTGTCTGAGTTCGAGCCTTGGGCATGGTCGTTGCCGTGAATTGCTCTCCCTTTATATTTTAAATCCCCTCCATATCTCGGCCACGTTGGCACAGCTGACGTAAAACCACTGACAGCAGGTCAGCAGCAAAGATCGTGAGGAGAGTGTGGCAGCGACTCCGATCCCCATCAGTTCAAAAAAGAAGGCCTTTTTGATCAGTTTTCAGATCCGTCCTTCAAAACAAAACATTAATTTCAACATCACATGCATGGTTTGTTTAAACAACTTCTCTTTTCTTGGTATCAGAAATATTTGCACAACACTGAACTCACCTTTTATCAAACCAGGGCAGAATAATGACTGATGCAGACACAAACATTGCTGCTGACTGAACTTATCCTTTTAGTTTACACACAATGGGGCCAATAAGGGGGGCCAGGAGTGGCACTGGCCCCCCTCTATTAGTTTCTTGTCCCCTGTTGGCCAAACCAGACACATATATGTAATATTTATTTATTAATAATCAGTAATATTACCTGTAAATAATAAACTGGAGTACATTAGTTGGTAATTCTTTAACTCTCATATTGCCCAAGTTTTCAAGTCGGCTTAACAGAGTAAATTTGACGCCATACTCCCTGGTGGCTGGTTTGATGGCCCCCTTAAAAAGTTTCTGGAGGCGCCGCTGACTCCAAAACAACCATTTCCCCGATACGTTTGGTAAAGTAATCGCATGTGAGCAGAGTGAAGCTTTACTGGTTCCAGATGTTGTATATTTGTGTTCTTGTATTTGTCCTACATTTGTTAATATATAATTTAGGATTTTTTTTTAACATTCTGTATTATGATTCTGAATTGTTTTTCATATCCTGCACAGTGCCGTCTAATCAGCTTAGACATGTTAAAAAGTGTAGTTTTTAATTTAAAGTGCACACTTTGATGCTTTTATTTGCATTACCAAATCTCACATTCTTGTTTTATTATATCTGATTTATTTTACTAATTATTAATTTTAAATTGCTCAGAAGACATGAAAAGATATTTTAGGACAAACTTTTAGTATTTGCATTGCATAATGTTTCTATTTTGTACGAACTGGTCAATTAAATAAAATGAGCAGTCAGCAAATAAGGATAAAGAAGGGAAAAATGCTAATTACAAAAAATAAAACTCGCGCTCTCAATAATATCATAAATTTAACTTAAAACTCAAAGTAACTAAAGCAGGAAAGAAAAACTAGTTTTTTCTTTATTTTCTCTGGGTTTGTGTTTAAAAACAACCCGCCGGTTGGATGACGCACTGACGTAATGACGCAGCCAACCAGCTTTCTTTGCGTCATCTCCTAGCGACAGATTACTGCTTCGCGCTCGCGCCAAGCAGATAAATTTTGCTTTTCTTTTTATATATTTATATAACTTTTCTGCTTAAACAAGCTGGGATAAAACTACCTGAACCCGGTTCACGATGGTACGTTAAACATTTTAAGTTTCTGTTTGCTCAGATGAGAAGCTGAGTAAAAACAAAAGAGTAAATAAAGCAAAAATAAGTCCGATTTTTGATGTTGAAACGCACTGCGCGGCGTGTTAGCTGCAGCTAAATTAACACCAGCTTGTCAACTTTAATTTGTACTTTATCAAAGATTGCTTACAGCTTAAATACCTATGTATATCCGACCTATTGTTAGCAAATTAAATCTTGCACGAACCACTTTAATCTTATCAGAGTAATTAGGTTGTAAAAGCGTCTATTCGCCTCTGAGGCTGTGTTTTTTTTTATTTGCACGTCTGCATTATAGACAGCTGTTTAATGCTTGTGTGCACAGGACATCAGGCGGTTCTTTGGACCGGTATCAGGGAAGCCGGCTGTGCAGAAAGCAGCCCCGAGTGAAAACCTCAAATCAAAGGACAAGAAGAAAAAGGTGTCCCTGTCCTCAGATGAAGATGGGAAAAAGAAAGGGAGCACTAAGGCAAGGGGATGATATCTTTGTTTTCAGTACAACCATCTGTTCCTCCTCTTTTCATCCAGCCGGATTCATTCTGATTTATGTTTAATTGTTTTCAGGTGAAAAGCTCCAAAACAGAAGAGCAACACAAGTGTGGTGAGACGAAGCGAAGGAAGCGTGCTGTGATCGAGTCCGGTGAGAGCGAGAGGATAGAAACTCAATAAACTAAATGAAGGAAACACTGGTTCTGTACAATCACACCTGATTTGTTTCAGCAACATCCTCTCAAAATCTGTTTTCTCTCCCTTCTGGTTTCAAAGACGTTTCATTCACTTCAGGATTTTCTGAAATTATATTTAAAGAAAATCCACGTTGTTAGATCAGGAGATGCTTTCTTTGATGTGTTGTTTTTAGTGTTTTGGCTAAATCAGGGGTTCAAAAGTCTAAATCTGATTTCTAGATGAGGCCAAAGGTCCTGGGATCTCATTTATGAAATCGCACGGAACGGGGCCTGAAACTTGCGGACGTCCCTTTCCACTCAATCTATAAAACAAAGTGTGCGGTCCCTCACGCAAACTCTGAGCCATGCGTACCATGTGCGCTCGTTTTGGAGACAGGGGAAAGTAACGACACAGTTGGCAAAGTGGGGAATTGAAGCCACACTGCATCGTGATTTATTTCACTCCATAATCAAACTTTAATCTTAGATCGACTTTATCATAAGCTTTCAAAACAGCAGGATTATTTATGCTTCCTGCTGGCGAGCCTGTAGGACCTTTCAAATAAAAAAGGCCTTTAAGCCAACTTTAATCCTAAATAAAAGGTCACGCAACATTTCTCCCCATCACATTCCTCTCCCTGGATGATCACCAGGGTGGTGTGTACCACAGATTAACACACGAGGGGACAGTGGCTGCCGTCTCAGACGCTGCCTCCTAACCCTCAGAACGCAGAGGAGGCGCGCTTTAATACCGCTCACACTCATTTCTTTGCACATTTAGAAAACTCTGTGGCAACGTGACGTCACGCCTTCCTCTCTGCTGCTGTAGTTTGTGATACAGACAGAGGCTGCAGCTGCCACCTGCTTTGAGGTTAACCCCCTTTTGTCTTTACGCGGCGGTGGGAAACGGCCTCAGGCAGCCGTTTATTTTTTAAACGATGCGTTCGCTGATAGAAATGTCCACTTTCACGTATAAGGTTCTCCTGTCGCAGTCCTGCGCTCCGATTCTCACACCGAGCACACCGACACAGGCGCGCTCTCTCTTCCTGTACACACTCTTAAAGGAGCCGCTCTTATTTTATAACTGCAGTCAACACAGTTTACTGCGTCGAAGCACTGAATTTCAACGGGACGTGGGCTGAGTCTGCATATGTTTGCTGTTCAGTCTGGACTATGAGAACATGGTGGATAATAGTCGCATCAAAATAAAATAATAAGTCGTTCTTGTTAAGAGGGGCTTCTTTTTTAATGCTGTAAAATCAGCTGGACCTTTCAATAACTTGATTTTTAACATTAGGATGAACTTATTTTGAGAAAAAAACATCATATGAAACATGATTTTCAGTCCTTGCATTTCATTTTGTTCAGACTCAGAAGAAGAGGAAGAGGAGGAGCCAGTGATGAAGTCAAAGAAACCCTCCAAAGAGAAAGGAAGAACCAGCAAAGCAGGACTGCCTCCTAAAAAGGATCCTGTGCAGTATGTTTCTGAAACAGGTGATGCTCTGTCTTCATCCCAATCTATGTTTTTTCTGTTTTAGCATCACTGTACAAAAACATTTCTTTCAGTTACAACAAATCACATTTGTTGGTATTAGAAAGGTCTTTTTTTTTTCTGCTCGTAGACTCGGACAGTGACAACTTCCTGTCCTTGGGGAAAGTTTCCAAACTCAAACAGAACGGCGCTGCTAAAACCAAAAAACCAGGTCCAGAAAGCTCTCACTCAGGGAGCAAAGGTCCGGTGAAATCTCCCATCGCGCCCTCCTCCAGTCAGCCCAGAGCCGGGCCGAAGAGTCCTCCTGCGCCTGCAACCCCCAAGTCGGCACCGCCTCCTCCGCCCAAACAAACCCCCACCTCCGTGCTCGACTACTTCGGCACAGGGACGATTCACCGCTCCGACAAGAAGCTGGTGGCCAGCACCAAACGAAAGGCTGTGAGTTCTGACTTTTCTCTGCTCCTTCCTCGCTGTGAAGCCTCCCACCTCCGGCTGAACCTTACCACCGAAGTCTTCTCTCATCCTTTCCTCAGCCAACTCAAGACTCGGGCGACCTGATAAGCGACGAAGAAATGGCTCGGCAGCTGCAGATGGAGGAGGAGAAGGAGGTACGCAGATCACCACCTGAAACGAGTAGCTGACTGATCAGTTTGTAAACAGTAAATATGATCGACCATCGTTTGGTGGAGCGTAGAGAGATGGTTGGGTCGCTGAGGGACGTGAATCGTGCGACATGATCATTTACAAATCCAGGAAACCTGCTTGTTTACGAGTTTATGTTGCAATAAGCTGACTTATGATGTAGAAGCTGTGCAGTCGGACACCGACCACTTTAATGATGCTTTATTTTGTCATCTCACCAAACTGTAGAAAGTCTTTGGTTCCATGTTTTTATTGTGTTAGCGTTTAGGTCAGATAAAACACAAGGAAAAATAGGTCCTCCCCCTTTTTATTTAGCAGGGGTATGACGGAGGTAGAAGTGATGACGAACAGCGAAGGAGGAGTTTCTCTCTGAAATGGAGGGTGAAGTGATGTCTCCTTAAAACAGAGATGGCTTATCAGAGCGATCTGAGTTCATCAAGTTTTTAACAGCTGAATACATAAATGTGCAACAGAGACATAAAAATACCAGAAATCACCTGCTGGTTCATGCAGAGACTGGAAGTCATCGTATTCAGCAGATTCACGGACTTCATTCATCACGTTTGGCTCTTGGCATTCAAAGTAACCCTGTTTAGTTAAAATCAGTCACATTGTGGAAGTGGGCCCGTGCTGGTTAAAATACACTGGATCTGAGCACAAACTCCACCCCGCTCGCCGCTTTGTCAGCCGGCTGGTAAATGGTGCGCAGCCACTGTGCTTCGTTTCTTTACAAACTAAAGACACAAACAGAATATGATCAAACTTTAAGTCCTTCAATGTGACACTTTGCTTTTGTATTTGCAGGTAAAGGTTTGTTCAGTCTGCTTGTCCAATCTTATAAGTTTTCTTTCCTCTTTGATTTCACTCAGCTGGAAAAACAGGTCCACAACGACGAGGAGTTTGCCAGGACTCTGGCCATGCTGGACGCAGAGCCACAGACCAAGAAGGTAACGAGCGCACTAATGGAAAAGGCACGCTCACTTCCCGAGGTGAAGACGTACATGCAGTCACGCACGTTTCCTCACACAGGCTCGCAAAACCTCTGAGGATCAACCAGGTCCAAGCACAACCCCCAGGAAGAGCAGCACAGCTGCTGCGGCTGTCAGCGGCACGAGCAGCCCCCCGAAGGCCAGAGGGAGGATTTCAGTGGATGGGATTGGTCCATCGCCCAGGAACAGCCCCATCAAAAGCAGCTCCAAACTGGCCATGATGAAGAAGAAGGACGAGGCGAAGGATCAGGGACCAAAGACTAAAACGCCCACTAAAAATAAGATTTCCCCCAAAAAGGAGCCTCCTTCTTCATCAGTGTCAGGCATGAAGTTTGTACCGAAAACACAAACGACACCAACAGCAGCTAAAGCCTCTCCTAAGAAACCTGAGGTGACTCACCTACGACTCTTAGGTCGTACTGAAAATAATCTACTAACAACTTTAAATGGCAACGTTTTTTAAAACACTGTTTTGTTTTTCTGCTTACCAAACAGACGACAAGCATCAGTCCTGATGATGCAGAGAAGAAGAAGATGAACTCTTCGGCTTACAGGAGCTACCTCAACAGAGAAGGACCACGAGCTCTGGGATCCAAGGAGATCCCGACGGTACGAGCCAACAGCTGCTTCTGTAGAAAAATACAAAATCATTTTAAGGATTACTTTTATTTTGCATATGAGCTAAACATAAACACAGTATTCAGCTGAGCTCCACATGGAGGCGTGTTTTAGTGAAATGCTTTGTGCTTTTCAGGGAGCAGAGAACTGTTTGGAGGGCTGCGTGTTTGTGCTGACGGGAGTCCTCGAGTCGATGGAGAGAGACGACGCCAAAACTCTGATCGAGCGCTACGGCGGGAAAGTGACGGGCAACATCAGCAAGAAGACCACCTACCTGGTTCAGGGGCGAGACAGTGGAGCGTCGAAGCTCGAGAAGGTGACTCACCTGACAAAACGTCCCGGTCCGAAGACGCTCTGACGCAGACGTCCTCCTCCCTCTGTTTTCATCACCGTGCCGAACGTTTCTGAAACACCTCCGTTTTTTATCCTCCCGCTCTGCTCAGGCGGAGAGTTTAGGCACCAAAATCCTCGATGAGGACGGTTTGCTGGACCTGATCAGAACCAAACCGGGAAAAAAGTCCAAGTACGAGATCGCTGCAGAGGCCGAGGTCAGTACTGGAGTATAAAACGTGTCGATAGTTTCCAGTGCGGCCAGAAAATGCTACTCGAGTAATTAGAAAACAAGACAATGTTTTATTTTAGCTTTAAATAGTTTGATGCTACAAACAGCATAAAAAATCCACTAATGCTCATTTAATTAAACCTGTTCTGATCAAAGCTTTAATTTAACAAATTGTTCTAAAACCTGAAAGTTTTCTGACTAACGTATAACTCTTTATTCACATTTCAGAATCTAAAGACAGAGAACAAAGTAAATAATTTTCTTAAGTTGTAATCATAGAAGTTTGTCTTGGAAATCAGCTTCTTTAGACTTTAAAGGTCAAAACACATAATTCACGCAGTAAAAATAAGTTTAAATGGACAAAATCTTTAGTATAAAACCTTATTTTGTCTGTTGAATAAACTGTATTTATGTTGTTGTTATTCAGATCACAGCTTCAAAGAGCAGGACTCCCCCCAGCCACACGTCAAAGAGCACCCCCAAAGCTCAGAAGATCTCCCCCTCCAAGGGTAACTCCAGGTCCCCCCACACCCCGAGCCCGTCCAAGACCGGACAGGCGCGGGGCCACGGCTCCAGGGCCGGCGACGGCAGCGCCACACCCGGGAGAGGCTCGGGTCGCACAGCTCGGAGGGAGCTGGGCCTGCCCTCCCCCTCGGCCCCAGGACCCTCTCCCCCGTCACCGACGGGGGAGAGTCTCCTTTGGGTGGACAAGTACCGTCCTCGGTCTCTGAAGGCTGTGATCGGCCAGCAGGGGGAGCAGAGCTGTGCCAACAAGCTGCTCCGCTGGCTGCAGAGCTGGAACAAACATCACAGCAGCAGCAGCAGCAGCAGCAAGCCTGCAGGTAGCAGGAAACTGAGCCGCTCTTTGAGCTCCTAAGGTCCATCTCTGTACTGAAGGAAGTTGTGTTTGGTGTTTTTGTGAAGCTGCCAGGTTTGGTAAATTTGGAGGCAAAGATGACGGATCAGGATACAAAGCTGCTCTGCTCTCTGGACCTCCAGGAGTGGGGAAGACCACCACAGCTGCACTGGTCTGCGAGGTCAGTGTCAAAACACACACACACATTTAGTGGACAGTTCCTTGTTGTGTCGTCTGCATTCAGTGACGCCGCTCTCTTTTTGTGTGTTTGAAGGAGCTGGGCTTCAGCTACGTGGAGATGAACGCCAGCTGCACTCGCAGCAAAAACAGCTTGAAGGAAGTCGTCGCCGAGTCGCTGAACAACACCAGCATCGAGAACTTCTACAAAGGTGAGTCATCTGTGACTTATTGTTTCAATTTCTTTTTCTTTTCAAATTCAGGGTTTGGACAGGGCTTTTACTTTTCACAGAAAAAGAGAAAATACAGTCATTCTCGTTCAGAGTTAAAGGTCACTTCTCAAAGACATCGCCTCTGGAGTTCATCAGGAGTTTGAAGTGTTTATCTGCAGGACACTAAATTCTCTGTCTCTCTAAAATGCCTTTCAGTGTGTGATCAAAAGGAAAATAAAGTGCTAACTATCCCCATATACGGGGTCTTAGTATATAACTGTGTGTGTGTCGCAGGTATGTCTCAGACGGTGAGCAGTAAACACGTCATGATCATGGATGAGGTTGACGGTATGGCTGGTAATGAGGACCGAGGAGGAATGCAGGTAAACTCATTTGTTTCTGTCTGAGCAGATTTGAATATTTTGGTGATGCTGGTTGGTCGTGTTTCTGAGCTTTTACTCACAAAATCTAAAAGTTAAAAAGGAGGACGTAAACAGATTTTTAGTTTGGTGGCCAGTTGGAGGTTTTTCTAAATATCTGCCTAAAACGAAAACTGAAAACATCACAAAGATGTCCGACTGAATAAAGTCGAACGTTTGTCTGGTGCCAACAAGTGTCTTTGTGTCTCTTTTAGGAACTAATCGGACTGATAAAAAACACAAAGATTCCCATCATCTGCATGTGTAACGATCGCAACCACCCGAAGATCAGATCGTTGGCCAACTACTGCTTCGATCTGCGCTTCCAGAGGCCGCGGGTGGAGCAGATCAAGGTACACCGACTCGTTTAGGTTGAAGAACATGCTGAGTGAATCCTAATAAGACATGAAAAGGACCTGAACATTTGACTCTTTATTCAAATCAAATGGTTTTGTTCTTTTTCAGGGAGCCATGATGTCTGTTGCTTACAAGGAGGGAATTAAGATCCCGCCTCCAGCCCTCAATGAAATAATCCTGGCCTCCAATCAGGACGTCCGACAGGTAAAGAGGTCGAAAGCGTTGTGTTTTATAAAAAGTGGAGAGGTTTTCTTATGTGGCTCTCATGTGCAGGTGATCCACAACCTGAGCATGTGGTCAGCCAAGAACAAGGTGATGACGTATGACCAGTGCAAGTCGGACGCCGCCAGTGCCCGCAAAGACATGAAGCTGGGGCCGTTCGACGTCTGCAGGAAGGTGTTCGCCTCGGGGGAAGAAAGCGCCCACATGAGCCTTATTGACAAGTCGGACCTCTTTTTCCATGACTACTCGCTGGCGCCGCTGTTTGTCCAGGAGAACTACGTGCACGTCCGTCCGTCCGCAGCCCAGTGAGTCCAGCTTCCTGGTCCGCCTGTAAGGTCTGCTGTCGAGCCGTCCTTTTCATGCTCCTGTGGCGTCTTTACCCACAGGGGAGACGTGAAGTCCCACCTGGTGCTGCTCAGCAAGACGGCCGACTCCATCAGCGACGGCGACCTGGTGGACAGACAGATCCGCTCCAGACAAAACTGGTCACTGCTGCCCACTCAGGTAATGTATCCATGGCAACAGGAAACCTGACATTTTTCTTATTGAAGCTGTAAAAGACTGATGTCAGTGAACGCAACACGGCGACAGTTTACTAAAATGAAAATAAATAATTTTAAATCTTCTGTGCGAGCATTCACAATCACTTTCCTGCATTTAAACTTTACTTTGAAAATATGCATGTGTCCTGCAGGAACAACATCCACACAATCCTGTGTTTATAAGAGTGTGTGTGTTTGTAGGCCATCTTTGCCAGCGTAATACCAGGGGAGCTCATGAGGGGCTACATGGCTCAGTTCCCGGTCTTCCCAAGCTGGCTCGGCAAGAACTCGTCCACCAACAAACACGCCCGGATCATTCAGGAGCTGGCCTCTCACATGAGTTTGAAGTCCGTCGTTTATTATTAATATTTTTCTCACGTTCAGTAAACAGAAGCTTGACCTCGCTGTGTTTGATTCCTCTGGTTCCTGCAGGACACTGAGCACCAGACAGGCGGTGAACCTGGACTACCTGCACTACCTGCGACTGATGCTGCTCCACCCGCTACAGAAGGACGGGGTGGAGGGCGCCGGTCGGGCCGTGCAGCTGCTGGACGACTACCAGCTCATCAGGGAGGACGTGGACAGCATCATGGAGAGCAGCGTCTGGGGCGGACAGCCTGATCCTTACTCCAAACTGGACTCCAAGGTGAGCGGGGGGAGGGGTTAAAAGTGACGTTTCAGCTCCGGATGTTGCGATTGGCTGCTTGAACTCATTCACTGTTTGCAGCCAGAGTGAATCACAGAAAGCTGACTGTTTTCTGTGCAGCGTGGGTTAAAGATATGACACCTTTGCTGCTTTTATCCTTTTAGGTGAAGGCAGCTTTCACACGGGCATACAACAAAGAGGTGCACCTGACACCGTACTCCCTGCAAGCTGTGAAGAAGGGCCGCCGTGGTGGTGGGGACGTGGAGTTGGGAGGAGAGAGCATGGACCTAGATGGTCCTGGGTCTGAGGACGAAGGGGAGGAGCTCCAAACTGACGCTATGATCAAAGTAAGCGCCTTCAGACCAGGACAATGTGGTTACAACTTCTTAACGTTAATGCTCACTTATCTGGTTCCTCCTTGCAGCAGAAGAAGACCAAAACCACTAAAGAGTCCAAAAAGGAGAAGAAGGAAGACTCTGGAAAGGGGAAGGGAAAAGGGAAAGGGAAAGGCAAGGCTAAGAAATGACTGCTGAGCAGAAAACAGTCCTGATCCGCCGACACTCAGCAGGGACTCATCTGAACTCAAACAAACTGACTGTCCTGCTTCTTTTTTACCTTCATCGTCTCATTCCTGAACAAATGATGCCTAAAGCTGCCCGTTTACCTGCTATCATGTCTGAGCACACGTCCCACCTGAAGTTCACAGTCCTGCTACTGTGGATGTAAATAATGTCACCATGACAGAGAAGACTGTTAGTTTTGTTTCTTTTTCGGCACAACTATTTTGCTTTTGCGTTACGGTTAGTGCCGATTATCGTTTTTTTTTCTTGTAAATTGCAGTTTTACAATAGAGAAATATGTTGCTCATTAGTGTTTGGTGTTTTATTTCTAAGAGGCAAAAAGAAAGTTTAACAAACGCGTGTATAAAAAAGGCTTATGGTAAGTTTCTTTTTACAGATTTATAATCAGATATAAAGATCTCAGATGGCATTACTCTGAAACCTAACGGCTTCAAATAAACTTCAGAACAAAATCATTTTGAAGGAATGAAGATATTTTTCAGTATTGCTAAAAACATCCGGGCGTTCGTTGCCTCCAAGACACAAACATCGAAGAAACTCTGACAGAAGATCATCAAACAATCCTCACTCCGATGGAGGTAAACAACTAATCTGCTTCTCCTTTTCCCGGTCGTGGGGAGCTGGGGCCCATCTTCAGCGGTCTCTGTGCGAGAGGTGGGGGACACCCTGGACATGTCCCAAGTCCACCACAGGGACACGTAGAGACAAACGAGACAATCACTCACACCTAGGGACAGTTTTTGGTCTGTGAGCACAGGGAGAACACGTAAACTCCACCCAGAAAGGCTCCAGGTCGGGAAGCAAACCAGCGACCTTCTCACTCTAACCCCTGCACCACTGATCCACCCGTAAACAAGTAATATTTTTAATCTTGATCTTTCCTGTTCTTCACTGCTCCAGGTCGTCTGTCTGCAGGTATTTGGAACAATCGGAGATCTTCTTCACCTGCGTGACGCTCAGATTCTCAGAGCACATGGGACACACAGTCTCCGTTTCCAGCAGCCTGCAACACACACACACACACACACACACACACGCCGTTCAGTTAATCGTGACAAAAAAGAAGAAACACTTGCTAATTATGACACATTTTCAGAGAAATAAACTGAGGAGTTTCAGTTGTGGTCCAGAGCTCCTCGTCCTGGTAGATCTCTGCTGCGTTCGAGACAATTACCCGGCGTCCAAACGAGGTGGAACAATCAGGGATAAAAGGAGGACTGTTCAAGTAAAGAACGAATCAGAGATATTCACAGAGTTCTGCAGAGATCTGTCTGGATGACTTCAGTTTACCTCGGCCTCAGTGAGAAACCCCGGCTCAGGATGACCTTTAAAACAGGTTTCTGTTGCCTTGTACTTTAACGATAATGTCATAATTAGGATGATCCAGTTTCAGCGTGAGGCAGGACATTATTCAGTGCTTTTCTACTCTGAACAACTGAAGGGAACTGATTTAACGTCAGTTAAAAATAAAGGCGCTTGTAGTTTTATGCACCAATGTTGTTGCCAAAGATGTCCATTTAAATGCTGCAGACATTCACAGATGTTGAGCATTTGTTACAGGATTTAAATCTGATTAGAAATAAGCAGCAGGTTAGACCATGAGGCTATCGTGGAGGTCTGTCTGAGCAGAGGTCCTGGAGGATGTTCTTAAAAATCCAGATAAGGACGCTTTAAAGCCTACAGAACAGCAGATTTAGATTGTTGATAAGTACCTACGAACAGCTGCGGTGTGGTTTGACACGTGAACTTACAGAACGAACTGGGAATAGAGAGCAGGAAATTCACAATGTGGACAGATGGACCAGTCTTCTTTCAGCATGTGACGACCCTGATGACACAGGAAAAGGAAAGATGGTGGAAACCGTGTTGCTTATGAGACATCCAGTGTACGAGTGGTGACGTGTTTGTACCGTAGTGATGCAGTAGGGTATGTTGCTCTTGCAGGAAATACACAGCAGCTCGTTCTGCGGCAGCTGGAAGCCACAGAAGGGACAAGGAGTGGTTTCCTCCTCCAGCTCAGAGGTGTCGGGATGGCTGGGATGCAAACAGAGCCGGACAGACGATGAAGAAGCTGAACGCAGCACGAGGTGGACGGTGACCGGTCCTCATCACTCACCGGACTATCGCCTCAATCTTCTTCCTGTACTTTGGGTCGATCTTGTTTCTGTATTCTGGCCTCATCAACATGGCACCAAAGCTGAAGGCTGAGTTCTTCAGTCCGGCACGCTGGCATTCAATTACTGCTGACGTCAGGATGTTAACAACGTCTACACACACACACGAATGTTTAGTCTTCAGCAACCATAACTGATTAGGATATTTGAGTAAAGCTCAGTATGCCGACTCACGAGCGTTGAACTTGCTGATGTGGTTGCTGACACGAATGAGCATTCGCGCCGCCTTCAGGTGATCTCCTCTCTTTACGTGAATCTACAGAAAGACACAGTTTTAAAAACCCACTGAAAACTGCTGCTCTCAATTACCTCCCTGTGATAGAAGTCCACTGACCTGAACTGTGATTAAACATCAGTAATCGCTTCATTTAAAGTGCTGTATTATTACTCAAGTAATTGGCCTCATAAAAAAAACAGATGGGCAATAAAAGCTGAGGATGTCTGAAAGTGAAAAGATGGTTCACTTGGCAGCTTTTCAAGGTGGATGGGTTCTCATTGATAGCTGCTGAACCTCAGAGTATCTTTGTTGTATTTCCACCTGAGCTGCGTGTTTATTATTATTATTATTATTTCTACAGAAACAGTTCTGTGTTGTACAGGAACATAATGTATTTAAAGACGACAACAAAAAGAAGTCAAGCCTTTTGTTTACAAAGCAGCCTGGTCACCAACATGTGGATACAGCTGTAGTCACATCAAATGAATTTTGGTCTTTTAGTTGTTTATCTAAGTCATTTTCTCCAGGATGCAATAATTATGTGACACGTAAGTTCAATACTTTATGAAAACTAAATCTGGGTGCATAAGCCTGAATCTATTGTGTATTTTCTCTAGTTTCCACAGGGTCAAAATTATACAGGCTTCAATATGTACATACAGTACATTCACCGAAATCTTTTAGTGAGTGGTGCTGAAGATTTTTGAACGTCTTTTGACTCAACAAGGCCATGGAGTAATAACATCTCAGTTTCTCTTTGCCCATAAAAAAAAACGTTTGTTTGAGAGCGCTCATTTAATTGATGAATCTGTCCCCTTTGGATGAGAGGAAACTGGTTAAAGTGTTCAGGAACAACCCAGGACCCACCGAGGCTCGAGGTCTGCTGGAGCACCGGTGTCTCTGTCCACAGTGAGGACAGTTTGACATCACCGTGGATAGAGAGGGAGCCGAGCAAGGAAGCTTCTGCTCCAAATGAGACACCTCCAACATGGTGGTGGTTGTATCATGCTGTGGTACTGGTGCACATAGTAAATGGAAAACTAAATTTTTCAACTTCACCTGAAATCGACAGCTAGATGGTTGAAACTTGGACAGGAGAAGCTTGTTGATGGAGCGGTTAAATGTTTGTCAGCGAGTTAAACCTCGACCAGATATCAGAGGAGTGTATGTATATATCTGACACTGTATGTGTAAATACGACGTAGAGAAACTCCACGATAATCTGAAATTTCTCCTTCTAGTTATTGTTTTTAAAACTCATCAAAGTTGTATGCCATATAATCATTCCACCCTGAAAAAACCAATAATTCAATGAAATTAAAGGCCCCAAATTAATTTAACATTAATGCCCAAGACGAGTGAATTTAAATGTCCGACTGTAAATATGTGTAGTAAATTTGGTAAGCTCAGACCCACATCCTAGTGACAATGAATTGAAGGTGGTTTCTAATCCAGTAATAAAATCTGTAACACGAGCAGCAGGACGACGGGTTTAATCGTGTGTTACCTACCCTGACCAGAAGATACGAGTGAAGGATCATCAGGTTGGTGGCCAGCTCTAAAGGGATCTTAATCTTCTGAGCCTGCATCTCCGTGTACATGCTGAACAGCACATCATGAGCATTACGGTAGTTCCCTGTGGTCCGAGCACAGAGAAGTACGTAGTCATATCACCAACAACACAATCCCACATTTATCGCTCTGTTTTTCCAGAAGTTTGTACCTGCCAGCTGCTCTTCTCTGGCAATGATGACGGCGGTGCGAGCGGCATCCGTGTACTGCTGCAGGGCCATGTAGAGACGGAACAGGTACTTCGCCTCCTGGGAAGTGGAGACGAGATGGAAATTATTCTCGACACATCAAATCTCTTCTCTCGTAACCTTCAGAAAACTAGCTAAATGCACGAATCACACAGAAATAAATACAACGACAAAATGATAATCAGTTACTATCGCCTGCTGCCATAAAACACAAAAATGTGTATAACTCGCCCAATTTTACAGATATGGAGCTAAAATCTGACGTGGTAGTAGCTGAAAGTCATCCCCAACACACACTCTGAGCTCTAACAGTTTCAGCAACATCCTTGTTTAAAACTTCAGCGGCAGACTTGTGATCAAACACACATCTTATCTGACTGTTCCTTTTTGAACTTTGTTTAAATCTTCTTCAGCTTTTCTCTGCAGCAGCAGAAAAGTGTTCAGCTCATATAACTCACCACCGTCTTACTGTGCTCGGAGTAAGCGTTGGGGGTGACTCTCAGCTACTACCACCAAAGTTTCGCTCCGTGCCTGTAAAACTGACCCGAGTCATAGACATTTTTGAGTTTATGAAGCATGATTAGCTGTAGCCCCTGAATCGGACCGACTCCAGAAAATAGTTACTTGCAGATGCACATCCAGTGATTAGTTTCATTAAAATCCCTCCAGTGGTTTGTGAGATATTTTGCTAACAGACAACAAACAAATGCAGACAATAATATTATATTTGCCCCCCGACTAAAATAAACTGATTACCTTTGGTATACCATCACTGTCCCCCAGGAGGTATTCAATCAGCTGATTGGTCAAAGAGATGTCCTTGGCCTGTCCCACCTGAGTGCAACACACACACACACACACACACACATTAAAGTGAATGCTCAGTTTGTTTTGTACAAATAAACTCAGTCTGACGCCCTCAGCTCTCACCGTCTCAATAGCCAGCTCTATAGCCAGGTTGTCTTCAGATTTGGGACTCTTGAGGAAATGTTTTAGAGCCTGAGGGGACAGGAGGAGGGAGCTGTATGAATGATGGTGGTTATAAAATGGCCGACGAGTACGTGAATCAAACGGCGACTCTTACTCTGCTGTACTGCCCACACTTCTGAAAAAACCTGCCAGCCTGCAGGTGTTTCTTCTCTCCCTCGAAGTACAGAGCGATGCTCTGGTAGTCCTCCTGTGTCGCCTCGGCGCCTGACGAGCCCAAAATCCACACGGCACGAAGTCAGACACAAATATAAGCAACTCAGCGACCAATTGATTCGAATTTCATCAACAATGAACAGCTTGGGCTCCTAACACGCAGTGCAAAAGGAATTAATGGGTCCACGGAGAGTTTAGTCTGAACTCAGGACGTCCAGACCCAGACTGACCAATGATGTCGGCGTAGACCTCCATCTGTCCGTGCTGCTGCGCCAGCTGGAAGGCTTCATCGTTACACTGAGACAGAACCAGGAAGTGGATGGCCGAACTGTAGTCGTTCAGCCGCAGGAAGAACCTCGAGGACAAACAAGCATGTTAAATGTTTAATAAGAAAATGAAAGAACAACAAGAGAATAAAAATAAATAAAAATACCAGCAGCATTTTTTTTAATATTTGAAAAAACTACAAAGCTTTTATAAAAAATAAAACACAACAACAAAACATTCCTGATTCTAAATCAAAGGATGATGGCCTCCAGTCTGAAACATTCACACGAATTTTATTATTTTGTTGTGAATAAAGAGGTGTAAGAAGTAATAGTCTACAGTGACCTGAAGTTTAATGTTTTTTATTTGTTTGTTCTACCTCTGATAAAGGAACATCCTTTTAGGAAACTGATAGTTTACATTTCCTTAAAATGTTAATATATTACTTACAAATACTTAAAGGAAGAAGCATTTAAAGAGTTTATTCTGCAGGACTCAATGTAGTTCTCCAATCGCCTGCAGTAAGAGGACTCCTGTCTCAATCTGAAGGACAAATCTCAGTCCCAGCTGTCCTACCTGGCCACCATCTTTGCTCCGTCGATACTCCTCGTCTCCCTGGCAATTCGAACGGCGTCCTCTGGATTGTTCAGGTGGTCCAGGAGCACCCGGATCGCGTTATCCCAGTCTTTAGCGCTCTCGTAGGCCTGAGCCGCATCCTTATACCTGACACACACACACACACACACACACAGAGTACTCAGTACATCAGACCTTACTGTACGGTCATCCACTCGTCTACAGAAAAAAAAAGCAGCAGAAACGAGCACCTACTTGCCGTCCGCCTCTTTGGCCTTGGCGTACTGCAGGTAGATCTTTGACGAGGAGACATTTGGGAGCAGCTCTCTCACTTTTGCCCTGAAAGCGGAGAAATAAAAGGTGGGGTCACACAGAAAAGGGGAGAAACGTGCCGGTCGCAGTTCTAATAAGAGCTGCTGGCGTGTCTCACCAGTTCTTGCAGCGAATGTAAACCAGTGCAGCCTTGTCATAATACTGGCCCTTTTCATAGAGCTGAGCAGCTTCAGGGAATTGCTGTAAAAACAAATTGCATGAAGGTGTAGCGTCATTCTGTCACAGTTTGTTTGTCTGTGTGTTTTGGACCGGAGGAGTCCTGTGGCTGTGGTGACTGGACAGAGCCTCCCCGTCAGTCTGCTGTACCTTCATCCCCTCCAGTATGGCTCCACATTCCTTCTTGAGGACTTTGCTCGGGTGCTGAATAGCCAGAGCTGCTCCCCTCCGAATGTTCCCCATCCTGATGGACATCCTGGCTACGCCCGCCTGGCACGCCTCGTCGTGCTCCTGGAACTGCACAGACGGACGAGGAAGGTAAGAGAGCGCATCTAAAGTCGGAGGTTTTCACCGTACTTTAAGCTGTTTTGTGCTAAAAAATAAAGATAACGAAAGGATCTGAACCTGATATTTAATAGATTTCCTACCCTAATAAAATAACTAAATAAAAGTAACTAAAACAAACAGTGAAGGTAAATTTAGAAGGTGTATATTTCAGCTGTTCTGAAGTTTCACGGTTAAATAAAACGAGTTGACAGATTAACAGAAATAATGTTGTTGGCACGAATAAAGATAATAGTAGGATATATTTCTGAGAAGGACAGAAAAATAAAATAAAAACAAGGGTTTAATGGTTTTTAATAGTTTTACTAAACTAATACATTTGTCTCACAAATTTTACTAGACATACATCCTACAACAGCTTTATAAATGTTTCTGTTCATGTCCTAAAAGTCTTAAAAACCTATAAACTGTTGACAAAAAGACAAATGGCTGACAGATCTGACCATTTTCTTTTAAAGTTTTCTTCCTATTGTTTCCTTAATTTTTATGATTAACTCTGAACCTTTAATATTTGCAAAAAAGAAAGAAAGTTCTGAATCACTGTAAATTATCCATGAGATAATAAGAGTGAAATTCTTCATTTGCAAACATTAAATAAAGTCTTGTTTCTTTCTGAGGCACGGTGGCATCTTGACAATGCTGAACCTTTAAAGTTATTTTAGATTAATGTTTATTTTTGAGCTTAAAAGCTCCTGAAGGAGCTGACCCAACAACCAGCTCTTAGAAGTCACAATATAACAAAGAAGATTCATTTGGCGGGGTCATGCAGCCGTGTGGATGAGTTATTGAGATGGAAAACGCTGTGAATCAATCAAGAAACAGTCCTGTTCCTCTCATTAACACAGGTCAAACTTCTGAAGAACAAGGTCAGAATAAAGACTGAAAGATTTTGCATTGCGAGCCAAATTATTTTATATGCTTTGAAGCCTAGGAAACGTTTTAAAATATTGTTTAAAAATTGCTAAGCCTAATGACCATGAAGCAGGCTGAAAACTGTCAGTGACAGTTGAACCAAGGCGAGAGGACTCACCTCTTTGTCGTGGGTCATGCCTTTCTCATAATGTGCCAGTGCATTGACATAGTCTCCACTGCAAAAAGGACAAAAGTCAGACACACTTCAGACAGATTGGGTCTTATAAAAGGTGCAAGCAGTGCGTGTGACTTACATAAACTCCAGATGGACTGCATACTCTTTGGATATGAAGGGAATCTGGTCCTCTGCCAGCCTTTTGGCCAATATCAGAGCACTGTCCCATTGCAGGAGGTCTCTTCTCATCTAATACACGCATAAAATGTTATCATGTGTTACAGTGATTCAAGCGACTACCAGCAGATTTTAACAGTGCTTTATTCTTCCACATAAGTGCTAACACACCTCCAGAGCAGCAACTGGGCTGCTCGAAGACAGGTAAAGGTCCTGGGCCAGGTCGTATTCCTCCAGAAACATGGCCAAATGTCCTGCCAATAAGTTCTTATCCTCTACGCCCTAAAAAGAGCCAAATATACAGGAGAGGGCGGGGGCGTGCTGGGTCAAATTTATTAGAAAAGGAAGAAGCTCTGCTTGGTATAAGCAGAGTGTTTAACAATAAAAAAAGAAAAGAACAGACGTTAATTACTAAGCACCTGAATTCCCTGCAGTGACAGCACCATGGCCACGCTGCCACTCATGCGGTAGACCTGAATGGCCAGTTCCACCTCCATGTGGACCAGGCAGGCTCTGCCTAATTCAGCCCAGTCGGCGTCGCTGCCCGCAGGCTTGCACAGATTCCAGGCCTCGTGGAACCTGGACGCAAACATTATATTACCTCGTTAGGCTGCTGCAGACATGAATATTATTAGATTATGTTCTCTGCAAATCCAGCAGCAGATGCAGACAGATGTTTTTTATCTGCTTTGGTTCTGCTACAGGCTGCACCGTGCTGAAGGCCACAAGAGACAGCATGTTGGTCAATAATTAATGTTTTTTTTATACTTTAACAAAGTATTAGTGTTCACATAAAAGGTTAATTCATTCATAGCAACAAAGAGTTGTTTTTGTTTTTCTTAGCAGCAACTAATTGAATCGACTGCACAGTCTCATCTTTGAATTTAGCTGAATACAAAAAGCAAAACCTCTTTCCCACATCAGCAGGAACACATAGTTAACTAGTTACCTAGTTAACTAGTAACAGGATATCTGACCGTTTGAGCATGAGAGCCTGGCTGAGCTGCCTGCTGAGTTCTGGCGCTGACTCTGTCGACGTGCCGGCGGGGCGACGCAGGAACGAGTGCGTGCTCAGAGACACCTCACTTGTCTTACCGCTCGTCGTCTGACAGGTCAGCTCGCCGTTGTGCAGGAGCAGAGGCCTTTGGGAAAACGGGAGGGCAGTGCTCCCCACCAACACCACCCGGGGGCCTGAGCAGAGCGACGACATGAACAGGACGGTGCCGACAAGTTAACGTGGCACTGGTGTGCTCTCATCATCACCGAGGACGTGTGCGATGCTGCGTCTTCTTACCGTATATTGTAGTTTTATGTACGGCGTAGGTGTAGACCTTGTCATCATCAAAAGCCACAAACACTCCTCTGTCTGCATGCCAGTTGTCCCACAGCACTCCTGTGATGGTGGGAGAGAAGTTGGGGAGCTCAAAGCAGGAGACCGTCGCCTGGAAACAACAAAACAGAGATTTACTGTTTCAACATTCTCATTTTAACATATCTGGGATCTCTGATTTCCAATTTTGCTTTTAAAGCTTCTGAACTTCACACTGACGAGACATCATCAAAGAAACTGAACCATAAATTATGAAGCATCTCTTTTTGACATTTCACCACTATATGAAACCCAGGAGACAGGGTGTGAGTGGAGGCTCAGTTTAAAAGAAGGTAAAATGTGCTCATGTACTGACGTTTGCAGGGGAGAACAGGAAGCCCCCGTTCTTGTCGTCAATGAAGACCACCCACGTGCCGTTTGGGTCGGGGAACACCTTCCTCACACCGACCTGGTGGCTGTAGCTGTTTACCGTCACCCAGTCGTCCAACAAGACACTCACGACACTGCCCACCTGAGAAAAAAACAACATAAACATACATGAGGAGAAAAGCAGCACGAATCAAAAGAAATAAAGACTTGGAGCAAGCTGGGGATGGTAATAGAAAGATTGTGAGAAAATAGTTTTTCTGATCTTAAAGGGACACTTCAGATTTTTTAAAGTGAAAATCGTGCCATCCGGATTATAATCTGGATCACCATCGAAATTTAATTAATTGTTTTTTTTTGTGAAGGATTAAACTATTTCCCCAAACTGAGGTTGTTCTAAGAGCTGTCTACAACAGGTAAAATACTGATTGTTCATAAACTTTCCACAGACCATCACTTCAAAAGATTTGAACTATTACTTTACTGACCTAAAGCCACAATACCTGCCAAAATACACACATTTTCAGTGTTTTTGGTTCGTATTTGTTTGTATATGCCAATCATCTATGATAAAAATCACCACTAAATGTGCATCATTCACCACTTCTTAATTCGTAATAAACGAGTGAAATCAGCAGTTGTGTTTTGTTGCCAACAATTACGAGTTGTAAACAAAGGTGAGGAATATTTGCTGTTTTCTAACACAATTCTTATGAAAACCTTGATGAGTTTGAGTTACGTTAACCCTCAAAAACACAGAAAAATCATGTAGTTTGACAGGTTTATAGTAAGCGGAACTGGTGTTTTAAATTATATTGTTACACACTTCAAATCATGCACAATAGTGATTAAGAAATCAAATGAGAACCAGAGAATGATTTTCTTCAGATTAGAGAAGAGACGAGGTTCATCTTACGTCAGTGCCGTAGTAGAGGAGGTCAGAGGTCAGCGCGTGACAAAGGATCCGCTCCTTTTTGTCATCATCAGGGAAAAGCTTCATCTCCTTCTTGTCCTCTGCACCTTTCCCTTCGATCTAAACATGGAAAGAGCGATCCAGCGTTGTCACTTGTTCTGTGAGGAATCGATGCTCAAGCAGATGAAGAGGTAGCTGACTCACCACGTGCAGCTGCACTTTTCCTTCAAACAGGGCTGCGGCGTAGTCCGCGTTGAGACACATGCTGGCTATCGTCCCCAAATATTCGACGTCCTTTATCTTTTTTACACCTGAGCGAAACGCCAAAGGTTTCAGTGATCCGAGAGTCCCGACGTTCACAACCACCACGTATCACTGTTCCAGACACACCACACCTTTTTTTTTTAGTCTGCCGTAAAACCAGGCTCTGTTGTTCATCCCTACAGCCACATGATACGGCCCCACTGCCACGAAGGTGGGATCCACCTCCACCTGCACGGCCACAGGACTCTCCTAGCAAACAGACAAAAAAATAAGAGCTAAATGTAGTTATCTCAAAAATAAAAAAAGGTTTTCACACAGTCTAACAAACTGTGTGCTTGTCGCCATCCCCTCATGATGGCGAGCAATACCTACATTTATCATATAATATATAAGTTTGAACTTCAGACAGGTAATGTTTAATACAAAAAAGTATCTGACTCTTATTTTATGGTAATTTTATTTTATTTATTTATTTAAAAACTGAGTCTCTGCAAACGATACTTTAGATTTATTTTATTTTTTTAAGCAAATTTGTTTTCCCACACTTAGAAGTGTTAAGTTTTTGGACGGAGTTATTTTTACCAGATAAGATCTGACTCATTACTCCAGAAAACTCAAAAGAGTTTAAAGTTAAATCAGATTAGAAGAACTGTGCAGTTTCATCAATGTAAGCAGCGATTAGATGGATTTATTTAGTATAAATACCTTAAACTACTAACCTGGAGTATTTTAGTTTAAAGTTTCCAGTTGCAGAGAAAGAAGGCCCTGTAACTTGGAACTGTTTTAGGGAAAACGTTTCACTGTGGCTTTTCTATGCAATCAGATATTAGAAATATCTATATTTTATAAATGTCATTCATCACTTTTACACAAAAATCACCATCTGCCAAACTTTAAAATCAGCAGGTCAGATCTTTACAGAAATCTCTAAATATTATACAGTTTTTGTCATTGCGTGCGCAGATGAACGTGTTCTCACCCCCTCCACCTGGTTGGAGACAGTGACCTCCAGCAGGGAGGTGAGGTAGGCCAGCCGGGTACCGAAGCTGTCCCCCAGCATGGGCAGCTTGGTCAAGAAGACATGAATCGTCCCTTTTTGCGTGGAAACCGCCAACAGCTGCCCGTCATCCGTCCAGTTCATCTGATCCAGACCTACAGGAGGAGAGACGGAGGAGTGGGTGGCGTATTCATGGCAACCTCACAAAATAACTCTGGATTTAAAAAAAAAAAAGTGCCACCTTTAGTCTCATCATCCAGTTGAACTATGTTGTTGATATTGTTGAGATCAGACAACTCGTGGATCTTTATGCTGCAGCAGAAACACGTTTCATGCGTTAACCTTTAGCCAGAAAGAAAACAAAAAGCGGCGGTCTGTGCGAACATCTGCGAACCTGTTGTCTCCACAAGAAGCGGCTTTGATGAGTGCGGGTGAGATGGCCACACTGTTCAGAGTGTCTTTGTGGTTGCGGGCCTGATACAGCTCATATCCAATCTCCTTGATGTGAGTGGAAATAACCACAAAGTATCCGTGGGAGAAGCCGATCAGGATGTAGCCGTCACCGTACCTGGGCAGGCAGAGGGGAAGGAACAGGTCTCAGCACAAACACCTCAGCTTTAATCCGGTGTTGAGCAGCGTCGGTGCGCACAGTACCAGCGATAGGACACGATGTTCCCATAGCGACGCTCAAAGGCCAGCTCTATTGGGTTTTGAGGGTCGTTGATATTGAAAAGCATCAGTATCTTCTTGTCCACGGACACGCTCACCTGAAGAATCAGTGAACATTTATTCAAAATAACTTGTAAATATTAAATCTGTGCTTTGGGTTTTGTAAACCAATTTTATGAACATATTCAGTTTATATCTAAACACCTCCTGTAAATAAAGGTGTATATATTGTCAACTTTGTATTTTTCGATTGACCTGTACGCTCTTTGGTTGGCTTTGGTTTTAAGCTCTTTAGAAATAATAAATAAAATTTATTATTAATATATTTATTGTGAAATAAGTAGACAAATGTGAATTCATTAATAAAAATTTAAATAAGAAAACTTTTCTCTTTTCTGTGGAAGTGTCACTTTACCTCTTAAAGGTCATTATGTTACGGCTATTTGGTGTCTACCCAAGAAATATGACCTCCGGACCACATGGTGATAAAACAATTAGACAGGTACTTTTTGAGTTTATTTTTTATGTCTAAACAAAAAGAACAGCCACACTTTCAAAAAAAGTGCCAGAGTTAAAAACAAATTAATGAGCATATTTAAAATAAGCTAAAAATGATTTAATTAAAGTGGAAATTTTGAGATTAATCAAACCAGTGTCAGCACGTATTATATGGATATGAATGCCTTCTTTATTTGTAATAATCTACAACATTTATCATAATAATCCAGAGATTATATATTCAAAAAAGGTTTTTCACAATGGGAAGCAGGGGACAAACTTACAGTGCTCTCCCCTTGAGAGGACCTTTCATCCGTCTTCATCACAGAAAAGTAAATTTCAGCAGGTTCACCTCGAAGAGTTGTCTGAAAATAACCCAGAAAGATGAACAGGATCTTTATTTTCAGCTCTTTTTCCTCTACAATCAGTCATAGTGCAGCAGTAATGAGCCTTCTGATATTCCATCTGTACGACAGACGTCATGAAAACACTTCTGTGTTCAGGTACTCTAATTGACACTCAGTTTTAGTGGGACTACCTGTCTGATTGTGTCCCCCTCGTGGTTGCTAATGGTCAGAGTGTTGTCCTCACTTCCCAGAGCCAGCAGATTCTGAGAGCTCCAGCACCCACAGGTGATCTTCTTGGTGTGTTTACCTAAAGCAGTGATTGGGAGGAAAAATGAAGTGCAAACAAACAATGAAGCAGAACAGAAATCATCAAAACATGTTCATGTGGTGTGTGTGTGTGTGTTACCCAGTACAGGGATCTTGCGTGAAGTCTGTTGATTGTAAAGCAGCAGGTTTCCTTTAGCCGTCCCGACACCCAACAGAGGGCCAGATTTAGACCACAAGACGAAGGTCATCTGATCTTTGCTGAAACAAACAGCAGCAATGAATGTGGTGTTTAAAAAGTGATTCACACAAGTCTTTAACAAGGAATCTGTGCTAACCCCTCCCTCCCTGCATGCTTGCCGTACCTCATGCCGCTGTCTATTTGTGATGTTTTATTGACACTGGCGTCCCACAGGTAGACGAAGCTGGATTTAGCAGCTATCACAGCCAGAATGTCGCCGTCCTTGTCCCAGTCCATCCCCACGCAGCGGCTAAGGAGCGTGACGAGAGGACAAAGAATATGATGTGGAAACGTTTTGGAAGCCAAAGCGAGGTTCTAAAGATCTTCTCGCACTTACCCCGGGAGGCTGAGTTCAGTCCACTTCTGTCCATGTCGGTCAAATATTTTCACCGTGTTGTCTTGCCTGTACAGATTGACACACAGTTCCAATTTATAACCACCACTGTGATGTGGATCTTAAATGAAGAGGAAATTTCAATTCTTTGTCCTAATAGGTACTCACCCAGCAACAGCGATGTAATTTCCCAGGCTTTTCTGCCACTTATACAGAAGGCACGAACCCGCCCAAACTTTGTCAGCAAGAATAAAAACACTCTGCGAAACAAAGACGTTTTTGAAATTATTTTTCTTTTCTTTAACCTCTTTAATAACCCTCTGTACACCGAAGTATTTCCTATCAAATGTGAGGCCATCTGTGCGACAGCTGAAGCTTGGTCAAACAACAAAACAAGGAGCCCAAACACACAAAAAACAACAACCAAAAGGCTGAAGAAGGGGAGTATCAGGGTGTTTCAGTGGCCCAGATAAAACAGAACTGTGCATTAAAAATCAGACAAACCTAGATTAAATTAGGCTTCATAAATGCTTCCCCAATTATATGACAAGCTGAAAAGAAACATAAAACGATAACTTAATACTTCTACCAACTATTAAATCCAGGGTTGGATTTAGTTTTTCTGATCACTGCTTTTGCATTTTTGTTAAGCTTCGTGTTAAATAATGTGCTATAATGTGCTGCTTATCTGAGGACCCATTTATCACGTTTTAGGACCTGTTAAGAGCCCAATAAAAAACGTAATAATTGTTTTTTTGTTGTTGTTGTTCTCACATGTGGAACGTTACTCGTCTAACTGCCAGCCGTTAAAACAAACCGGAGCTACAAACCGTCACATTCGCTGTCTCTCGCGGAAACATTACATCCGGTCTAAACGGTTAAAACGCTTGTTCCTAACAGCAAACCCTTAAACGTTCAGTCCATTTAGATAAAAGAGAGCAACCTACAACGAAAAATGCAGTTTTGAGGTTGACTCTCCTCAACCCAACAGCTAACACAGTACCTACAACCGAACGTTAGCTACCATAACTCTATAGGTGCCCACAAAAATATCGCTAAACTCTATTTATGTAAGAAAACTCAAACTAAAAGTAATAGAATTACATCAGTATTGTGTGCCAACCTTCATATTGATGTCGTTTATTCAATTAAGTCTCTTTTTTTTTGCTTTTAGAACGTCTTCGACATTGCCGTTCTTTTTTCTTTTTACCCACAATGCCTTTCTCCGAAGCGTCTGCTGCGGCGATGTCATGGCAACGGGAAGTAACCAATAAGGTGCCTGCACCGCGTTTCCCAGGCAATAGTTTCAGCTTCAACATAACCAAGTGTTTTGTCAACTATTAAGTAGCCTAAACTTCTCTTCATACAGTGATGGGGACTTAACGAAACGAAATGCCGAGAATTGTTCTTGTTTTTCAAACCCTTTGTGATGTGACATAAACAGTCAACTCGCATCTGTTAAAGAATAACGCCAAAAGCTAGAAACTACAAAAAAAAGTTGACTGTAATATAAACTTTTGCTTGTTTCAGCCAATGAATTTTGTCTCATTGAACAAACTTATGACGCTGTGATTCAATTATACTTTTAACTAAACATGTCTTAACAACAACAGATTGTTAAATTGAGGATCCACAGCTAAGTGAATTAGTAATGCGAATCAATTTAACTTCAGAGATCAGCCTAGCTGGTGGCTTGTTTCAAATGTTTACAATATCAGCTTTTTTTGTGCTCCCCTCCAAAACCATTTACCCCACTGGATTTAAGTTACTGGCACATACAACTTTGTCTAGAAGTTAATGTACAACCAAACAATATATACAGATTTTTTTTCTAGTATCATGGGACCAAATTTAGCTTTAGAAGTTCTTAATTATGTTCTGCTGTCTGTCATGTGGTCATCTTCTTGCATACTTACAAATCACACCTTACTTATTTCATATGACTACATATTTTACCTGAACAGGTACTAAAAAGCCTTAATAGTCACAGAAAACAATTGGTATAAAATTGGGGGAAATATAACTGGTTAATTTTTAGACACATGTAGCTCCTAAAATCTTTCGCATCACATGAAAACTTGTTAAATGATTACAAGACCAATTCAACCTCAGCTGTTATGTGCCCTTTTCAGCCAAAAATAAAAAACAGAAATCAAACATTAAGGCAACACAGCCACAGCAAAAACACATTCACTGAATGCTGTACTTTTATCTGTAACATTAGATGATTTTAACGTGATTCAAATCAGAGATGCTGTTTGTATAGATCCTACGGCAATCTACACTCATCTGAAAAATATAAAATGTTCTTATAGATGCAAATCCAGCTCGACTTGTAAACAAACTGCTTCAGTGCAGAATCTAAATGTTGCACACAGCAGATGAATTAATGTGAACGCTCAAATCTTCCTCACGTGTCCACAGCTGTCTGTCGACTTCAGCTTTTAAATTTAGTCCACTGAGAAGAGTTGTGCTACACAACCTGACTAAACTATGTAATGCATGATTTTTAAAAGTCAATATTTACTCAAAGAGTTGCAGAAAAATCAGGTAAAAAGCACGGAGATGTTATAACTTGGAAAAAAACTTTATTGTTTGTTGGTCATTAACAGGACGCGAGTGTTTACTCGACTTCGGTCTCCACCACAGTGGTCTTCTCGCTGATGTAGATGCCATCCAGGAACTTCCTGATGTCCTTCTTTCTGACTGTGGTGGCCTGTTGGATCAGCGCCGCTAAAAAACGAACAGGAGAGCCGGGTGTCAGAAAGAAAATGCTTCATTTCAGAGCATAAAGGTGGTCAGAAAAACGAGCTTAACCCTCAAGGGCTGAAGGGCCAAGTGACTCATGCAGCAAAGACAAAAATGAGGAATTTAAAACTAAAATGAAAGAAGAATGAAGATGGAGGATGCTGAGAAGAGTCAGAGACAAACATTAAAAATGCAAGCAGAGATCTCAGGCGAACACCACACAGGGCTGGGCAGCAGGTAAAAATAAATAAAAACGCTTTAAGAGATCTGAAAATGTTAATATAGCTGCTGAAACTGTTTTACAACTACAAACTTTAACATTTCCTTCAGACTAGTTAGTATCTTAAATTTTCTTTGATGAAGGTGGACCTCATTTTGTTTGTCTTTACAGAAATCAGTAAAACATTATTACTAACTCATTAATAGGTCCACGCTGCCCAGGCCTATCAGGCGTTTAGTGTAAAACATAAAATGAAGACGTCTCTGAAACAGAAAGACCGATTCCAGAAAACACACAAAGTGGAAGAAAGATGCAAAGCGTAAAGCTGCCGTTTCCCCCGAGGAACACAAAGCCGATTTCGACGTCATATCTAACCTCTGAGAGCAGCGGATGTAATGTTTACTGATCTGCTTCCAACACTGTTCCCTTCTCAGACACGTAAATGCCGTCCAAGAACTTTCTGATGTCCTTATTTTTGACTGTGGTGGCCTGTTGGATCAGAGCAGCTGGAACGAAGAAGTCAGGGGGGTGAGTGTCGCGTCACAGCTGGACATCAGGTGCTTTTGTGCTCATTTATTTAAAAACAAACAAGTTAATCCAATGAAAACTTATTATACAGGACTACATTGTGACAGTGAACTAATACAAATACAGAACAGCCTCTCAAGAGTACTGTGACCTCAGTTTTCTTTCACCTTAAGGGCAATTTTCTGAGCTTACATTCATTAAAACCATCACTGCAACAAAAACAACCTGCAGCATCTGAGCTGAGGAGATTAAACCTACAGAAACACGTCATAGAGATCCCTTTCAGGACAAAAAAAAAATAAGAGTATATGATTCATTTATGAAGTGTAGGTTAACGTAAAAAGGCGAGCCGTACCTGAGTTTGACACCAGCTCGATGTCGTTACCTTCCAGGATCAGCTCGTCCTTCTGGGCAGATGAGACTGAACACATCACACCTGGAAGGAGAAATAAACAGAAGAGGATTTTACAACTAAAACCTACATTCCTTGAAGGAATATATCATGTTAGCACTCAGTAGAGGTGTAATTTTAGCTCAATATTTGTCAAATTGAGTTAAATATTTTATGTTTGCTAAAAGCCAATCAGATGTAGATGATTACTTTGTGTTTTATTACAATCTGTGCAGTGGGTCATGAGATTATTTTGCTAACAGACACTTACAAAGCAAGAAAGTTAGATTATACTTGCAATAGAAATTAAATCTGGAACCACTGCCAGCACAGAGAGAAATTTCTAAATCACACTCACTTTTAATGGGTAAATGAGTCACTTTATCACACTTCAGTATCTTTAATTCACTTCTTTAAGTCGTTGTTCTGAATCAAATTAAATATTTCTGTGGCTGGAAACCCAAAACAATATGCAGCGCTGAAAATATGCCCGTTTACTCTTCATCTTTTGTAGTATTCACATCAACGTTTTAACTAAAAGTGGCTTATTTGAACATCATGTGTAAAATTACTCGTCTTGCTGTGGAGTGTGTACTAAAAGTAATACTATAAATACTTTGCTTCTGAGACTGTCACCTACATCCAGCTGTTTGTGTGAGAAAAACTAAGACTTTCAGTGCCCCGACTGATCCATCTCAGTCAGACGGGACTGAAGAATATCAGCATTTAATGTTTTTACAGAGCTTCTTCAGCAGCTCAACTTCACAGGATTACATGTGTAAGATAATAATTTAAATGGAAGAAACACAAACAGTCACTACAACTGGACCACCACAGCGCTAAAATATTAAGAAACCAAAGCGCTGTGTGCAAATAAACCATCATAACCTGCCAAGACAGACGTGTGACAATTTCCTGATTAAAAAAAAATTAACAGGAACATTTTTATGAACAACCTCATGAACAGATTTCTTCTTGAAATGTCAACAGTTCAAAGGTAAATTAAAGATGTCAAGGTTTTTGATCTGTAGTAGAAAAAGTCATGAAAACAGTTTCATAAATATAAATAACACCATCCCAAATTAATGATTCAGCCCTTCAACTTTTAAGTTCAAATCAATGTTTGTAAGGGTCTACAGCTGATAGTCAGACTTTAACACTTTTTAGACACAAGATCATTTAATAAGGAAGACTTTTATAGGTAAATATGTTTAGATTTTTCACAGATGTCGTTCTCACAGCTTCCTGATCTCCGTAACGTGCATCAGACTCACCTGGCCTCATCCTGACGCGGCGGATGTACTTCTCTCCCAAGAAGTTCCTGATCTCCACCAGAGTGCCGGTCTCCTGAATGACCACGTTGATGGGGAAATGGGCGTACACAGATCGCATTTTATACCTGAAACCCTGCAGCAAACGACAAGCGAGAGTAGCACCCAGCTTATTTTAGATTTGCTCTTCAACAAATAAACGCAGCATCGAGTTGTAAATCCACTAATGCTGCCACAGCGGCTGCAGACAGAGCCCACTAACAACGAGAACCTGAACGCGGGTCTCACCAGAGTGACGCCTTTGATCATGTTCTGGACGTGGCTGCAGATGGTGCGCACTGTGGCCAGCTCCTTCCTGTTTCCCCACCATTTATCCACACGAAGCTGAGGAAAACAGCACAGTGACCCAGATTAGGTTCATTAAACAAACCATAAACAAATCAACAATCATAGCTTTGTTTACTATAAACGATTACAGACTATCAATCAGGGTAGGACTCAGTGTTGCAGCGCATTGCATTCTGGGTACTTGGGGGCTACATTTGAGTTGTCCACTCAGTTTCTCATAAAGTTGGATTTTGAAAATCTGCTCTGACAGCTGTGAGACAAAAACCACAATTCTGTTCTCTTAGTTTAGTTCTTGACTAGATCTGGCCTGAATTTATTTTCCTCCCTAGGGTTTGAGTCAACTTTTGTCTGATCGGACAGAGAGATGAAGACCGGGGTGATTAATGCAGCCACGCTGCTCTGTGAGCTGCTCAGGAACCAGTGTGGCTGCGGTCACACTGGGAGTATTAGCTGCTGGGATCCAATATTCGCAGTCTGACTGATTATCTCTCCTGAGGCCGGCGAGCTGCTAAACAGACGGAAAAACGACGCTCGACATCCTGAAATAAGTCGTTCTTCCCAATCGACTGAACAACTTTCATCTATGCGATTGTCATGATGATGTAACAAATCAAAACTGACTTCCACACCATGGGGTTATTGCGTTTCTGTCAGCGTCCAACGGAGTGCTGTGGCGGAGAGGGAGAGATTTCCTGGAGATTAGCAATGGACAATTTCCTATCTGCGAGGAAAATAACATCTCTGCTACGTCAGAGTGAGATTTCTCGACTCACAAAGCATAAATCCAGCTCAAGGTGAACAAGTGGCAAATTTGAATACGTACAGTACTGAGAAAACACAAAAAGAAGAAGAAAGTAGGACGATGGAGTCTCTCAGAGAGAAAAGATGGATATTATCAAATAGTTTGCATCGATTTGAGGTTCTGGACAAAGAGCGGACTGAGAATCAGAGCTGTGATGTGATCAAACTCATTTCTTGGCACTTGAGACACAAACCCTCTCCTTGAACTAACGATTTTAGTCCGTTTAATGAAACAAAGTCATTTAGGAAAGCCACATATCCCTTTTAAGAAACATTTATCCTTCCATGTCATTCAAATAAACATTTGTACAAAAACAAAGGTACATAATCTGAATAAATCAGCTCAAAACAAAGTACTACACCTTGATCAAGTCACATATTTGAGTTACGGCAGACTCAATTTAAAATATCTGACTGTCTTTGTTTAGTTTGTGCACAGTACACATTTCCAACATTCCCACCACGTTGAAAAGCATAATTTGAGCAGCATTCACGCCCGCCTCGGCGCCGTGTTTGCGTCGTCTCTCTCCTCACCTTCTTCTGTTTCTTGCCCAGCAGGCTGAGCTCCAGGTTGATGTGGTTGAACTCCCTGGTGAGCTTCCCGCGGGGCCCTTTGACGGTCACCGTTCGCCCCTTTAACCTCACCTCGACTGCACACACACAGCAGAGAGGGAGCGATGAATAAAACACAGGAGAACACGCATGAAACCGTGAACTATCGGAGCACGGCCGAGCAGAATGAGAGGAACCTCACCGGTGTCGGGGAGGTCGACGGTCTGACTGCTGAGAATGGTCTTCATTCTGAAAACAAAGTTTAGTTTTAGTCTCAGCTTCTCAAAGTTAGACAAACCTTACCACCACAGCTATCCAGAGTTATTAACAAGTGCATGTGAATGTCAAAAGACTCAGGTTTCAAGAGCAAACATGTAATAATATTGGCTTTAGACAGGTTATCAGTCAACTGTATTAAGTGAATGAAATGTAGCTGGAATCAATGTGTAGCTAGCTATGGCTAGCGCTAATGCTAACACATCCCTTCAGCTACTCCGCTGTAATACATTTAATAGAAAAAGCTATTTCTTTAACACTTGTCTGTTCGTAAAAAGCACCTGAAGCCAGGCAAACATTAGGTTCAGCTAAGACACAGTCCAAGCCGCCGCCATTAACACAAAACAGGCGTCAGGCCCCGGACTGTCAGCCGACTGACAAACTACTCTTATTTCTCCACTCAGTCATTAAAACAGAAGTAAAATACGGCTCAGGTTGTGAATTGTAACACTATCCGCGTCGGGATGTTTAAGCCTGGACTAAAACAATGTTTAATCGAGGCAGATGGGATCAGATGAAACGCTTGAAACAATCTCACAGCTATCCTCACCTCGCCGGTAGCAGAGGAAAGGAAGACGGAAGGACGTCACGACGCAAATGTAGGGCACGTACGTCCCGCCGTCAGGCCTGACAGTCGATAAACTCTTACATTTAAAGCATTATTATTATTATTATTCTGGAACGGCTTAGTGGATACAAGCTGCGACACAAATTAAGCAAAACATATTTCATGGTAAAATAAAACAAAGAACGAAAAGCACAACTAGTTTTAACATACGTTTTTTTACGCTGAGTTTGGCTGCGCTGAGTTTGTCAAGTACCGTCGGACAAACCGTATTTAAATGAGCGAAAAACATCTTTGTGGACATAACAAAATGACTCAAACATCATAAAATAATATGTTTAAATATTAAACTAAACTCTCAATTTATAATTTTTTGAACGTATTGAAAGCAATACCATTAATGCCAACGTACTTTTGTGTATTTGTAGAGTTCCCACTTTATTGTGATGTCTTGAACGCAGCACTCAGACCAAAGCAGCCGCTCGCCGCTGACAGCTCAGCTAGCTGCTAGCTAAAGTCATGGCGCTGCTGAAACAGTGCTGCTGTGTGACCGGTCGGTTTTCCACAAACCACCTATGGTTGAGTCCCAGATCCACCCTGCGTGTGAGTGTTTCACCTCAGCGCTTTAATACTCTTTAAAGCCGCGATAAATCCAGTAACACCTGGCTGCAATGTGTCAAAAGTCGCGCGACGCGGCGGTTTGTTTAATTTAATTGGGGGGTCACAGACTGCTCGTCCTTACTCCTGAACTTAATGTCAGAAAAGTTTAATCTATTTTTTTTTTAGGTTTATACAAGCTGTCAGTCAACCGCGGCCGGGTCCTCCCCGGAGCGGACCGGGAGGAGAAAGGAGGTGCTGGGCGGAGGAGACGGGCCCGAGCTGCGGGACTTCATCTCAGGGGAGCTGTCGGAGAGAAGCCGGTGGTCCGAGTACAGAGGAGACCTGAGGAGGCAGAGAGGAGAGAGGTACAGAGGAGCTGTGTTCACCAGGCCTGAGTTCAGCCATCACTCTGAATCTTTACAGTGTGTCAAACTGAAGGCCCGTGGGCCAGATCCGGCCTTCGGTAACATTTCCTCTGACAAAACTAATGTTCATAAAATCCTGTTTTAACATTAAAAAGCTCAGTAGAAATAGAAGAAAGTGTGTATTTGGTTGTTGATGAATATAAATCATATAATTAGTCTACATTTCACTGAGGATTGATGCAGAAAGGAGTCTATTCTAGAGATGACTGAAGTTTGAGCTTCTTTTAATCTCTGGATTTTAACTCATAGGAGGTTTTTGTGGCTTCTTACCGGCCTGGACCAGGTCCTACAGGCTGGAACAAAGTACTGTTTATTCTCCTGTTACGGTGCTCAAATCTGTACGACCAACAAGAGTTATTTGTTGAACAAATCTGCACTCGACGCGTCTGTGTCGCACGTTACAGCGTGTGTTTGTTTAGTCGGTGAAATGTGAGTGTAATTTTTGGGCTCCGTGTCATCCCGTCAGGCTGAGGCTCCCTCCATGGCTGAAGACGGAGATCCCCATTGGAAAAAACTACAACAGGCTGAAGAACACACTGAGAGACCTGAACCTGCACACAGTGAGTGTTGGGGAGGAAACACCCAAACGCTGTCATGTTGCATCAGATGAACGGATGAGAAATGACGCCTGGTCGGTTTGTTTCATGGATTTATCTGACTTTACAAAAACACGTAAAGTGTCGACCTCGTCACAGCGCCTTCTGTCCATCGGTTTTCTTTACCCGCTTCTCCTTTCTGGGGAGCTGGTGTCTGTCTCCAGCAGTCACTGTGCGAGAGGCGGGGGACACCCTGTTCAGGTCGCAAGTCCATCACAGGGACACATAGAGACAAAAAATCTGAAGTTTCTGTTTTCCATTTTTTCCTCAGGTGTGTGAGGAGGCCAGGTGTCCGAACATCGGGGAGTGTTGGGGAGGGGGAGAGTACGCCACAGCTACAGCCACCATCATGGTGAGGCTCTGACGCCCCCCACTTATTAAACACAGAGCAGTGATTAACAGAAGCGTTTGACGCGGCGTTTAAGGTCCTTCCCTCGTAAGCGGCGCCGCTGCAGCAGTAATCTGACGGCCATTTCTCTGCGTTGTATCTGCGTGCAGCTGATGGGGGACACGTGCACCCGTGGCTGCAGGTTCTGCTCAGTCAAGACGGCCCGTCAGCCCCCACCTCTGGACCCGAACGAGCCGTCCAACACAGCCGAGGCCATCGCCGCCTGGGGGCTGGACTACGTGGTTCTGACCTCTGTGGACAGAGACGGTAAAACCTCCTGCTCTACCAACAAATAACCAGACAGTCGTCACCAAAACCGCGAGTCTGATCTGATCCGTCTCTGTTGACAGATGTTTCCGACGGAGGGGCAGCACATTTCGCTAAGACCGTGTCCAAGCTGAAGGAAAGGTAAAACTCTTCGACTGTTTCTTATTTGACACGAGGACAAAACTCCTAAGTATGTGGGGGGGTTTTGTCCCTTTTTCTGCAGAAATCCTCAGATCCTGGTTGAATGCCTGACCCCTGATTTCCGTGGTGACCTGGCAGCCGTGGAGCAGATCGCCCGGTCGGGGTTAGACGTGTACGCTCACAACGTGGAGACGGTGCGGGAGCTGCAGAGGTACGCAGATGAAGCGTTTTGCCTCAGGTGTTTCAGCAGATCAAGTTCAACACAGCTGGGTTTTCTTCATATGTATTCACGTAAAACAAATAAAAGGAACAATTGAGGCCAAATGTGCAACATACACGGATCAGCCCAACACTTGACTCACAAGAACAGCAGGCTGCATGAATGAAGAGGTGTTTAAAAACAAATAAATCATTAAAATTGTTAAAATTACGTCGAGAGAGCAATTCAGCAAGAGACGTTGATGCCTGCCTGCTGTTTACAGCTGCTCCGTGAAGTTGGTATCTAAACTCAAAATCGCCAAACTTTGTCACTGAACTCTGATTGCAACCAACAAGTTGTGTGGCGGCATTTTGGACGGCCAGCTTTTGAACTTAATAATAATCACGTACAAATTAATTCTCCGTTTCTTGGTAAAATCCAGGATGAGTTGTGTGTCTAAATCAAGGCAAATTCAGACATGTGTAGAAAGGCTCCTATTGAGGGAAAATCTTATTACATATGCTAAGAATCAAACAAAAAAAACCATTTATTCAAATACAGATAAGATGAAAATCCAACAGGCTGAGGAAGAACTGTTGTATAGATGAAAAGCTGAAAGTATAAACTTGTAATGCTGTTTGGAGGTCAAAATATCAGCGTTTAATCAAGTTGTAAATTAATAATTGAGTTCATAGTCCACTGCTCAGGTAGGTATTTATTAAACAGGATTGTCAACTGTCAGTTAGAGGCTAATGAGATCATTTCAGCTCAAAAAGACAGGATTTTCTTTGTCTTTCAGCGAGCGTTTTTATTTATTATTTAATTTCAGGGTCAGAAATCAGGGCTGTAGCACTCCGACCAGCAGGTGGCAGCAGAGGACGTTTCTCAAAGTTGGTCAAACTGCAGAAGTACGACAAAAAAAAAACCCTGTAGTTTAACGCTGCGCGTCTAATCTGTTTCCAGGTACGTCCGCGACCCCAGAGCGAACTTCGACCAGTCGCTGAGCATCCTCCAGCACGCCAAAAAGGTCCAACCCGGCGTGCTCACCAAGACCTCCATCATGCTGGGACTGGGGGAGACGGACCAGCAGATAATCAGCACCATGAGGGGTGTGTAGAAGCCGCAGTCACACACACACACACACACACACACACAGATTCAAGTCTCCGTCTGCAGTTTTCTGAAAGCGATGTGTCGATGTCTCAGAGCTGCGAGAGGCCGGGGTGGACTGTCTGACGCTCGGGCAGTACATGCAACCCACGAAGCGCCACCTAAAGGTAAACCCAAACACGTCCCCTTCTACTTTAAACACAGCTGTGTCCGGAGAAAATGTCTGATGCCAATCGGAGACCGTGTGTGTGTGTGGTTTGGGCTCAGGTGGAGGAGTATGTCACCCCTGACAAGTTCGCCCACTGGGAGGAAGTGGGGAATGAAATGGGGTTCATCTACACGGCCAGCGGGCCGCTGGTTCGATCCTCCTACAAAGCAGGTGAGTCTTCGTCCTGTCGTTCAGAGAATCGAATGTCCCCGCTGTATAAAAATACACTGCAGAGGTAACCATGTTAAGGACAAGAAAAACACATTCTTTTAACCTCTAGTTGTTTTTAGTCCTAGTTTTGAAAGTGCACAGTTTCAACAAAATATTAAAAAACTAAATTATTTGATTAAAGAGGTTTGAATTTTAAAACCTGGACACACGTCTGACTGAAGATATGTTCGTGGGAACCGTTCCATCATGTAGAATATTAAATATCTGAGCTCCTGTTAAAAACTAAAGAGAAATAAATTGATTTATTCAAAAAGATGGGTCTTTAGTTCAGTTTTTTATAGTTTGTGATCGTATTTCATGTTTAATTTGAAACAAAACCAGGCAGGACTTTAATGTTTTGACAGAATTTAGACATGAGTGGCTTTTTAAAAAATAAATTATCACTGATATTCCAGAAATGAAAACTTATCCAACGGAAGCAACATTCCTGTAAAGAGCACATATTTGCCGACATCTTGCTAAAACTTTAAACAGATTAGATGGGGATGACTCTCTGCTACTACCACACAAAACCTTAGCTCAGAATTTGTGTAATTCACCGAGTTGGAGCCATTTCTGTCTTGGCTACGGTCAGATGGTTGTGGCAGCCATCTTGAAGCAGTCGTAGATGAATTACTTTGACCGTTTCAGGGCGGTCAGCTGCTTTGAGCCGTCAGCCACAGTTCACCGCAGCGGCTCGTAGCGTTTATAATTCATTCACAGCAAAATATAGAAAACTGTTTGTGTGGGTTTTTTTATATTTAGAATCTTTTAGCAGCAGAAGAGTAGAAAACAATGTTAATTTCTGTTTTTTATTCCCTCACAGGTGAATTCTTCCTGAAGAATCTGCTGAAAAAGAGAAAAACAGAAAACTCTGCAGCGGACTGAGACGCTGCGATGAGCGGCTTTTCGTTTCGCTTCCAGCGTCGACACTGTGACAGCAGAGCAAGAACTACAGCCAAAACACACCAGATGTAGTCCAATCAGTCAGGATGAAAAGTGTGCATTTTGAGACATTAATATAAACTCGAAGGAGCGTAAGGAGGGCGGCCTCGTTGGATTCAAGGAGAACCAGAAGTGGCGAGGAGAACAGGAGCTCCTAAAATTACCATCAGCAGAACTAAAACCGAGGCTAAAAGCTCTTTATTGGGTAGTTCTGTTTGTAAGGCGTTATTCAATGATTGTTGATCGTGTTTCAGACTCAGAGGGGAGGTTATCTCTTTGTGTCACGTTGTTGAAGTGTCGGAGGGAGAAACTCTTTAAATCAGCTGCTTATGTGACGTCGGCACCTGCCGAGGAAGGTTTTTACCTTTTTAAACACTCGTATGTAGTCGTTTTGAGTAAAACAATCCCTAAAATGTACATTTGTATTTAAAGAATTAAAAGTCTCTGTTATATATTTGGTGCTTTTCAGATTTTTCTTATCAGATAAAAAAAAAAAATCAAGACAAATGAAAGAGGAACTTCAGTTTATTGCATTGGCCCTTTGAAGTAAACAGGTTTCGATGCTGAAGATTAACAGACAGGAAGATGATTTATAAAAATATTTGTAAAAAAATCGTATAAATTTTTTGCCATTAAGAATACTCGATTACAGTAAAAAGTAGCCTTGGGTTAAAAAATGAACGGAGCAGGCGGAAGGTCAGAGGTGTAAAAACGACGCCTGCGCACGTGGAATGGTTTAGGATTGAACCAATAAAACCTGATTTAAGGTTCGGACGGCTCCATCCCTCTGCGGGCGGAGGAAGAGGAATGTGCTGCATGTCTCCACAGGGAGGACCAGCGTTAAACCTTCGCCTTCTTGGTGGCGGGTTCGCTGGCAGCGATGCGAGGACAAACCGCCGCCGGGGTGTAGGGGATTCTCGCCGTGGTCACTTTCTTTCCGATGGTCTCGATCTGCAGTCAGAGAGGAGCGGGAGGTCGGCGTTGTGTTTTTCCGCGTGTCTGTATGAAACACGGCGAGCGGGGGGAAAAAAACGGCGCTCACCTGGAAGCCGATGGACTGGAGCTGAGCGTGGAGGTGGTCCAACACCCGGCGGCCGTCGAAGATGAAGGCCGGCTTCAGCATCTTCTTGTAGATCTTCTCGTAGTCCAGCTCCTGCCGTGGTGTCAGAGAATTACAAGCGTCAGCATTTCCGCTCACTCGCTCCTTTCTGGAGGCGGATTTTAGGAAGCGGTTAAACGTGACGGAGACCTTAAACATGTCCCACTCGGTGCAGATGACCAGCGCGTGAGCGCTCTGACACGCCTCGTACGGGTCAGAGGTTACCGTCACCAACTCAGACACTGAAAAACAACAAAATGGTAAATGAACCGTACTTATACAGCACCTTTCTAGCCAATCAGGTCACTCAAAGCTCTTTACAACACAATCTGTGCCCTCATTTATCCATCCACACACACATTTATACACACTCTACTAATATCTCTACAGAGTCTAATCAGTGCTTTAAACTCCATTCATTCAACAATGGGGCACACATCAGAGAGGGGTTCAGTGTTTTGCTCAGGGACACTTCGACTGCCAGGAATCGAACCTCCAACTCTCTCATTGGAGGATGATCGGTCTAACCACTGATCCACCAGTGAATGAACCGTTTGTGGTGAACGTCAGAGCTGCACATGAGAAAGAAATGACTAAAAATCAAATGTCTTTCTTTCCCTCGAGACTTATTAACCACAAGTAACACCGTGAGCCAAGATAATAAATCATTACCACACGAACCATAAAGAAACGCCGACTGATGACCCAGTCACAGGATATTAATGATTCATTTATGTGCTCATACTTACAGTATATTATATTCAAAACATGGCCTTTATTACAATATTATTAATGACAACCATGTTAGTATATCAACAATAAAGTAATTAAGCTACACATAAAATCTATTAAACCGTTTTCAATTATTTTCTATTTTCTGCTCTGAAAACGGCAGCTTATGTAAAACTGTCAGAGCAGACGTGTAAAGTCCAACTTCCTGTGACCCGTTTAAACCGTGGCGTCTCAGAGAGGCCTGGCTTTGGCTACAATCCCACTGACCGCCACCGGTCCTGTGCAGATCTCTGTGCGGCGCGTTCTTCCCGACCGAGCCGCGTGTTTTAACGCATGACTTGCTTGTTTTACTTCAAAGCCGAGACGGACGCTAAGTTTAAACAGAGCTGTGATGAGGCCGCTTCGACGCTTTGCACTGACCTGGTTGAACTTTTAGGGGTTTTGTTCTTTATTATAATTAAAAAAGGTTAAAGGTTCTTCAGGTTAAACCTTTGAAAGGACACTCAGGACTTTAAAAACCTTCTCAAATGAAGGCCTGAGCGGGCAGCAGGTTAACTACAGGTCACCTTTGTTCAACTAAATCCTCTCCTCGAGTAAACACTCGAACGTGCAACAAACCATCACACACACACACACACACACACACACCTCTTTCGGGGTTGTCCTCCGAGATGCTGGGCTGGGAGAGGTCATGAATGATTTGCTCTTTAAGAACTTTGGGGTCGTAAATGAAGAGCTTCGCTCCTTCGTCCATCAGATATTTGGAGATGTAGATACTCGACGACTCTCTGCAGTTGCGAAACAAACACACAAACATAAACTCTGGTCGGGGTAAGAGTTCAGTGTTACTCTGGTGATCCTCCAGGCAGTGGGCAATGATCAGCAGTGACTCTGCATGTTTTACACAAAGATTAAACAACGCTTTGACTGGTCTGTGTGCCTTTTTACCTCCACAGTCTGTTTTAATGTTAAGGTTTTATTAGAACAGTTCATTAAAACGAGACTAACCTCGTGTCACCTGTGTCTTTTTTGAAAGAGAAGCCCAGCAGAGCGATCTTTTTGCCGGTGACCGTGTTGAAGAGACAGTCTATGATCCTACAGGCGAAGCGCCGTCTTTGGTACTCGTTCATGTCTATCACCTGAGAGGAAAACAAAAAAAACAAACAAAAAAATGAGGAGGTGGTAAATAACAGCGACCCAAACCCTCTGGGAAACGCGCTCGCTCCTCACCTGCTGCCAGTAGGAAGCCACCTCAGGCAGGTTGAGCGCCTCGCACAGATACACCAGATTGAGCACGTCCTTCTGGAAGCAGCTCCCGCCGAAACCTGGGAGAGCAGGACACAGATCGGTCGTTGACGTTCAGCCGAGCGACACGCTTCGCTTCGGTGCCCGTGGGCCGCATTGAGGACCTGCTGCCTCTAAATGCTCCGAGGACGTTCCCTCGTGGTCCAGCACGTTGGTGCTCTGAGGTGACTGGATCGTAGAATGGCTCTGAACGAGTGTTTTAATCTGCTGGAATAAAAACATGGCGGTCCCTGAAGGAACGCATGACGCTCGCAGACTTACATTTAAAACTGAGATCATCCTATATTGAGAAGCGATGGGAGCTCACGATCTCATAATTTGGAAGATCTCACAGAATGTGTTGGGGATGACTCTCAGCTTCTACCGCACTAGATTTTAGCTCATCATCTGTAAAACTAACTGAGTTACAGACATTTTGTTGACTAATGTTGATTACAGTAGATGTAGATGTACAGCAAATCATTACTTTCTGACAGTTTCATTACAATTTGTCCGGTGGTGCACAAGATATTTTGCTAACAGACTCACTGACATGAACAAAAAATAAATAAATCATCCACCTTCACATCGGCAGCAGACGCTAACAAAAAAGATCACGTTTAATCCAGTAGCTGCCACCTCAGACGTGTTTACATATATTTTTTTTGGAGGTCACACTTCTCACCGACGCTGGCTTTCAGGAACTTGCTGCCAATCCTCTGGTCCATGCCGATGGCTTTGGCCACTTCCTCCACGTCGGCTCCGGTGGCCTCGCAGAGAGCGCTGATGCTGTTGATGCTGCTGATTCGCTGCGCCAGGAAGGCGTTGGCTGCCTGCGCACACAGCAGGAACAAACCGTGACTGAGGCGGTACGCACCTGAGTGAAAGTTTCAAGCCTGAATCCGTCAGATGTGTGGGGTTTAGGGTTGTGTTTGTCATCTGCACAACCCTAGACTCTAATACTGATACAGTATTTAAGTTTTTTTGTTTTTATATGTCATCCCTCCATATGAGAGTATGATTCAGTTTGCTTTGTTGAGACCTAAAAAGTGTTTGGATTGCAAAACATGTCACTCAGCATGATTAGTTGGTTTTCTAATAATAATTAAGTAACCAAGAAAATATACAATAACAATCAAAACTATCAGAAGTTGCATTAAAGCTGCAACATTTCATCGTAGCAAACTGTAAGTTGACCATATTTGTTTGATGACACCAAATATGAAATCATAAAGGTTAGTTTCAACTAAAATCATCCTGTTTAAAGATGATAAACGATCAGTTCAGAAGTACCATCCCCAGCATTTTAGCTGCTTGCTCCTCACCAGTTTGGAGAGCTCAGACGACCACGTGTTGGTGGTGATGATTCGGGCTTTGGGAACCCAGTGTTCGTACACGGCACACAGCGCTCTGATTGCCCTTTGACCTTCGGTTGTCTCGTCCCCACCAATCAGGACGCGGTCTGGCTCCTTTAGATCCCGCACCGCTGTTCCTTCCGCGAGGAACTCCGGGTTGGACAGAACCTGAAACAGTTTTCTTGCTTTTAGAAACAAGAAAAACAAGTTGTTTTTTTTTTGTTGTTTTTTTAATTAGACAGTTGTGACCGCGTGGAAGGACAAACCTGCAGGTTGAGGCTGGGTTTGGTGTTGGCGTCGAATATCCGCCTGATGCTCTCGGCGGCTCGCACCGGGACCGTGCTCTTCTCCGTGACGATTTTGTAGCCGTCGGACACCTCGACGATCTGCCGCGCGCACGCCTCGATGAACTTCAGGTCGGCCGCGCGGCCCTTCCCCATCCCATAGGTCTTGGTCGGGGTGTTCACCTGCGGAAAAAAAAAAAGGCGAAGCCACGGCACGTTGGGCAGGTGAGACGCAGCCGTTCGGTGTGTGGGTCGTGTACGAAGCAAAGGGGGGAAACTCACAGAGATGAAGACGAGGTCAGCTTCCCTGATGGCCGAGTCGATGTCGGTGGAAAAGAACAAATTCTTTCCTCTGCATGACTCAACCACCTCTTTCAGTCCTGGCTGAAACGAGAGGAAGTGAGAGGCCTCATCAGTGAATGTGCAGGGGGAGGAAATAAAAAAAATACGCCACAATCTCACAATGATCAAGAACAGCAATGATGATGTAATACCTCGCGGTCGGGGCTGACACAAGAAAACTTGCAACACAGTCTGGAAGTAATCATGTCTCATTCGGTCCGTGAGCCGGAGTGACGGTTTACAAAAACAACCACTGAAACATAGAAACATCTCCTGACTCACTACAGCAACCAAGAGCGTTGCCTCCAGAGAGATGAGGTATGTCTTTTAAATAATTAAAGGCCAGGCATTCCTTGAAGGAGTACGGCTCGACCAACGCCTCTCACACCAGAGTTTTAAAACGAGATGATCTTATGGTGAGAAGTGGCGAACCATGACTCACGTGATCCGTCAGCGCTTAGAGTACGTGCTGCGAGTCATCGCCAGCTACCAACGTCAAATTATAGCTAAGCATCTGTAAAAATTCACTCATTACTGCGCCGCCTTTTGGGCAATAATAAAACTGGACTGATGTGAGTAAAAACCACCAGTGGTGCCATTAGCTAAAAGTGGCGCCTCATATCTGGACGGGTCAAAGGGTCACGCAGGGAGAGAAGAAAGCCTGCGTGGCAAAATCCTCACTCCAGACGAACTGTGACCGAGTGCCCCTTGTTAAACTTCTACCAGAGATAGATAATCTCGTTTTTACCTCTGCCACAGTTGGTTTTATTTCAGTATTCCCGCTGATATCCCACCTCGTAGATGGGCAGAGTGTCAGAGTTCCACGCCTTGATGCGGGACTCGTTGACGTCCACCACGGTCACCGTGATCTCCGGACACATGTGGGCGATGACGCTGCAGGTTGGCCCTCCGACATACCCGGCTCCAATACAGCAGATCCTTTTTATCTGGAACATCTGGAGAGAGAAGGGGGACAAAAAGAAAACACCAGTGAGGCGAGCATTTAAAAACAGACCAATAAATCCGGCCTTGCTTCGTCACTGCTGTTATCAAGTCTCATTTATTAGTTCAACAAGAAAGGAAGCCATCTGAGAAACCACTAAAAAGTGAATTATGGGGTGTATTTTTTTTTTTTTTTAAGTGGCTGTGGATTCATGTGTGAGCTTGGATGATAAACATCCCTCAGTCAGTAGTTCCAGCTTCTCAGCAGGAGAAAATGATGCTAAAGAAGCAACTTAAATACATTATCTTTATAATCCCAATGCAATCTGCTGCACTCCTGTCTCACTACATTACATTTCACAGGGCGGGCAGCTAAACTGTGAAGGTTCAACATATTTACAAAAGAGCTAAAAGAAAAAACAAAGTAACCCTTACAAATCCACCAGATTACCAGCTCTGCAGTTGCAGCCTGGTAGGTAAATAAAGAGGCTTTTCTTGCTGCTGCAGCCACGTCCTGCTGCCGATAAATGGCTCCTTTATGCCTTCAGACTGCCTTTCAGTCAGAAAAAAAACCCTGCTTCACCTGAGGAGCAAACTGAACCCAGCCGGCTGTGAATGAATGAGCTGCCTCGGGGAATAACCCGACATTACCTCTGCCAGCTTCAGCAGGGGAGCGGATTAACTCGCTGTTTTCTGTCCGTCGACGCGACACAAACAGGCTTCGCTTCGGGCCCCGCGGTTCCGCTACGGCCGGGAAACGTCCGTGGAGCCGGGAAGAACCGGTGCTGCTCGGTGAAGATAAAGTAAAAAATGTCCCTCGGAACTTTCTCCACTCACACCCTGAAGTTAACGGAGGAGGAGGAGGAGGAGGAGACGGTCTCTGTCCACTCACAGCAGGACGGGAGTCTCTGCATCAGGCGCTCGCGACATCTCAACGTACGCACACGTACGTCTTCCGGCGTCACACTTTCAAAGTAAAAGCACGTAATTACGTTAAAAACCTGTTAAATATATATGCTTTTGTTGTTGTTTTTAATTATTTAGAACTTTGCTTCTATTACAATTACAACATTCTCGAAAAGAAAAATGCACATTAAAGGACATAGTACATAACAGAGAAGAAAAATATGAACCTAAAACCTAATAATAAGCAAATGACAAAAACAGAACTAGAAGAAAAAACGAAATAATACATTAATAAATGCGATTTACAAAGTTAAATTGTATTACAGATATTTTTTGTTTGTTTTATAGTTTTTTTGTTATTTAAAACTGAGATTGAGTCAGGATACAGTTTTACATTCATTAAAGTGGTTTTCTATGCACTTTTATGGATATGGAACTTGGCGAGAAACAAGGTCAGATTGATAAGAAATGTGTGAGAGGAGTCTTTCGTTTGAAATCTATGAAACCAAACAAAACATTTGCAACACAGAGAAGGAAATCTGGCAGTATATTATTGGATATTAGATCAACAGTGTCCTTCCAAAAGTCCTGAGAGCATGCACATTTCACCTGCTAAAATATACGTATTATCAAAACATCCTGCCCAGTGATGTATACACTAGAATATACGTCACTGATCCTGCATTTATAAAATACACTGGTGGCACACTGAATAATACAGTCAGCAAATATTTCCACTGTTCAAAGTTATGGTGTTGCTTCTCAAATGTTTTGTCAACACTGAACAATAGACGTAGACCGATTAATCAGCTGATCCATTTTCATCAGCCAGTATTTGACACACAAAAAAACATAAAATAAATCAGCAATCAGCCATGTCTGCACATACTTAACTAATCTCAGATTTAAATAACAAAAAAGCTATAAAAACAAACAAAAAATATCTGTAATGAATACAATTTAACTTTGTAAATCGCATTTATTAATGTATTTTTTAGTTTTTTCTTCTACTTCTGTTTTTGTCATTTGCTTATTATTAGGTTTTTAGGTTCATATTTTTCTTCTCTGTGATGTACTATAAAAATCCACCTACATCAAGCTCCTAAATGCATAGGTTGATCTGATCATGTTTTGACACGCTTGCTGTTTGTACCCACGCTGGTTTCACAGAGAAAACGTTACTTCCTTGGCGGCGCGGGCAGGTGTCCTCCGTAAAGCTCCACGAAGGGCTCTGACACGTCCTGTTAGACGGCTGGGCTGAGGACAAACAGGACATGTCCAGGGTCCGCTTTTCAGACGGAAGTCACCTTTAAATTTGGTTTGGAAATCAAGCTCCCGGAGTCTGGAGGAAAAGAGCGGAGAGGGTCAGAATCCACTGGAGCCATGTCTCCTGATGGAGTCCAGATGCATCGCAGACGTCAACCGAGACATTTTACATCACTTCATGGAGCTTCATGAAGATGCTGATCTTATTTACCAAATAAGTTTACCTTTTGATGAAACCCTAATTTATGAGCGCTGCAGGCGACTCAAACTATGAACCTCATTTAGCAAATAGGCTGGATATAAGTAGTGGTGTTTGAGGATGATTTTAGAGCACTGCTTCCTGAACGACTGATGGGTTTATTAAACAGAACGTGTCCTCGTCCATTTCTGATAAGTTACAGGTTTCTAAAAGAATCTCTCCAAACCTGATGGTTCAGAGTTTCTCATTAAAGTGAATTTCTACAGTGACCCATTCTGAAGGTTGGGAAAAGTCCTTTTGAGCCTTTTTTACAAGTCTGTGTCTATTACAGAGCAAACACATATATTTCCACAGACCTCAACCAAATACCTTTACAGCATTTCTGCAACAAAATGTTTACATTTCTACATATTCTGATTGTTTTTCTTTGCTTGAAACTTGTTCAGTGTCGCTACCAAACTGGGAAGGAGAAATAACAGAAAACCACCACATTTTTTAGAAAAAAAGATGTTATTTAAACGTATAAAATACATCTCATCTTTCAACGTGGGATGCCAGGCCGACATACGTCTGCAAATTTATCAGAAAACATGTAAAAGTATGAAACAGCTTTGTAAAAAATGCTGGCTAACATGAATTTGACACACACACACACACACACACAAAATAAAATAAAAATCTACCAGCACACAGACTCATCTGGGAAGAACATATAAAGGACAAATAAATAATAAATAAATAAAACTGGAAGTGTAAAGTTCTGATTGTCATTTTCCAAATGGTACGGTTTTATTCGGAGGGCTCCAGGGCGGCGGAGGACTGTCCCCAATTATTGCTCGTATTTGTCTTTCTCCTCTTCTTCTCCTCTGCTCCCGATCCTTTCTTGTCTGTTGGGGGGAGGAAAAGAAAGGAAACTTAAACAATTTGGTTCGTTTAACTTATCCATCTGAAAAATAACGACAGCTGTCAAAGATATATATTTATATATGTAAATTTAAAATGTCATGGAGAGGAAATGGACATGCTCAGGAAATTGTCCCACTTGACAAACCTAAAACTAGGAGACATTTTCCTCTGTAAGACAGATTAAGGACCAACGATCTTTGGTGTTTCTGCTCTTACCAGCCAGCTTTCATACGTGTCTAAAGCCATTTTATCCCTGTCTTCCTTCATGTACTGCTCTTCCTCCGCTTTGGTTTGGATTTGTTTACGTTCCCTCTCCAGCTTTTCGTGAAGAACGTCTTTCTTCTTTTCACACCTTAATCGAGGGGGAAAAAACACAACTTGAAGTCAGATTTATCTTTCATGTCCTTGGAGGAGACGTGGGTGGTGAAAGACAAACATCCAGCCACTACTGCCCCCTTGTGGTTTGTAATGTTCCTGAGAGCGAACGTCCAGCTGTTTTTACATACCAAAACCAGCCATGTGGGACTGAGCAGTATTTACATCTGAAGCTGCTGACAGGTGCTGCAGTCTGAAGCCATATACAAAAATAAATAAATAAAATTCAGTCTCACCAGTCAGAAAAGGCAGATTTGCTGTTTTTCTTCCTCTCGTCGTCTCTCTCTCGTTTCTGCAGCTGAAGTTTGTTCTTGGCCTCTTTATGTTTTCTGTGTTTCTCCCTCAGCAGGCGATCCCGTTCCTGCTTCCACTGCTCAAACACCTTTCACCATCGCAGAAAATGCAGATTAACGACAAACCAACTCACAGTCACAGAGGAGGTCACCACAAGCAAAGCCCCTTCACCTGTTCGGCAGACTGCCTTTTCTCTTGTTTCTCCTCGGTTGCCTTTTGTTCTTTTCGGATCTTTTCGTTCCTTTCTCTCGCCTTTGCTCGGAGGCTTTCTGCTTTCTTTTCTCTCCAAGCTTCATACGAGGCAGCCACATCTTCCCTTTTGGACTCTTGTTCCTGTTCGTTGACAGAAAGGTGGGGTTAGCGGTGTTCGTGGCGGCGAAGTAACTGTTCTTACTGTATTCCACAGAGACAGCAATCACACCTGCTGTGCCTTTTCTTTTAAAAGCTGCTCTTCCTTCTTCAGCTGGAGGTTTTCTCTTGACTTTTCTCGTTTCTTTTTCAGCCATTCCTGTTAAGAGCACAAAGGGTTTTTATCTAATTAACTAACTTTCCTCCGACTTTTTATCTAATAAGCTAAGTTTTTATGTCTGCACGCTGAGCTCAACAAACAGTTTACGACTCCTAAGAATCTGCAAAACCCTAAAAACATTTTTTTTGACCACTTTTCTCCCATCTCCCCACAGTTCAGAGTGTCTCTGATTGAGGTTTTCATCTCTACAGCCCGTTGTGACATCACTTCCTGTGAACGGTCAGCATAACCACTCTTTCAGCATCCGACTGCCCTTTTCAACTGCATATTGGCGGCTGCCTTTTTTTTAATATTTCACCTCCAGAGGTGCCTTTTCTAATTCAACAACGTGTCAGGACAGGTTTACCTAGTATTATACTTTTAACAGGATGCTCATCGTGTTCTGATGAAGGCCACAGGGCCCAAATGTGCGGGCGGTTTTCTCTGAAGCAGCTCAGAAATAAAGTGGCGTATATCAGATTTGTTCTCCTTGTCTGAAGGCGTTGTTTTTGGATACGGTTTATTTTAGATGGTAACTTCCTGTGCACCACAAAGACAGAGAATCCTCGTAAAGGTCTGATCCCATGGACCCCACAACAACAACAAAAATAACCTTAATATAGTCGGCAGGTGAAATAACTCAACGTCATCACAGCTATGTTCTAATACTGAAGATGCAGTAAAGCAGTGGTGTCCAATCCTGGTCCTGAAGGGCCACCATCCTCCATGTTTTACACGTTTTTCTGCTTTGACACAACTAACAGGCTTCTGCTGAACTCACAGACCTGCTGAGGAGCAGAGGAACATCTAAAACCTGCAGGACAGTGGCCCTCCAGGACCAGGATGGGACACCACTGCTGTGAAGCTTTTCATTGCTGCTGACAGAGTACGAAACGAGGTGAAATTTATTATGGCTGAAGATCAATCGGGCACTCCTTACAAGCCACTTTTGACCCGTTAATCTGCTGGTGTAGATTCTCAGTCATCCAGGCCATGGTAAATTCAAAAAAAAAAAAAAAAAAAAAAAAAAAAAAAAAAAAAAAAAAAAGTTAAAAAACAAAAACAACTTATTTATCATCCGAGGAGCTTTCTCAATTCAGAAATAGAGAGTGTGGAGTTGAGCTTTTAAAGCTGAGATGTGATGTAAGCTGGATTGCTTGCAAATTGTTCTCACTCTCCTAACAATGGAGGCTCGTTAGAATCCTTGTTTGTCTGACTCACTGAG
>NC_051432.1:8863080-8946230 GCF_001649575.2 Kryptolebias marmoratus
GCCTAAAGCTCCATTATATGTTTTTGAAAGCTGAAATCTGAGACCTCCTCCTCTGTTTAATGTTGGTTTCTCCTTTTTGACATAGATGGCTTCTTTTACCCCCCTCTCGAACCATCTGTCTTCTCGGTCCAAAATATGAACATTTTATGGACATTTTTCAGCTTTCAATTCTGCTAATATAGTTATCGCACTATTCTTTATCAACAAACACGATAAACACACCCATTCAGACCTAAAGCTCAAGCAATGTGGGCTCTTGTGGTGCTAAACATGCCGACCCAGACTCACTCTGACCTGGTAAACAGCTGCCCGGAGAGACTCGGCTGATTGCGGCTGAGACTCCTGAAGGGAGACTTTCCTGTCCAGGACTCTGAGAGTCCCCAGGTACTTTGAGTCCACCTTTTTGGAGCACACGCTGCGAGACCTCTCGCTCGTCTTAGAGTGAGGAGTGGATGTCCTAATGGCAGAAAAAGCACACATCGATCATCGCTGTGCTTCATACTTCATCTCGAATAGTTTAACCTGCAAACTCACCTGGTGTCCAGTGATTTATCGGGGGTGTGAGAGGCTTGATTTGAGGTATCTCCTGAGCATCCCTGAGAGAAGGATCAGATTTAGTTTAATGACGTACAGAAGGCTGAGTGGAGATGAATAACGCACGGCTCGTCTCACGTTAAATTCTTCAAAAGATGAGGAGTAGTTTTTCTCCACTTCTTTGCTGTCATTAGAAATAAAAACACCTAAAGCAGTAAAACAATTATTCAATCAGAAAAATAGCTCATATTAATGGTTTTATAGCACAAAAAAAAAAAAAAGACCAGGATCTACCTCTGGAGCCAGAATCCACCGTGGATTTAGTCAAGAGTTGCGACTGTTCACTTTCATACGAAGAGGACCTGCCGAGGCCAGATGAAGCCGCGTGATCTCCACCTGAGCACTGCTGTCCGACAACACCGACAGAACTGCTTCACTTTGCCATTCCAAGCACAGAGCGTGAACACGCAGACCCGATTTACTTACGACACCATTGCTGGGCGTATCGGCCGAGACGGGGGCCGACACGGGAGACACCTGGGGCCGCTCTGAATCCTGAGATGCGGTTCCTTTGGCTGGTTTTTCCGTCACGGGTGGCTTTAACCCGAGGGTCCTTTGCCGAGGTTTGGGAACAGGTGGCTCCCTCTCTGAAAAGCAACACAGAAGCAGAAATCAGAGTGAAATATCTGCACCACAGCTGTATGATCTTTGAAAAAAGGATAGTGCATTACGATACACAGACCAGCTGAATTAGTGTTGCTGAGGGGAGGTGCCGGTGAAACCTCAAACGTCTCTCCCAACCCAGAACTCCTCTTCTGCTCCGTCGGACCTGGCGCCTCCTCCACGCCACCGTCAGACGGTTGAGCCGGAGGCAGAGCATCGTCTGATGTTTGGTATGACAGACTCAAGGTCTCTCCTGTGAGCTGAGGACCAGTATGCTCCGCACTCTCATCCTTAAACTGTGTGTTGCCTTCACTGGCATTTGTGGAGCGCTGGGAAGAGAAGGAGGCGTCGTCATTGCCAGGTGGGTCAGCGGGAGACTCCAGGGGCCCGTTTTCATGCGACTCTGGAGCTGCTGTGTCTTTTGGGTCGGAGCTGCTCCGCTGGGATTTCAGGAAGGACACTTTCTTCGGCCTGCTCCGTCTGTTCTCCTCGTCGTCTGAAAGGTCGAAGGTGTTGAGCTTTGCTTTACTCTTCCCAGCCTTGAAGGCATCCATCCGCTTCCTTCTTGAACTGAGGAGTTTGTTCAAAAAATCTGAAACATGGGACACAAAAGGAGAATCAGCAATTAAGGTTGTTATTTTTAAGTACAAGTTTTTGATTTGATCCTCTGATGGTTTACCATCTTCCTCATCATCAATGTTCATATAATTAGATAATTGTTCTGGTTTTGTTCTGCTTGCCCTGGAGGACACAGCTGCCTGCAGTTCATCCTACAACAAAACACAGTTTAATAGTTTATCATAGCAGTCATTGGGTTATTTCATACCAGTGTTTAGCTTTTTAAAAACAACCCAGAGTGCATTTAGTGAAGCTCTTACCTGAAATGTTGTTCTTTTTGATGTTTTCGGACTTTTTGAATACGCCAGTGTGGTCACCTCCTGATCCGCCATCATCATGCTACTGACATTAGCATGCCAGCTCGTGTTTGCTAAAGCTAGTTAGACTTTAATTTTCAATTTCTGCTAAAACAAAACAACAACAAAAAAAAAACCCTGAGGGTCAGACGAAGGCCGCATGCTTCTGCTAACAACACAGAGCTCAATAAGGAGGGCTATTGTGTCACCTGAAGCCTCAGGACCCTGCTGAGCTAACGGAGCTGTTGTCGGTTACCAGGGAGACGGGACTTCCGTTTTAACGATGCGCATGCGCAGAACTGAACTTTCAGGGTAAGACTCAGACTTTTACAAACAAACACACCGTCAATATTCTAATATTATTCATAAATAAAGGAATAATTTATTGTACTTGAAAGCTTACTATTGTTTTGCCTCATGAAATTCAGAAAACGTATCAAAGCTTACATAAATACATCATAAATGCCAAAATATATAAATAAATCTTTTTTACTTGAAAAATTACTCGTTAATTAAATGTTAAATAATTGAAGACTATCAATTAACATGTAAGCTCTACTTCTTTATACAATGTAATCCCAGACAAAGCCTCTGGCAGCAAATTTAATAAGAACAATTAAACAAAGAAATAACGTAAAACTGAAACCTCAAAACTGTACTAACCAGCAGCAACATTGGACTGAAAAAGTTAAGCCATAGTTCACCACTAAGTTTGAAAAGTAAGGCTGAAATAACGATTCTCAGATAACAATTTTGGAGGAACTCTAAACTTTAACGAGGTATGATTATATAGAAAGAATACACAAACAAGTAGGTAAGTCTTAGATTTTTATTTTGTTGTAGGAAAAGTGCATAGTTGAAGCCCTTTTTTTAACTTTTTGTGTCATCTGAGGTCTTCAGTGATACTAAACAGTCCGGTTCCCCCGTCACTGTATACAAAAATTCAAGGTTATAATGATTCTTACAGCCGTTCCCCCGCCAAACAACTCTGGAACGTCGCAGTACTAATAAGGAAGACAAGCGCTGACGTGAGAATAAAATGGAACCGTTCACCCAAAGAACGCTGCTGCGATAATACAAAGAGTTTCTGACGCGAGATCCCCAAACCCAAGGCCCAGAGACGGCTTAACGCCCAAGCAAAGATGTGGTCCCGACTGAAGAAAGAAAACCCCAGAAGCTGCAGAGTATAAAGTCAGTGATCAGGTGGTTCCTCTGGACTGAACGTTTGTTGAATTGTTTTTATTATTTATTTTAGGTAAAATGGGGGGAAAGGATGCTGTAAATGTTGCTGCATCAGTGGAAAAACTGTTCCCACTAAAATTATTGTGAAAAAAACAAACACAAACTCTTCAAAAAGATGTTTGCAAAAAAAGTGCTTAACTTAAAACCTCCCATTGGCACTATTTAAACATGTAACCCCTTCATTTAGTTATCGGACCTTCAAAAGAAATCAGAAACGCTGATAAATTACCCTTCTTTTACTTTCATTTTAGCTTAAATCAACTCTATTCTTTTAACAAAGGGGAAAAAAAAACATTACAAACTAAATTTTCATGTGTCAGAAAAATTGTTTGTCTCCATCTCATCGTGTGGAAAATCCTGGCCTGCAACGAGTCATATATTACTTTAAAGGTATCTCTGCCACGTCTATGAAACACACACACACACCAAGTGAAATTTAAAGGGGCAGAACATTCACCACAATGAGGGCAGCTAATAAAGTGGACCTGACTGTTTCTGGTACAGTTTCGTACCACACCGTGACATCATCTCCGTCGTCCAGCTGGTTTTTAATCGAGCTGTTGACGACTGGCGCGATGTGGCGTCGTTGCAGTAACGTCTTACGGTTTGTAACTTTCAGAAAGTGTGTGAGGGGAGAGAGAGAGAGAGGGAGGAATGTTTCAGATTCGTAACAAACACACCACCGCTCATCAGGGAGCTCCCAGGACGCCCTCTGCCCCAATCCCAAGACCCTGCCTGCCAATTTCACGTTCAGATCCGAGTTTCCGTCAGCAGCAGAGCCGGGATGAGGGCGGAGCTTCTTCACCTTCTGACTAAAGACTCGGTGAAGTACCTGAAAGAAGCCTGACTGATACGTCAAAACACCAGTTTTAACAAACCGGGCTAAACAAAGTGCTAACGACAGAGTTCACTTCCTGTTGTAATCCAACGCTCTTTTCTGATTTAGTTTAAACTTCGTGTTTTCTGGTGTCAGTCGGGCTCCTGCGACCAGAATGAGAAAAACAGAGACCAGTTCTAACATTACTGTAAAATAAAAAATAAAAAAAGCAGCAGAAGGAGGATGTGAGCGAGGGCTGACAGGAAGCTGCTGCGGTCCTGATGGCGGCTGGCGGTCCGGCTCCTCTTTGTTAATCAACAGGCGGCGCTGGAGGCTCCCTCCTTCCCCTCTGAGGAACCACAACGAAAGTTAAATGAGTTTATGAAGCAGGAACAAAAGAGCACATCTCAAACTGTTATCACACCAAAAACAAGCTTATATAAAAACAGAATTATGTGTTATTTTTTTATATTTTATTTGAAACCCTTTCTGTGCTCCAAGCTTTTACTAAAGGAACTAAACTGATACTAAAAACCTTCAAACAGTACTACTGTATGTGTGTCACTGAGGTAAGACGTTACAGTAGTAATCCTGTTTTCTGAGCAACTAATATAAAAATGAAAAGAAGCTTGTTTGATATATTTTCTGTGTAACATCTCTCTTGGAAGCAAAGAAACATTACAGAAATATTATTATCTGTATCCGTAACGAGAATAAATGAATTATTTGAAGTGTTTACTTTGAGACGAGGCTGTGACAGTCTTTAAATAAATTTGTCTTTCGTGGCAGACCGACGTCACAACGAGGACGGAAATTCAACAAAGTGACGCTCGGTTCTTCCTCCTCTCTCATCCAGAAGCTGTTCGAACCTCAGTGCGTGTGTGTAGTCGTTTTGTCAAACACGAAAGCAAAATTTGCATAATCGAGGAGATGGCACGTTCCTCTAAGCCTTGTTCCAAAACACAAAATGTAGGTTTTTTGTTTCGATGAAGTTCAAAGAGAAGTGTTGATAAAGCAGCCTGTGATCTGATAGATTAAGTGGACATAAAGGAACAGAATGTCACATAATACAGAGATAAGATTAGACTCAACATTATGAACGGTCTGATTAAAAACCCTGATAATCCTGTTTGGGGAAAAGTGTCCCTGCTTCCACAAACTCTTTGCTTTACTTCCTGTGTTTATGTGTCCCGTGTTACTCACTTGAGTACAAAACATTTAGTCTATTTAGGAAGAAAAGCTTCATATATTTACTTGTTTTTTTTCCAATGAGTCAGTCAATGAGTTTAATCTGTTAAAGAGGCCTTGATCCATTATTTTTCCCCTGCTGCCTGTGAGACTCGATTTCTGAATCTGTACTTTTGAGTTTTTCTACCTTCCTATGCCTAAATTAACCTTAGGTCTGTGATACGTTGCTCAAATAAAAACTTAACATTATCAAGGAAAAGATGAAGCGCTAAGACTGACGTGAAAAACAATATTTAAGGAAAACTGTCTCACTGCTGAGGAGCAAACTAAAGAAAGTTTCTTATTTAAAAGACTTTAGAAAACTAAGAGGAAATCATTACTGACCTGTCCTTTTATTTTGAACAAGTCTCACAGTATTTCATGCAATTGCGCCGATAGTTACTTTCAAGGTTTGATCAAAACGGCTCCATTTCTCAGCAGAGGGTGATCTTATTCTGAAACTCTGGTGTAAAGGCAGCAGGCGACATGCATTTCTTCAAGGGATGCCAGGACCTTAACTGATACCGTTTGATTTTTGATGAACTTCCATCTTTGTCTAGTTATGGAGCGACGTTGAACCTAACCCTGATCTGATCTGAGCCTTTCATTTTGTTGCCACGTCTTTGTTGTGAGAAAACGAGGACGAGTGGCACTGACGTTGTGAGGTCCGGAGGGTTTCCCCGCAGGACGGGCTCCCCGGAGGCTCGACGGGCGCAGCAGAAACAGGACGAGCGCCACCACCACCCAGCCCATCAGCACCATGGACAGGGTCAGGTCACCTCCTCCGCCTCCTGGCCCACTGGGTCCCGGCACTGCGCAGAAACACGATCACAGGTGTAACCTGACCGTCTCTCATACGAGAACACATCTGCTTTAATGTGAAGCACATAAGGAGAAGGCAATACGTACACTCCTGAGGGCACTCTATGTCTGTGCAGTAGGACTGAGATTGTCTGAGCTGAAACGAAAAGAAAGATCAAATGTTTTAACCTCAGGTGGGAAATAAAATGCACTGCTAAATATAACATTCAGTCGTAAACAATAAGCGTTTCTGCTTCTGTTTCCTGACATATCTGACTCATAAACGCTGCATCAGGACTCCGGCTCGTTTAGACAACGCCCTTTAACACGGTGAGCAAATCAGAGAGCTCAGAGTGGCTCCAGCTGCAACCTGCCACGCAGGTTTACACCTGCGCACCAAAAGAAAATAAGGTCATCTGAAAACAGAGACAAAGCGGCAAAGAGTTTTTTTTTTTTTTTATTCCAAATCTGACCTCCTCTTTGGCAGATTAGAGCCAGAAGTAACTAACGGGAACAATCACATTTTGGTGTTTAACAGCGTGGATGGGAGAGAGAGAGGGACTACGCTTCAAAAGCAAACACACAACAGGAACCAGGATGTGCTTTTCCAGCGCCACTCAGTAACTTTTTATTTCTTCCTTGTCGCTCCTTCTAACAAGACTTTCATTTACTTTCAAGCTGCAGTCAACCGGTTTACATTCCCCCCTCCACCCTAATATTCCATATTTAACTCCGTCGTCATCATCGGACCTGACAGACCTTTAAAGCTCCCCGGTTCTGTTCTGTTTTTGTTTTATTTTGTTTTGTTTTTTACCAGATTGATGAGGCGTCTCATGGCGTACTCCTGAGTGCAGATGCACTCACAGGGGTCAAAGCCTCCCTCGGCCATTTTCTTCCTCGACAGAAAATATCCACCCTGAAACAGAGGAGCTGCGGTCAGAACGAACCTGATCAAGCGAGAGGAACCCAACGCTCCTCCTCGGCAACGCTTTTTGTCGTCTCACACACAGAAATAAGTGGGAGGAGGCTGCCCAGCCCTGCACAATCAGAGGACTCTTATCTTGACGCACGTTGACAATGAGCGATTCTGGGTCAGGATCTAGGTGAGCACAGGGGGTTTAAAACTCGTAACTTTCTTTTCTTTGCTCATTATCTCCTGCATTGTAACCGTAATGGAAAAAAAAAAACAAATAAAAGTCTCCAGTTTTTTATTTAACAAGTCTTAACTGACCTGTAATAGCGATCAGTGAGTTTCTGATAACTAAAACAATCACTGCAGTGAAATAAAGGGATCAAATAATCCTTTCACAGTTTTGGTGTCAGGTGTTTTGTTTTTTTTTAAAGTAGAGTATCATTTTTCACAGTATTCAGGTTATTCTGTGCATTTAGGTGCATTTCTTTGAGGAGCTGCGGATCACTGAGGGCACTTAACGTTGTGAGATCTGGTATAAAAAAAACATTAAAAAAATCCTGTCTGGTATTTTGTGGTGCTGCAAACGACATCTTGTGGGTACAAGATAGTTAGATAGTTAAAATTAATAAATAAATACAGTGTAATTGATTTATTTCAGTCTTTTGATTCGGTCCAATCAGATTCTATGTAGTCATAAAATGTCAACTTGAGTCAAATTTGTTTAACTAAGAAAATCTTTCTGTTCAATTTAGATTTATACATCTGGAATAAACTTTATAAAGACTACAAGAAACTAAATGCAGTTTCTTTCTTAAGGATAACATTTTATTACCTTTAATTTTAGCTCATTTTTTTCAGTGAAACTCTGTAAATCTTTCCTGATGCTTAAAGGAAGTGATAACTAGTGGAGTATTGGTTTAGTTTGGTTTCGTTGTTACTCATCCTCTGGTTTTAATCGGTCTCGAGCACAGATTTAAACCTAATCCAGTGAAAACAGGAGACAGTGAGGATTACTCAGAACTAAAATAAACCGGATGTCTACAAGTGTCAGACAGTTTTATGGTCTCGGAAAGCTTCCACATTAAAAGGTTTGGACACACCTTTGTAATTTAAATGCGTAGATGTGTTCAAACTATTTGTACTGGGACTGGTTTAGCTCCTTCTGACATGGAGAGGGCGGATGTGGCACACAGGAGAGAGGGTTTTAACAACACAGCTGATATGAATCTGAACATTATGGGCGCCGTGGAGAGGTGGGGGTTGTTGCTAACACCTGTACAACACCTGTACAGGAGCTCAAAACTAAACCCAGGTTAACCATGACACAGCTGAACTTTGAGCTGTCAAAGCAGGAAATGTTACTTTCTACCGACCACAGCTGTGCTCTCAAACATTTAGCTTAACTAGCTTCCTGAGTCTAGCTAGTCGAGTCAGGAACAACACAAACTCAGCCATTTTAGTTTGTTTTTTTATTTTCCGAATTGGCTGTTAGTCACGGGGAACATACGTGAGCGTGAACGGAACAAAAGGACGACTTACTTGAGCTTCGTGTTCCTCGGAAATAACCCGTATCCTCGTCGGGCCCGAGCTGCTCGCCGCCGTCAAGCCGTAGACATGTTAACCATCGCTCCTTGTTTTGTTTGACGCACGTGAACCAATCCTCGGTCCGTCAGCCAACCAGCGCCGCCCCCATTCCCGGAACCTTCCGCCCCGAAATTAGCACGTGGCGACATAACCGTCTGTCATTGGTCTAAATGTTTGACGGACGAGTCGTTCAGCCAATCGCAGCACCGGCAACCACCTCTCTTCTGGATTGTAAACAAACAGCCCAGCTGCTTGCCAGCATCAGAGGCGGATGTACTTAGAGAGCATCTGCTCCATTGTGTAACTAATTTCATGTTCAGAAAACACTTTATCTAAGAAAATAAACGTGACTACTTTGGTTTAGGGCGGCTTTCTAGATCTCTTCCAGATTTTACAAAGAGACATGGCCCTTTATATGTGATAGCTGTAGTTTGCACTTTGACGCAGTGTTGTTGTTACTTCTCTATTCCCCTTTCAGGTGTTATTTATTTTGCCACAAACAAATGACAAAGTATTACAGATATTTAGTTAGACTGTACTTACTCTCCACCAGCACCAGCTGGATGATGTTTGTGTCATTTTTGTCCATTTATGTAAGTTTTCCTCTCAGTTTTAAAGCTTAAAGGTAAAAGGTAGCATTACAAAATACTTTGTGTGACCTCTAATTACCTTTTGATGTCAATATTAGCAATCCCTCAAGTCAAAACTACATTCTTAATAGTTGGAATAAAAAACATTTAAAAGTAACATTCATATTATTTAAATTATTAAAAAAATAACAACAACTAAGTTTAAAATATCCAAAAACCAGTAAAAACTAAAACATAAATTAAGCGGCCATTTCACTATTTAAGGGGTAGATTGAGTATGTATTGCAAATATCTCAAATACATGTTTTTTGTCCAAAAGTACATTTCAGATATTTAGAAAAGGGTTCTCTGCACCATCTTAGGTATGAACTGTCAGCTTCTGCAGACTTTTATTGTGTAAACAATTGTTTTGCAACTATTTTGCTAATTTTAGCCTTCAGCTACTGTTTTGCTACGTACAGCTTTTAGGCATCGTTCTGCCTATTTTAGCTTATGAGCTGCTCATTCCAACCTTGATAGTTCAGGTAATTTATTCTGTCCTTCAGCGCTCAGCGTTCACGCTCGCTGAACTTTTTGCAGAAAAGGCCATTTTTCTGACTTAATTTGTAATTCTTGTTAACAAAATACTAAAAATAAACGCTGAATGAAGTCACCCTGTGACTTCAGAGGCTGATGTAAAAAACTCAAGCCTGCAAAAAACAGACGTGCTCAGAGTATGATGCCAGGAAGGGGAAGTGTGACAGAGTCTTCAGCCTAATATGTCTGTCTGTCTGTCTGTCTGTCTCAGTTAGTATATGACTGACTGAAAGACAGACAGACTGCCAGAGAGACAGACAGACAGTCTGTCTGTCTGAGAGACAGACTTCTAGTCAGTCAGTCTCTCTGTCAGTCAATCAATCAGTCAGTCTGTCAGCCTGTCTCTTTCTCTGTCTCTCAGTCAGTCTGTCTGTCTCTTTGTCTCTCTGTCTCTCTGTCTTTCAGCAGAGCTCACTAATGAAAGTTCCAGCTCCTGCTCCATGTAGCAGCTGCTCTGCTGTCAGGGCAGCAGGTTCTGGACGGACTGAACCTGAGAGCTCCCTCTGAGGTGAGCAGAAGTGGGGGACAGTGAAAGCGAAAGGAGCTCCTTTAAGATTAAACAGCAGAGATTAGTCACCCCCCTCCTTACACACACACACACACACACACACACGGGAAACACCGGGTGAGAAGCCCCGGGTCTACCTTAGAGGCAGCAGCAGCAGAGACACACACAGCCATGGCTAACATCGCAGTCCAGAGGATCAAGCGAGAGTTCAAGGAAGTTCTCAAAAGCGAAGAGGTGCGTTTATTACGTTACTGTCTGCTTATTTCTACCCTGTCTTTTCTATGTAGCTCGCCTGAATGTTATTAAACCGTACAGTGACAGTAAGGCGGTCAGGAGGGAACAGAATCACCCGGAGAAGTCCCGGTTCTGTACCGCAGCAGGTCGGGCCCGAGCAGTTAACAACTTCGGCTAGCTTTAGCCTCGGAGGTGCCCGGGGCGCTGCTGCCGTGTCGGGCGGGGGAGTTCAGGAAACACCGGGGACTCGAGCTGTTGTCAACCGACAGGCCCGACGGCGCTTCATACTTTCGATTAACCACCCATTTAAAAACAAACACACACCGGACAGCTGGGGCACCTGCCTGGAAGGCTGACCGTCATTTATTAAATGTATTAATTTTATTAAACTAGTTGTGTGAGGCAGCTTTAGGCTCGCCTGTTTGGTTAGCTCGTCTGCAGTTAGCATTAGCATGTCGTGCTGGGCTACATATGTTCAGTCCGTCCAAAACAAAACTTCACCCTGTCGGGGCTCTGTGTGGAAAGTTGGAGGTGGTTCAGAAAACATTTAATGCCGTCTCGCTTTTTGCTTGTCATGTCTGGTTATCAGTGATTTGTGGACAACATGAACTCGCTTTGCTCCACTAGCAAATAATGCGCCTTTTCCAACACGTCTCTCACCGGAACAGCCTGGATTAAAACCTGTTCATTTTGTATGAAAATTACACCTGTTCTGCCCAATCCAGGCATTTAAAAGTTGACTCGTGACTATTTAATGGGGGTTAAAACGGGCTGAGACGTGACATTAACTCAAAGGTGTTTCTGGTGTTTTGTCCCTGCTCCTCAGACGAGTAAGAACCAGATTAAAGTTGATTTGGTGGATGAGAACTTCACAGAGCTGAGGGGGGAGATAGCAGGTCCTCCAGATACTCCTTACGAAGGTACTGTCACACACCTGAATCATGAACACAATCGCATAAATGTCATGATGTGTCCTGCTTAACTAACCGCTTCCTCTTCTCTTTCCAAGGTGGTAGATATCAGCTTGAAATAAAAATACCAGAAACGTATCCATTCAACCCACCAAAGGTACGTTCCTAAGTCTCTCCTCGGTTCTAATGAAAGAGAAGAATGTGTTGTTGGACGTATTGTAGCCCGAGTTAATTGTTGAATTGATATGAACGTCGGACATATTGCAATCTGTGGTACTGACCCCTGCAGGAAGCAGATTCTGTGAGTGTTGCGCTGTAGAAAGGATACTTCTGGTTCCTCTCTTAGAAGAATTAAAAGGCCTAGAGCTCCTTGAAGTATTGCGTATCGCCTGCCACCTCGTAGCCAGAGATTCAAACTGAGATCATCTGGTGGTGAGAAGGGAGAGGACGGGGGTTGTAGCCGAGTCTCCGAGCGACAACACAAGATGTCACGCTCTGAGGATGTGTTGTGAGCGACCTCTCGGCTGCTGCCACGTCAAACTTTAGCTCAGTGAATGTGAACGCGATGGCATTACAGCCATTTCTGCCTTGGTTCGTGCTGATTGGCTGCCAGGTTGACTCCAGCTCAGTTTCTGGCGTTAACTTGTAAACCGATTCTACGAAAAATGAGCTTTTGAATCCCCGTTTTGTCGGGTTGCGGCAAAAAGCAGCAGGACCGCCGTCTGTCTGACACGTTGCTGCGTTTAATTCTAGGTGCTGATTTTTTAAAAACACACAAGGTTTGTATTGTTATAAAACATCCATATAAAATATTTAAAAAACGATGCGATGCCTGGTTCTAATGTTGGTTTACAATCCCATCTGTTGTGTTCCCTTTCCTCTCCTCCACCACCTCACCGTTCTGACTTTGCTAACTTTGATTTTTTTTTTAGGTGCGCTTTATTACCAAGATCTGGCATCCCAACATCAGTTCGGTGACAGGAGCAATATGTCTGGACATTTTAAAGGACCAGTGGTGAGCGAGAGTGGCCTAAACTCGGTGATCTGCTGGATTCAGAGGTGTTTACCTACGTGTTGTAATGTTTGATCTGTCTGACTCAGGGCAGCTGCCATGACCCTGCGGACGGTTCTGTTGTCTCTGCAGGCTCTTCTTGCCGCAGCAGAACCAGATGATCCACAGGACGCAGTAGTGGCAAACCAGGTGGGGCAGTCTTTCAGCGGGGCTTCTCTTCTCGTAGGCTCAGGAAGTAAACAGCAGCCGCTCCTAAAGAAAAGGAGCGGCTTAATCTGGATTTAATCTGTTCCGTTGAGTGCGTCTGAACGTTAAGTTTTCTTTCCATCTCTTTCGTTTGCTGAAATTTCGCCCTCTTCTTTTGTGTCCTGCTTTTGGCCCCTCAGTACAAGCAGAACCCAGAAATGTTCAAGCAGACCGCGAGGCTGTGGTCGCACGTCTACGCCAGCGCTCCCGTCTCCAGTCCCGACTACACGCGGAAAATAGACAAACTCTGTGCCATGGGCTTCGATAAGGTCAGAGCCGCCACTTTGTTTTTGTGAAACTAAGCCAAAGATAACGAAGAGAGGGGGGCTCAAACAGTACAAGAAAAGAAGTGCAAAACAAACAAGATCTATTTTGAAATATTTTTTTGAGTTAAATCATAAGATGAATTAAAAAGCTAACTGATTATTTACCTCAGATAAAAGTTTTTAAATGTGTCATCTGTTGTACTTGCTACAAACGTATTTAAAGTACAACTCAGTACAGCCGTTTCCTGTGGGTGAGATCAACTTGTTGCTCGTCTCTCCTGTTTTCAGAACGCAGTAATAGCGGCCTTGTCTTCGAAGTCCTGGGACGTGGAGACGGCGACAGAACTGCTCCTGAGCAACTGAAGGCCGCCCGGGCGCGAGGGTCCGAAACCTCCCGTTGTCACAGCGTCAGCTCCTCCCACCGCCCTCACCCCGGCACCGTTCCACCGTCGAGCAGATCAACACCTTCACGTGTTCCGACGCGGCAGCCTGAGCCTCCTTTTTACCCGAAGTTTAGTCTGCTGCAAACTCTTCGCCGGGTAGCGCCCGCCTGATCCCATCGCACCGAGGTGCTCTCCTTCCTCCTGACCTAAAGCGCGCGCTCTTAAAACTAGAAACCATTCATCTCGTCTTCCACGCCCTCCTCCCCCAAATAAAATTGCTGGCGTCTCTTCATCCCACCGCCCTGGCTGACAGGCAGTGTCATATTCTCTCCCGAAGACTTATAACGCCGTCTGAAAGTCCTGTCGGATTAGATTCACTCGACTGGATGGTGCCGTGCAGGGACAGCGTGCCGGGCTTCTCCTCCACAGTTTCCTCACCCGTGTTGCCATCTACAGCAGACGTTTGTTTTCCTACCATCCTCCTACATTTGCACTCATGCACAGAAGAAGAAGAGTTATCTGTAAATAGACGTGTGTAAATTTCAAACTATAATGGGAATATCCTTTTTTTCTTACATGGACAACATTGTAAAACAAATTATTTTAAATAGAAACTATGCCTACTTTCCAGCTCCTGTACATGGAGAAATGCTTTTATGAATTTGGGATCCACAAGAAGCCCCCTTTTTGTTTTTTTTCTTCTCACCCCACTATTTTGAAGTTGTTCAGTAGGGGTGGCACAACCAAAATCCCGTCTCTGATGCCAAACCAATCACCTTCTTTTCATTTTAGCATGTTTTGTTGCCTTTAAATCATTTGGCCAAATGTAGTGGATGTGTATTCAGTTCAGAAAGCTGCCAAGTACAGCCAGTTTTTTTTAATTTAATGAGTTTCCGGAGGTTTTTACCTCTCTGCGTCCCTACAGCAGAGACAATGTTTGCAGTGCCGTGGTGTTTCCTTTACCTCCTTAAACCCACCCACCAACATTAGGTGTAACTACAGTATCACTCAGCTAAAACGCTGGCCATAAAGGAGTGCAGACGATGTCTTATATTCCCAAATGTGCTTTAGTACGCAGCCAAAAATGGAAAAAAAAAAGCTGGGAGTTCTTTTTTCTTTAATCTGAGTTTTAGATTTTTTTTTTTTTAATGGTACGTGGACTAAAAAGCAGAAAAGGGCACATGCACCCTAATAAAGAGGAGTTTATTTTTTTAAATATTTCCCCATCGGTCGATAGTTCCCCTTTCAGCTCATTGTGACACGGGGGGTGGGGGTGGGGGTCATCGTGCGAATCTGTCCACCTCCTCCGTGCAGACAGCAGGGATCGGCTCGTTGTGGCGTAATCACTGAAGCGCTCCGCTGGTTGCTGATCTCCCTTTTTTCTTTTTGGGTAAGAGAAAGCTGAGACGAAGGCCTCCTCCTCCTCCTCCTCCTCCACCCAGTCTTCCTGCTGATCCCACCGCAGACGATGTTGCACGATGACCAAGTATTTGAAAAGGAGACGGGGCTGCCGCATCTCAACTTTCTCCAGCTGGACAGAGGCTCGTTTCTCCTTTTTTTTGTTTTTTTCTCAGAAGCGAGCATCAGCAGTACGAAGAGCATGGTTATTTATTGTGACAATGTCATGTTTTCTTTGATTAAAAAAGAGAAAAACCCAACAAAAAATGGTTTTCCTGTTTCTGAAAACTGCACTGAAACACGTAGGAGCGTCGATTCTTCGGGGGGTTAAATCATAAGCCTCTACACACGGAGGTAAAACTCACCCAACACAAAAAAATAACTTCATTAGAAGCTCACATGTAGAGTAAAAGTCATTTATGCTTTTTGCTGTTTGGGAAAAAACCTGACTTGTATAGATGACAGAATTTTTCTTTATTTACAAACTGAAAATTCATCAAAAGGCCTTTAAGAAAGCATTCAAAACGGTAATTAAAAAGCTACCAAAAGTTTGTACTTGGTCCTTTGGTGCTGTAGCCAAAAGCCTCGAAACAAAGTTCAGAAATTTGGTCAAAAGCGCTGATGCTGCACGTTTACAAACTACAGCTGGTCTCTCGCTGGGCTGCGACCGGCTTTCCAACGTGTCGCAGAGTCGTCTCAAACCCTTTCTAATTTTAAGTTTCTGTAAGTCCGGAGCGACTCCCAAGCGAAAGCTGGCCCTCCAGCCGCAGCCCGGCGAGACGCCGCCTTAAACCAGCAAGCTCAGGGTGGAAAAAAAAACGGGGCGGCGCTGACGCGAGGAGGAAGGACGTCGGGACTCGACAACAGATTTTTCCCAGGGAATTTAATAAGCAACAATCATTACCAGATTAAAACGTTTTTTTTTTTGTAAAATGTCCATCCTGTGTTTATTTTTTCTTCTTTTTCTTAAAAATGGCTCCACAAAAGAAGCAAAGACCAACAAACACAAAGGGAAAAAAAATATGTTTCTGAGTAAGACCTACATACAGAGAGCTTCAATCGATGACTACAAGATGTCTTAAACCTTCTAGGATGTCTGTCTGTGTGTGTGTGTGTGTGTGTGTACATGTTTGTATATTGTTTATTTTTTTTAAGAAAGGTCCATAATATTTCCAAGAAAGCTTTAGGAGGCAGAGGAGCTTGAACGTAGAGAGTTGGGAAGATGTGAGGAAGATTCTGGCCCCTTCTCTACAGTCCTGATTTCACCTTCGCCGCTCTTTTCTTTACCTGAGAAAACAAACAAGACAACGCGGTTCAACATCTGTGTCAGCACGTGATAAAATATTACGTTCTCCCTGCTGGTTTGGGGCTAATACATTCATTAAGCCACCCAAACCCATGAAAAAAAAAAAGCATAAAGTTGATAAATGACAACAATACCGTATTTTCCTAACTATAAGGCACACTTAAAAGCCTTCAATTTTCTTTAAAAAACGACAGTGCGCCTTATAATCCAGAGCACCTTATAAATGTAAGAAGTCGTGATGTTTTAGTCCGACTTTGGTTAAACTACAAAGCTGCACCGCTTGCAGCATTAAGGCTCCGTGCATGGTGAGCGCTGGAGGCGTTTATACTTGACGCTTACGTCAGTGCAGAATTCTTCTGTGAGTTTTGAACCGTTTGATTATCTTTGTAATCTCTCATAGAGGGATCATATAAATGCTGATACAGGCGAACCAGCTCCGCTAGAGCAGCGAAATCATCCATTTTGAACGAAGCACAAAGTTACAAAAATTGGGAGGTGCACGATGACGCGCCTTATAGTCCGATGTGCTTTATATGTGACAAAAGTTCGAACATGGACCGTTCATTGACAGTGAGTCTTATAGTGCGGAAAATACGGTAATAGAAAGGCTCACTGGATCTATTTTAAACCCTGAGAGCTAAAGTGCAGAATATAGACTGACGCAGGTGAGACCTAAGCAGTACGGGCTCTAATCTTATTTTTTGATGCGTCACAATGATGATGAAGATGATTTCATGTAATTAACTTTATGTTGAAGAATGCAAAAGGCCGAGCTCGGACGTTTTATGGCAAGGCTGACCGAGACGTACGAACGGCTCCTATGGAAGGCAAAGAGAAAATGACAACAAGAGCCACACTTTATACAAGTAGTGTGCACGCTTCCACCCAGAGGAGGAAGAAAAAGAAGAAGAAGAAAAAAAAAAAAAACAGCCAAAGGAGGACCACCGAGCGAGCCACGTCGGAGCTTCGGAAAAGTCCGCTTTAACTTTTATCGCTCACGTTCGGCGTCCACATTCTGCTGCTGAACACCAGGGTGTGTCACGCTTCGTAACTTGATCATCACAGCTAGTCCTGGACCAAAAACAAAGTCATGAAAACACTAAAGAGAGCGGCTATGTGTGATGCAGGGACATCTACTGCTGCAGAATCTTATGTCACTCCTTCTTGTTCATTTTGTTCCTAAAATCTTATTTAAATGAAAACAGGTTTATACTGCAGTGTAGAGCAAAATATGGCTTTTCTTTTAAGTCTGAGATATTCTACGCTCAGGGGTTTGCATTATTAAAGGTGATTCTAGATGCATCTATAATAGTTGTATAATCACATTGTGGCCCTTTGAATCACAATCTTGCGTTGGACCTTTTGGGTCCCAGGTCCGCCTGCCTTCCCTGCACTGACAGAGCCTCCCTGCCTGTCAGAGGACCGTCTCTTCCACGAAGACCTGGCATGTCTTCGTCTGTCTGAGGCCGCACAGCGGGACTGTCCCTGTGTGTCCCTGTCTCTCTCTCTCTCTGCGCTCAACTCCAACTTAACCTCGGGGTGGCCCTCACAGTCCAGGAGGAGGAAGGCAGCGGTCCCTACATCTCTCCCTGTTTTCTTTTCAGGCTCTCAGTTTCGTTCTCTCTGCTCGCAAAGCACCGCCTGCTGAGACGGAAAAAAGAACCACACATCTGGTGTGTTCAGCTGTCCTGCTTCCAGCCAATCAGTTCCCAGAGGCGAAGCTGCTGAGATGGTGTACAACTTGGCTCGTTTCCCCTCCACTTTTACCTCTGCAGATCGATCTGTCTCTTTGTCCCTTCATCGTTCTGCTGCTGCTGTTTTGACGTCTTGGCGTTGACTGCGTCTCCGGACGCGTCGGCCGCTCTCTTCCTGCCCCTGCCGGCTCCGCCGCCGGCCGGTGCCGCCGCCCCTTCTTTTTCCGCCGCCGCAGAGGCAGTGGCGGCTTTAGGAGGGCGGCCCCGCCGTTTGACGGGCGAGGCTTCCGTCCCGGCATCGGGAGTGGCTTTCTGCCCGGGCGCGTCCTGAAAGACGCAGAGGAAATCGGAGTAAAAAAACAAAACAAAACGTGGGTGACGTTTGGGAAAGACGCGACTCCTTGTCTGGGGTTTACCTTCTTCTCCTCTTCATTCTTGATGACGGGGTTCTCGTTGTTCTCCTGCGCCTGGCTCTCCGATGACTCTGTGGTAGTGCTGCTGTTGCCACATTTAAAAAAACTAATTATTTTCTGATTCTGCCCCAACCTAAGAGCTGTTTGTGTGTGTGTGTGTGTGTGTGTGTGTTTACCTGTTCTTGTTGATGTTCGAGCTCAGTGGAGACGAGTTAGTGCTGGTATTACTGGTTGTGTCTGACGCTGTGGTGGTCTTGAAGATCCTCCTCCCCGGTACAGTCAGAGTTTTGTTGACAGCTGCCAACACCGGCGCTGGTTTAGGCTGCGACACAAAAACACCACTCCAAATTTAGACACGTAAAACAGCGTCCCCCCCCATCCTACGCTCCTTCATTACATGAACTTAAACCGGACTGTGACGAATGCATCAGGAATTAATTTACAACACTAAAAACATCTGTGTCGTGTTTTTACCTTCCCAGTGAGCAGCATTTGTCTCATCTCTGCGGTCAGGTACTCCTTATCGTTTTTAAAGTCCTAAATCAAAGGAAAAGTAACAATTTAGTTATTAGTCTCAACTGCAAAGACCACAAATGCACAGTTTTGCATCGTTTCTGTCTGCGGAGGTTTAAACTCTTATGATGACGCCAACAGGAGAAGAAAACTTGAGTTGGAAACAGCGATTGAGTCCCAACTAGATTAGGGATTTTCAGTGACCTGTGCAGCCGATGGAGAATTTATGATGCCAATTCGCTTTTAGCCTATAAATTAAACAGTTTAATATTAAAAGACATTGCAACTAACTTGATTTTAAAAAGAAAAGTAAAGAAAATAGGGCCGATGCTTACAGCGGGCTGTGTGATGGTCAGAAACAGGAACAGAAAAAGACTCGAATAGAAACACTTTGATTTTAAGGGATTTAAAATATGAAAAATAATTATTCTACAGCCTGCTGCTCATATCTGCACTGATTTAAAGACTAAAACAGGCCACTAATGATGAGGCCATCGAGACAGTGACTTTGGTTTGGACACACAAACATGTTTAACCAGTAAAGAATAAAAGCAAATAAAGTTAGTGTTCCAGTCAACTTATTTTTGGGAGAGAAACTTACATTTTATTTATTTATTTTTTTATTTATTCAAAAATAATTAGCCGCCCAATCAAATGGTCTACCTCTGGTCGCCACCCTCAGTCATTTTCCTACACGACTCAAATAAAAACAAGAAACAACAGAGAAGATGTGTGGCGTGTGTGTGCGTATTGCCTTGTCCTGCAGGAGGAAGAACTTGGAGGGAAGAACCGGCTCTTTGGGACAATCCAGGTGACACGCAGTGCTCTTGTTGGCGATGACGAAGAGCGCGACGTCACAGACGATGTACAGCTTCTGCAACAGCAACGCCACGAGACGCACAGTTTGACAGAGAGCCGAAGTGGACTTGCTGTTCTTTTTTCCTCACGAGCCTAAAAATTCATGCATTCTTCACAACAGTTTGTCTCCCGTGTGGTTTAAGCTCCAAGGCTACGGACACTAAACGAGGTCACACGGAGGAAAGAGCGCGCGGCTGCGTACCTCGTTGGCCTTTGCGTCCTCGGGACACTGAGCGTCCTTCGTCTGTTTGATGTTCTCCGCCATCTTTCGGAGGAAAGCGTGACTGTTGTTCTCGTTCTTGGTCATCAGGACCTCCAGCATAAACCACAGGCACCTAAACAAAACAAAAGTGCAACAATGAAGCTCCGCGCCACAGTTCTACCCAAACCCCGCCTCTGTCTGCGTTTGGGGCGTCACGATCGAATAAAAACCTAAAAACTAAAAGGCCACTCACTCTTTGATGTCTTTCAGCTGCTCGTACTCGTGCGGCTTTGTGAAGTCTGGGTCGTGGGCCAGCAGGTGGATCATGTAGGGAACCACGTACTCAGGAAGAAGAGAGACAAGTTTTTCTGATGAGGAAGAGAACGCCTCGTTTTAATGACGGCAGTCAGGCTTCTAGACGGAGCCGATAACGATGATCTGACATAAAGCGATCCAAACTAAATTAAACCCGTCGTACAATATGAGACTTTACTTCATTCATAAAGATTATTTGTAATAATGAGATGCGTTTTCATGACTTCAGACTGCTCTTTCATTCATAGGATCTTTGTACATCTCGCTCTGCAGTCATTTACGGCAGCATCTTTAACATTTACTTAATAATGGATTACTTCTTCCTACTTCCTGTATCGTTTGAAGTCATCCACGGAGCTACAGCGGTCTTTGAAAACAGCAAACAAACAGAGACGTGTCCAGCACGAAGCGGAGAACTGACCCTGAGCGAGGGGGTTCTGCTTGATGTACTCTCTGCGGACGGAGATGTTTTTGAGGAGGCACTGTCGGGCGTGGGCGCGGCGCTCCTTCACCGGGTCCTTGGCGCACAGAGCGAAAACGGCCAAGTACTCCAGGGGCAGCAGCAGCTTGACGAGAGCTAAGTGCAACTTCTGCGCGAAGATCTGTCGGACCTGGTAGCACTCGTCCTGTCAGAGGAAACCAGCAGAGTTAGAGTCTAAAAAAAGTGCTTTAAAGCCGTTCGATCTCAGGGAAAATGTATAAAATTCATTTTAGATGCAATAACAGGTCTAACAAATGTGGATATTTGCTTTTTAATTAACTGGGTTGTGTATTCATTGAAGGCAGGTCCCACAGCAGGCTTTTGGACTTTCCAGTAAGAAAAGCAGATCAATTAGCCAACCTGAATTTACACGGCCGAACCATAATAACCAGGAACTAAAAGCAGGAACTAACACTTCATTCATCACTGAGGCTTTTAACTGCGTACTCTTTGAATCGTCATATTCAAAACAACATTCAAATAAGGTCTTCGATGAAAAAGATCTGCGCTAAAGTGTGACACTGACGTTGATGACGAGGCCGCAGAGCTGAAACTGTTCAGGTGTGATGATTTCATGGTAACACGGTTCTTGTGCCAGCTTCATGATGGCGGCTCCAGCTGCCAGCCTCAGGCGAGACATGTCTGATTTACTGGGAGGGGAAATAAACAAAAACGGAGAGAGAGAGAGCAAAGATGAGTAGAAATAAAGTAAACCGGTAAGCAGGTGGTCATATTTCGGCGTGAACGAAAAGACATACTTGATCTTCTTCTGCTCCGTCAGGTCTCCCTCGCTGACGAGCATGGCGGACAGCAGACGCAGGGTGGAGTTGGCCGACTTGGATTGGTTGTTCTTCATTCCTAGTAACCAGCGCACCAACAGCTTGATGGCCTGAACCTGGAGGAACAGGTTTGTCTCTTTAAAACATCCGTTCTAAATAAATGGATTCCTCGTCATTAATTAGTTGTCTCTTACCTTTGCTAAAACCTCAGGGGAGACTTCCTCATCAGTGGTCCACAGCTTCCCGTTTTTGTTCCCCACCGACTGAAGACACAAAGACGGATCGCGTTTTTATGCTTTCTTTGCAAATACAGATTCGCATTTTGTGAGTATCTGGATTGATATATTCTTGTGGCGGCTGTGGATCAGTGGTTAGAGCAGTTGTCCTCCAATGAGAGAGCTGGAGGTTTGATTCCACCTGTCTGCCACATGTTGAAGTGTCCCCGGGAAAGACACTGAACCCTTTATTGTCTCTGATGTCCCATCGGTGTATGAATGTGATCTAAAGCACTGATTAGACTCTAAAGAATTATGTATTCAGATTAACTGTAGAGCTGTAGCAGAGTGCTGTATGGATGCGTGTGGATGGATACATGAGGGCACAGATCGTGTTTTGAGTGGCCTGGTTGGTTAGAAGGGCGCTATATAAGTACAGTCCTTTTACCTTTCATACAGTTCTGTACTGCTGCTATAAAAATAACTGAGTTTGTAATGAGTGCAGTAAATCAGAATACACTGTAATGCTTAAATGTAACACTTTAAAATGTAGCAACAATCACAAAAACCCACACAAGAGGCCATAATACTTCCGGTGAGACCACTAACGCCTGAACTGAGCACGTGTAAAAGCTGTGTTCAATGTTTGGATGTCTGCTCCACCCACCCTGTCGTTCATGAGCAAGTCTTTCACGATGAAGTTGGCCACGATGGATTTCATCGGCGAGGCGAACTGATCCGGAGCCAGCATGGCTATGTGGCCCAGGGAGACGAGCGGCGTGATGAGCTGCTCTGGGACGTCTGCGTTCAGGCTGCGCGACAGAGGCTGCGGACGAAGGGAGAAACAACACGAGCGCTTCCCGGTAAATAAACCGAGACTCCCAAAACAAAAAGAGAACTTTGTAGATCGTCAAGAATTGGCTCCTCACCTCGAAAATCTGTGCCAGCTGCACTTCCTTGTTGTTGAAAATGGCATGGATACAGTGGACAGCCTGCTTGGCCTGGTGAGGCGTTCCCCGCTTGGCTTTCTGATGCAGGATGGGAATCAGTGTCCTGAACAACACCAAACAGAAAGGATGAAAACAGCAAACAGCAAAGGTCTCTGGGAATGCTCCACTTTTTTTTATCGTGAATAAGAATGTGAAGAAGTAAACCAATTTTGGGATAAGATTACCATATTTTTGAACTTTTGTCACATATAAGGCGCATTAAGAGAAACAAAACAGCCCTGTCTTTTTGGAGAATACTGCACGAAGTATAAACACCTCCAACTCAGGTCTATAGTTTACCAAAAGTGGTACTAAAACATCACAACTTCTTACATATGTAAGGCGCTCCAGATTATAAGGCACACTGTTGTTTTTTGAGAAAATTGAAGACTTTTAAGTGTTCCTTATAGTCCGGAAAATACGGTTCTATATCCTGAAAGTAGGGCTGCTAGGCATTTGTTTACTTCTCGCACAAAGTTATTTCCTTCTCCTGAAAGAATACAAACAAGCCTAAATTTATTAACTGGATAAAAGAGTTATGTTTAACTATCACTGGAAAACATTACTGATGTTCTAAAGGGAAAATATGTCGAGCTGTCAATCCCTGAGGACCCCTGAGTGTCCAAAACGCTGACAGTGGGCTGTGAGTGGAGCTCAAAGGGTGTAATGAAAGCAGGTGAGTGATAAAACGTCTGCTCTCTGCAGCTGTTTGAACGAATGGTGCCTTTAAAGACATCCATAGCACAATATATGAAGGATGTATGGCTTATTTTTTTTGATTGTCCTGGCTATTCATGAACAATGGTTACTTTTGTACCCACCTGTTTAACATATAAGGGGAGGCACCACTTTCCTAAAAGCAGAATTTGTCAGAATTAAATTGTTTTGATGCGTTTGCTGTGTTTCTGTAACATCAAAACTGGCCAAATCAGTGCGTTTGGTCCATTTACGAGTTAAATTAGTCATTCCCAGAGGGCCAGCTTGACATTTCAAAGACTAAAAGAACATTTTTAGACCCAAAATAAACCTTGAACCCTTACGAGGTGTTGAACACAAGCTTAAAGTTTTGTTTAAAGATACATAAACACCAAAAAGATCTCTGCTCAGCGTTAATCTCTTACGATCGTATCTGTGGTAACTCGGTCTCAATCTTCTGGCCGGTGTTTCTGAAAATCTGGATGGCGGCCTCTGCCACCTTGTCGTCCTCCATCTTCAGACACTGGAGCAGAGATTCGTAGGTCTCGGCTGAGTGAAATGCTGTGGGATGTGTGAATGACAGGACCTAAAAACGGAGAGAGACATTCATTTTCCAACATTAGTTTGGTTATAGAAACTTATAATCCAGTCTGACAAGATACTAAAACCTTCACACATACTTATCTTTTTTTGCTTCAGCTGCATTTACTTATTTTTTTTAATTTTGTTTGCTTGTTTTTACCTTGAGCAGCTCCAGTCCAGAGCGAATTGCTGTGTCAGGGGTGACACCTTCCTCATCATCATCAGCTGTTCCCTCAATGGATTTATTTAGCAGCTTCACCAACGCACTGAAGCAAAACACCAAACAGATATCATCACCAACGTTGGCGTGATATTAAGATGATCTCTTTGTGTTTTCTGTCAGATTAAAAACTCTTAAAGATGAAACATTTATTAGTCACTTGAACACAGCGTGTGTCTGCTCTCTCTGGGTGTGTTTTTCCATAAAGAGGAAAGGGTTAAAGGCCGAGGCCTGCAGTTACACGTCGCCGCCACTAGGTGTCTCAGTGAATGAGAAAAGCCTGTTTATGGTGAAGTGTTGCACAATAAAATGGACAGTCAGCTCATGAAACACTTTATGGCTGAGACAACAGAAGACTCGCAGATTCTCCGTAACATGGCTGTTTCTGGTTTTTGTCTCTGGATGAAAATACGGTTCGATTTGAAAGGAACAGAACGAACAAACCCATTTAAATTATAACCCCTTTTAATTTCAAGAAGATCTGAACCCATTCATTTTTACTGTTCTTTAAAAACAGACTTGAATCGGTTCGAATTTGGTTTGTGTATCTTGGAATAAAATCTTGCTCCTGTTGTCGTTTCTCTGACCTGATGGCCTCAGAGTCGATGTGAACCGGAGCGATTCGCTCCAGCAGGAACTTCACCATCTCCAGGAACGGGTTGGTGGGCTGCTTCGGGAACGTCAGCTTCCGGGTGATCTCCCTCTGCACAAAGTACACAATAAACAAACGTTTAGTCTTTGGATCTGCTTACGTGTTTCATCAATTACACCATCAGGTCTTCTATTTACAGACTTCTAAAACTAAAGGTTTAAATAAAAAAATTAGCTGCCTAATAAAAATCCTGCCTCCCTCAACCTCTAAACCAGAAACATGAATAAAAATATAAAAAAAGCAAAAAGTTTGTCTTTGTCATTTTTATTATTTGTTTTGAACATATCAATGAGCTTCAAAAGCATGATAAAACTGGATTACTGGAACAAAATTTAAGTATTTTTTATTGTTAAACACCAAAGTGTGCTTCATTATACAGTCTGTAGTTATTCTCATAACTTATTTTTCTCTGCCTTCTCACAATATTTATGCTAAGCTCCAAAAAAAAGCTTTTTTGATTTTTTTTTTTTTTTTTTACTCGTCTGGGGTAAAACATGAGCTCAAAACCAAACTCTGAGCTTGGAGCTGCAGGAGCGCGTGGGTAAAACGGAGAGTGCGGTCTCACCACGCAGATCTCAGCCTGTTTGCAGGAGCAGGTGGGGCTGATGAGCATCTCCAGCTGGACTCGGAGCTTCTCGTCCTCGCTGAGAACCTGATTGAATTTCTTCATGAAGTCCTGGGCCTTGCCAGCATCGGGCAGGTTCTCTGCATCGTCAGAGAAGGAAGTTGGTTACGCTGCGACCGAGAGCAAACCTCACAAACGCTGCACGCTTTGTTTACTCCCAACTTACTGGCGATATTCATCAGCTTCCCAAACATCGCCGAGCTGTTGGCTTCAGACTAGCAGGAGGGAGAAGAACGTGTTACGGCTACATTTGGATTCTCAACTCTACGCAGGTTTTAAAAAAGGAAAAAGTTAAACAGTCGGCGTCTTTTTCCTCACCACCGGCAGCTTGTGGAGATCGAGCAGCTCTTTGACGAGACCTCGGAGCATGTTCTGACACTTCCACATCTCATTGAGGGCCCTGAAAGCAATGATCCATCACACACAGAGAAAACAAGAAAAGAAAAATCAATATACTGCCCTCATAATACAGACTTGTTGCCCCATTAAAGCCTTGTTTTTATGATGAGAGTGGATACAGGCTTAAGCTTTTACCCACCTTTCACACTTTTGGATCAATACACAGGTCAATATTTATGTAAAAGATATAATAACAAAAAAAAAAAAAAAAAAGAAGGCTGTGGAGATTTTGCAGGAAGATGAAAATGGAGGTTTACTAACTTGACAGCGTTTGTGTCGAGGCAGGCATACAGGTAGTACAGACATTTCATCTTCTCCTCGGTATCAAGACTGTGAGGGACCATGTACTGAGCAAAGATCTTCTCTACTAATAACCTGTGGAGCAAAAGTTCACATTATTAGATTTAAAACAATAATATGAAGGTGGGAGTCTGACAACCACATCTGACAGAGTTCTGCTGTTTTATTACCGTATTTTCCGCACTATAGGGCGCACTCTCAATAAATGGTCTGTTTTTGAACTTTTGTCATATATAAAGTGCACCGGACTATAAGGCGCATTAAGCGAAACAAAACAGCCCCGTCTTTTTGGAGAATATTGCACCGATGAAAAGGCCCCCACATACTCGGGCGTACTTCACTCCGTGGAGGTCCACGCGGACTCGAGGTGGACGTCCGCCGGACACGTCTGCGCAAAGATCAATTTTTATGACCGCATACGCGTACTCTGTGTCGCACAATAAACTGCCCGGCGAGAAACGGTGTTCACATTGGACTGTTTTGTGTGCGACACCAACCTCTCAGGTGAGAATCGGCGCCGGCGTGCAGCGTGACCGCCGCTCTCTGTGCAGCACTGGCAGGTGTGCGGTGGCTGCCCTGCTGGTGAAGAAACAGGGCTAAAGGCTCCTTATTTTCTTTTGTTTTTTTAAAGCTAAGAGGCAAGTGATTTATTCCTCCTCGTCCGGTGATGCAATGACTGAAATTTGTCACGGGAGAATTTTAGGCAGTCTGTTCGCTCAAGTCTGAAGTCTCAACCGTTCGCGGACTGTCCGCCTGGAGTCCGCTCAGCTCACGGAGTACAGACAGTCCGGCCGAGTATGTGAGAGTCTAATCCTGCAAAAGGTGCAGCTTTGTAGTTTAACCAAAGTCGGACTAAAACATTACGACTTCTTACAGATATAAGGCGCTCCAGATTATAAGGCGCACTGTCGTTTTTTGAGAAATTGGTGCGCCTTATAGACCGGAAAATACGGTAATATTTTGTGTAGCAGGGGGTTTAAGTTACTGCTACTTTTACATTTTACTGCAGTGATTTTCCAAAGATTTAAGTTTGTCTTGTGTTTTTCCTTTAGGTTATAGAGCACCAATTAATACCAAAGTACTTCTACTTTGTCTTGCTAACCATATCAAGTGACTGAATCTAAAAAGCGTGAAGAGAATCGGCCTTTCTTGTCTCATCTTGCGTGCAGAAAGAGCGTTCTCACTTGTCGTCGATGCTGTTCTGATAGTAGATGTGCAGCAGCTTGTCTTTGATCCAGCTGATCTTCAGGGCCGACTCCTTCCCGGCCTCGTGGTGCAGGCAGTACTTCTTGTAAAGCTGAGCCAGGCCCATCATGGCCTCCTTACGCACACGCCACTACAGAAGGCGTTCGAGGAGAGGGCAGGAAAATAGATTAAAGGGGGAAAGAATTGAATTAAGATTAGAAAAGTCAATATCCTTATCTCGTTTCAGGTGGAAAGCAATCCTGTGTTTGTAATCTGGGAAGCATATTAAAATGTCATAAGAGGCTGCAGGTTAATGTATCTGAGATGCGATTAGATGCGACTGAATCCCAAACTGCTGCACTCCTGCGATGACCGCATGATCAGTTTTATGCATTCACACGTGTTAACACATCTGCCCTACCCTCTTGTCCAGGGTCCGCTCCCGTACAAAACCCAGCAGCTGGTCGTTGACCAAATTCAGGTCCTTCTTCCCCGCGTTGATGATGGTGACGATCACGTCGTGGCGAATGGCCTCCTCCGGGTCGTGGGAGCGCACTTTCAAATACTCTGAACAGAGAGCAGACAGTCGCGCGACCACATTTCTCTTAAAATGACCGGATTCAACTCGCACTAAGACATAAAAGCCACGAGGATGAGCTGAAGCGCACCTGTCAGGTCTCGCGCCAGGTCCGGGTGGTTCATGAGGCAGTGGCTCGCAAACTTGACACACTCTAGCCTGACCGGTACGTGGATGTCGTTGAACCTGCGGGGAAAACATCGGACTTTCTGTGAGATGAACGAGCAAATCAGCTCAGACAAATTAGATGCTGACACGAAGGTAAACACAAGGAAGAAAGGAGGACTCAGAAATCCTTATCTGTTAACCCAAAGAACAGTTTCAGCTCTTCTAAATCAATTGTAATCACTGTAATATATTCCAGCTAATGACCTCAGTTTACCTGCTTTTGGCAAAAGAGTCAATAGCCTAATCTAGCCCTTAATTACAAAGACAGGCCTGTTCATTAAACTCCCCATGACTCACGCAGTCATTGTTCAGTGAAGTGGTGAAATTACTCACCGTCCTAAGAAACACTGCCACAGCGGTCTGTTCTGCGAGGCCAGCTCCGAGTCTTTGGCCCCAAATAACTTTGCCAACAACCGTACAACAGCCAGGCGCTCCTCACCGTCGTTGCTCTGCAGACAAAAAACACACACACAGATATTAATTTGAGCACTTGAAAGAATAAATATATATACATTTTCTTCACTCATGCTTCATACAAAACAACCTAAAGATACAACCTTCAATGAACAATAGTAAGCTGCCCGTGGAACCACTAAAAACTTTATTTTACTAATGGAGCAGAAATCCAAGAACAAAAAACTAGAAAGGAGCCAAAAATTATTTAAAGCACCATTAATAGTTTTAAATCTGTAAATCAAATATGGCCTTAAACATAAACATCAAACAACATACCGTATTTTCCGTACTATAGGACGCACTGTCAATGAATGGCCCATTTTCAAACTTTTGTCACATATGAGGCGCATTAAGCGAAACAAAACAGCCCCCTGTCTTATTGAAGATTACTGCACCGACGTAAACGTCAAGTATAAACGCCTCCACCGCTCGCTCAGGTCCTTGCACCGTGCACAGAGCCCTGTGCGACTGAGCCTTAATGCTGCAAGTGGTGCAGCTTTGCAGTCGTACTAAAACATTTCGGCTTCTTACATATATAAAGGTGCTCCGGATTATAAGGCGCACTGTCGTTTTTTGAGAAAATTGAACGCTTTTAAATGTATTATAGTCTGGAAAATACGGTAAACATAAGGTATTGAGTTGAGTGTTACATTGTTGATTTTAGAAGAGTGTGTGTGTGTGTGTGTGCTAACCTTGAGTTTAAACTCCAGCTGAGGCATGACTGAGGTAAGCAGCATGGGGTCGATGGCGAACAGCTCCTGGATGAGGTCAAAGACGTGCTCCGAGAGGTCACTGACAGATGACTTCCCCATCACTAAAACCTGATTAAAGAACTGAGGGAGAAAAGAAAACGGACATTTGTGTTTTCTGCCAAAGTGCTGAGCGCTAAAATGACTTTGTTAAAGTTTGCCCAAAAAAGCTAAAACTGATTTATAAAAAAAGGTGCAGCGATCAGAACCGAAGCTAAAACCAAAACAGTAGACAGAAGCCAAAATGAGCAAAACAGAAAGCTAAAATTAGAAAAAGCTCAAATGAGCAGAACACAAGCCAGGAGCTAAAACAATAAATAATTAAAAATAAATAATTAAAAAAAATATATAAAAGATACAAAAAACAAAAGTCATAGTGTTAAAGTCCTGAACGAGCCGAACGTTATGACTGGCTGACAGAGCTGAAAGTATGCTGAAGTAGAAGAAGAAGAAACGATAAACAAGAAAACAGTGAATCCTGAGTCAACTTCATTTGATTTTCTAGGAAAAACTAAACAAAACTGCAGAAACAGAGGAAAGGTGCCGAGAGAAGTCAATCAAGACGCTTCTCACGTTTGCAATGCAGGTCTCAATAGTCTGGACCGTCCGCTTCAGCAGGATCTTGGCGAGATCGTATGCCTGCTTGTTCAGGTTCTGTCCAGAGGAAACACAGATCAGTTTGTTCACCAGCAAAGCAAGAGGCTCAAAACGTCAAAAGTCAAACAGAACCTCGGAGCTTCTGGTCAGCGTGATCGTACTTTTTAATTAGATGAAAGAAAAGAGACGCTCACAAAATGGTTCTTGGCATCAGAGAGCGAAATCAGACATTTTAAACAAGCTGATCAAAGTTCAGAAAGTGAAAACTTCACGTCCGTCGTTTTAAATCTAAATGTGTTGTTTTAATCAGCAGTTTGTTTCTTACTTTGTAAAGCACACAGCTTCTCCCTGAGGTTTTCCTTAAAGCTATAACGCTAACAACACAAAGGAAAGGTGACGTCCTGCCGAGTTCTGACCTTGAGCGCAGGTATGAGGTTGATGAGGATGGTGTCCAGCAGCTCCTGTGTGACTCCGTCGCCCTCCATGATGATCGAACTCATCAGGTCGATCATGTGCAGCTGAACCTTCTGATTATGGTTGTTGCTGGCGAGGAGGAAGATGTAATCATCAGGTTACACAGTGACACAAGGACAACATCATCAACGATTAGATTTTTATAAGAAATGTTTTATAAATCCTTTAACAAAACACTTAGAATCTGAAGGCCCAGCATTCGTCGAAGGACCGCACATCGCCCGCCACCTTTTGTGTCAGAGTTTTAGACTAAGAGTTCGAGCCAATCTGGACAAATCTTGTAATTCCCGTGGGATATTGCGAGATCTCGCTGATGCGTTAGTGTTCAGAGCATGTGTTGGGGATGACTCTCGGCTACTACCACGTAATCTTTTGCTCATTATCTGTAAAACGAGATAGTCGGTTCTGTGTTTCATGACCTCAGCTGGCTGTGACGGCCATCTTGAATTGGACTGACTCCAAACTGCAATCAGTTGCAGAGGCACGTCCAACGATTGCTTCCTGAAAGTTTCCAAAAACACGCCCAGCGTTTCACGAGAGGCTTTTTGCAAACACAACAGCTAATGGCAAAGTTTCAAAAACAGATCTGATGTGGTGTTAGTACTCAGGTACGTGTCGAGAATGACCCTCAGCTACTAACGCAACACATTTTAGTACAGAGTCTGTAAGAAGGATGGCAGATGACTGCGTTGTGGTTAAACATCATTGTGACAAATCGCTTTTTTTGGATAATAATTCCCTTTTTCGATGGGTTGTTGTTAAGTCACCGCACTTCTCCTTTGGTAGTTGAGACATACTAAACACACTCAGATCAACTCTTGAACAGCAGGCTGGTGTTAAAAACATGTTACTGTTGTTGTTCAGGGATGTCGGCTCACCCTTACATACACACGATGCCAGTTCTGCACTGTGACTACCTCCCTCGGGGTTAGTCTAGTCAGTGTTGCAGCTCAGCACAGCACACATTCAAATGCTTTAATCCGACTGCAAACATCTTACCTGATAACAGAGAAGAGCGTTTTGAAGAGCTGGATGAAGATCTCGTTGCAGTCCTCCAGCTCAAAGCAGATGTTGTATGATTTCACCCACGCGAGGTTCTGCGGACAACGCAAGAAATGTTTTGACAACCGACTCGGCAGAGAATCAAAACTCGAACAAACTTGGTTACTAAAGTCCTCGATGCAAACTCTCTGATTTGAAGCTTCATTCAGTCCACTCAAACGTTTATTGCTCTGTGTTTCTTTTCCTCTTTATTTGATGGTAAAATGGAGGAAGACAAAATAACGAGGAGAAAAAAATCAAATACACCGAACTTCTGGACCCGTTTCACACAAAAAAAGAAGAACGAATAAACAGTGTGCCACTTGTCAAACTAAATTAGCTCATCACGACAGGACGTCAATATTTCAGCATCTCTACAGAACGTGTTCAAGTAAACTGGCTGAATAAGCAGCCACAGTTTGAAGGTTTCAGGCTAAATTATAGATGCTTCTCAGTCTTACTTAAATAAAATCATTTTGCCTTTTTAGAGAATAAATGGCAGAGTTTGTGCTCCTGTTAGCCCACTCCTCCAGCTCCTTTGCTTCTACAAAAAGAGACCCAATTAGACAAACTCAAATCCTTTTTTCTTCCAGCTCCGCTGAGGAATGCAGATAAAATAAAAACCAAGCATGAGATTCAGCTGTAAGCGGACACAGGAGTATTAAACGTACATCCTAAAGTTTAGCCTGGATGAACATATTAAATTATAAAAAGTTAGAAAGTTTGTGTAGTAAACAGGAAACGCAGGTGCAGGTTAGTCCTTTACAGTAACACATCCAGATACTTCAGAAACTGACTTACCTCCAGCAGGTAGAAGTATCGGTTGAACTGAGGGCTCTTTGTGTCTTCTAGTCCCTTCAGCTGTCTGGTGATGAACAGGAAGATTTCCTGTAGGGGAAAAAGACACCACTGTAAACACTCCAATGTAAATTAATCATACAATCAAACTGCGTATTATATGAGACTGTAAAAAAAAATGTATCACAGAACTGTAGGATGTTTACTTCCTTTCTGTTGTCTAGAAGTTGTTTTAATTTGTATATCACAAGCTGAGACAACCACAACCTGGACTGCCTTATTTTTGTAAAGATAATGCTCAATCAATCATCCGTTACTAAAATTCCTAACCTTTAGTTTATCGTGGGAGGTGTAGGGGGCCTCGGGGGCGTAAATCCTGAAGATGTCCGCCAGACAGCAGGCCACCAGCAGTCGTACGTCTTTATTGGGGTTCCTCAGGAAGAAGTCCGAGGCGAGATGGAGCGCCAGGCCGAGATACTGCTGCTTCTCCTCTTCAGAGTCCTGGTCCATGTCCATGTAGGTCTTCACCACCATCTGGGAAAACACATCGACAGCGGCGGTCATATCTGAGGGCTTCTCTTTGGGAGTCACTTTCATCAAGATCGCTGCTTTTTAAAACCCAGATTAGATTCGAACAAGACATCACAGAGCAAACATGGCAATAATGTGCAGCGGTTCACCAGGAAACCCTGATAATCTGACTTCTTTAATACCATTTCATTTACATGCTGCTCAGAATCCTTTAGTTAAAATAAAAACAATAATGAAATATCGCATTTGAATATTTTGTTAACACATTCATGGTTGAGTGAGACATAATTAGTTATTTCTGAGCATAATTTAGCCAGAACAAATAAACTGGAAACTAAAGATCCTGTGGTGTCCTGGGATATTTAAAAGTGGGAAACGGTATCACTATAAATACTGTCGTGAAAACCTTTGCTGTGTTTGCTGTTCAAGCCTTGGTAAATAACTAGGGACTGTAATGACAAAAGCCGTGCTAACTGTGAAATGCAGGTCTATCAAAACAAGATCAAGTCACTACGAAGTTCACAACAGAGCAGAGTCTGAAGAGGAGGAAACAAGCTATAAAAGCTAAAACCTGGAAAGAGCTGACATCCCGACCAAATACACTGTGTGGTTAATAAATAAGTCACAACATGGAAGAATGAGAAGAAGCAGAGCTGCTGTCCAATCATCCGTACGAAGCAAAAAATTAGGAGCCATCTTTTTGCAGATTTCCAAAAAGTAAAGATGATAACCACACGGACTGGAGTGATTTATAAAAACAAGAGCCAGAAAAGTAAGTTTGCAGTGAACATTTTGAGCCATTGTAGACTGGCTAGGCTACTTGCTAACTCTAGATTTTAGTTTTAGGTTGTAGTATAAACTTTTCTGCCGTTCCAGTCACAGACACTTCTTTTATAAAATAAATCAGTTTTAAATAATCTCTTTTGCATCATGATATTAGAGTCTGAATGTACCAAACGACGCCATGACGCCCCGAGATGGCCCAACTTGAACTTAATAGCCATCTACTATTCTGGAGGGGGAAATCACTGCCGTAATATTAAAATACAAGAACTTCTAGGCAGATGGTAAAACCATATGCCAGGGAATCATCTGAGAAAAGGTTTAAAAAGATATAAAATTTGGATACTGGCCCAGGTCTTACTAGGAAGCACAGGAGAGATGGACACAAACCAGAACCACAGTTGTGCAGAAGCTGAAGCTATTTTCTTAAAGATCCTAATAATTTGCTCTTTTTATACAGTTAGTTGTGTCTCTTAGTCTGTGTTGTGTTGTGTGCGTCAATTCTAGTAACAAAAAAAAGCCAAACAAACGTGACATTTTATCAAATGTTACTGAATGAGACCTTTAATTACCCTTTGTCACTGCATCACACACAACAAATGTCACCCAGAGTCAGAAGGAGCGCCAACGTCTCAGGAGGCGGCAGTCACGAAGAGAAAATTATCTAACACCTTCATCCTTACAAGCGAGTGGCAGAATATCACTTCCTGCCACTTCCTCTGTGAATGAGTGCATGAGAGGCGAAGTAGGAGCTCTCGACAGAAAGGCAGCCGGGAGGGATGGGGGATGGGCCAACAGACTGCAGAGCAGCACACTCTTACACACACACACACACACACACAGAGCAAACCTCACCGTTCTTAGCAAAGGAAAGCTCTCAGTACAGAAACTACTGTGGGTTTCTTGAGCTGTAGAGAAGCCTAATTTAGCGCAGCGAAAGAACAAAAGTAGATTTTCAGTTTGAAATTCAACCCCAACCAAAACAAAACCTGTTTTAAAAGGTTCACAGCAGCTATAGGTGTGACAATATCAGGGCCATAACTTCAGCTTGTAGTTCAGCTCTGATACCGTCTGAATAACTTCAAGGAGGCTTTCCCAGCTAAGGCAGCAGTCAACGTGTAACTTAACCCATTTCCCTTTGTCCCTGTCAAACAAGTGCCCGTCTGTTTGAACATCACAACGAAGAATAAACAGACATTAAAAATAGAGGAAAAAAAAAAAAAAGATCCCTCCAGTGATGCTGTTTTTCCATCGAAAAACGCAACTCAGCCCCCTTTTCCTAGCTTTCCAGTGCAGACAGCACCTCCCTCAGCGGGAAGAGGATCAGCTGTTTATCTCATGACGCCCTGTAAATCTGTGCAACATCAAGGCCCCGGGAACGGCGTTTTGTGAATACCTGTAGTTTTTTTTTTATTATCATTACAGCCATATGGAAACAGCACTTTAGGAGCCCCAAAATGGTAGGTTTTGAAAATCTGGTTCCAGAGTGGGAAAATAAATGAATAAAAATCTTGAAACGCTTCCCTTGTGTTTTCGTGTGGTCAGCTGAAACGCAGCCTTTTTAAACAACGTCACAGTCCCACCTCTAACCTAACCTATGACCCCAAACACGGCGGGCGTAACAACAACGGGTCACGTGTTTGTGTTTGGGTTGCCAGCTGCTCTACTACAGTAAAACCTGCCTTTACTGCATGACATCAATGAGCAGACAAGGTGGAGGAACAATAGAACAGCTTTAAATAGAGCGGAGCAAAACCTCCTTATTATTAGACCTACAGGCACCTGAGCATGGGACAAAACGGGGGCACAAAATTGGGCATGTGAGCGTGTGATGGCAAGCAATGGCATAACCCACACTGCCGAATGGTGTAAAGGATAAAGCAATGCTTTTTCACATGCGTGACCAGGTTTTGAATCTGGTCAAAAACATTAATCAAACTGTTTTTTGTTTTTTTTATATACAAAATGTAGCAAAATGCAATGATTTATTCAAATGGAAATGCAGACATTTATCTAACTTTTACTTTTAGACCATATTTATTCAAACCAAAAATCAACCATCGACAATGAATGAGCTCTGGGTTATTTTCGATAAGACTGGTAATATTCCTTTATGCCACTTTTATAAACTCGTGGCCATCTTGTGCTCTTAAATGGCTCATCGCTGGGAGTGATGACATGGTTTTAGGTCATAAAACTGGGGGAGCAAAAACATAAATTTGCATTCTCGCTTTCAAAAACGGGGGAGCAGCTGCTCCACTTCCTCCATTGAGCAGACGCCTATGATTACCTTACCTTAGGCCACAATGAACTAACAACACAAAAGCAAACATTGCAGGAAAAAAGTCAATATACATCAAGTATACATTTAGAAAAACATGCCAAATGGGAATAGTTTTAAAATTTAAACCGGATATTTGAACAACATGAGGAAAGTCCTTCCCTCCAGCTGTCCGTCGATAGATTCTGGACCTAAAAGCGTCTATTATGTCCACAAGTTTGGACTGACACGACTCCCAGTCAATAGTAGGTCAATATGAACGGGCTTTTATTCCAGATGTCTTTGTGACATCTTTCTAAAATAAAATGCTAAAATGCTCTGGCCAGATGTTCGAAAGAAACCACTTGTTAAGGTCTTATATGATCATCGATTGATATATCTCGCACATGGTCATAAAATCTATGACAACAGATTTGTAACAGGAACTGTGTGCACAGTTTTCACACTGATTTCTCTCTTTAAAAAACAAGACTGTAGTGTTTGTAGGACACCAAATCATTCTGAGCTCGTAAAAACACTTCCTTTACATACTTACAGTCAGCATATATGCTTAATTAATTTACTTCACCAAAACAATGAACACTTTTCTACTGAACTGTGAAGTGAAAGTCACAAGGTGTAGCAGTCAAACTCCTCCAACACAAAATGGGAGACCCATTCAAGAAGTGGACACACCATTAGCTGCTTTACAAAAACAGACACAGTGTCAACACACCAATATATTAGTGATTTAGCGTCCAACAGGCTTCGGCACACAAAGGTAAAGTTTTATCTTTATCAAGATCGACAATGATACCAAGCAAAACACGTCAGATTAAACCAAACTGGGCATCACAACAACTGTTGGGACAAAAAAAGAAGAAGAAAAGAAAATACCCAATAAATAAGATGGAATTTTTGCACCGTTTAAAATAAGCAGCGATACCACACAAAGCTGACAGGAAATCATCCAATTTGACTACAATGATTGTTGTGACAAAACAGCATTTTTGATTAAGAAAATATTTACTTTTTTACGTTTTATTTTTCACCATACCCTTATTACACAAGATACCTACAATACAACAAACTTTAACAAACACTTGAAAAAAGCACCACATTAACGAGCACAAGGATTGTTTAGCCAGGCGGGAGAAAGACGAAAGGAGCCGGCAGGAATCACTTCTGGAGTCGTTCCAAAAGCAAGGTCAACTTCCACCGGACAGCATGAATTACCGAGAAGATGCCAGGAGTTTATTACAGCCTCATATAGAATCAATAATGATGATGATGGTATTGGCACGGTATCGGAATAACATCTGTATCGACAGATATCTAGATTTAGGTATCGGGATCGGAAGTAAAAAAAAAAAAAAAGAGTGGATCAGTGCATCCCTAGCTGGTGCTAAAGGTTGTATCTCACCGATCTGTGACTACTGAGAGACCAAGAGATGAAAAAAAGAATAATAATTCTTGGCCACAGAGATTTTTTTTTTGCTGTCTACATCTACCCACCTTGGCAGGCGCCCCCACGTTTATGATTTAATCAGCTGAAGTGCACTTATGAAATGAAGTTAGGCATGTTTGGACCAGCTTTTCAATAATAACTTTTTATGATCAGCACGGTTGTTAAGCCTGGACATTTGCCTGAAATGTTTTCTGACAGGTCTGAGTTCCTGTTCAGATGTCCAAATACAGCTCTGCGCTCCGAGAACATGTCAGAGAGGCCCTGGGTGACTTTGTGACTAATTCGGGAAAAAGTTGCCGGATGAATGTTTTTGAACATGGTCTAAAACTTAGAAGAATGGGACTGAATGCCTCTGTGACTCATGACCTCGAGAACGTTGCGAGACATCGGGAGAGTGCCTCATGAACGCTGTTTGCCAATTACTCGCAGCCCAGCGAGACACCACCTTAAGGGATACGGGTTAAATCAGTCAAAGAAGCATTATGGGTAATTTGCAGACTTCACTGATTATATCAGAGTAACTGTGTATACCTCAGCTGTTTACATCAGCTGTGAGAGCAATGCAAACATACACAACAACTGCAGATTAATCCGATATGAAACAATAATTAAGGCACTTTGTCGTCTCATCGCCTCATACTTTCAAAACACAAAGGCTGTTTTTACAACAAATAGATGAGAGCCTTCTTTTGTGTTTCTCTCCAATGGGAAAAAGTGCAAAACAGACAAATTCATTTGACAATCCTAGCTAGTTTATAAACCGCAAATGTTCGGTTTGACCCTCCTCCGACCAGCTGTGTGTTTGTGACACAACATTTTATTTATGTGAGGCGCGCCGCGACACAGCCACAAACAAACTAAACCTTTCGTCGGTACAAAGTTTCCAGAGTGAGAGGAGAAGGCACAAAAGCTGCTAATTTGTTTAGCTGGTTTGATTAATTGGCATGGATGAGGTCCGTTTGTTTAGAGCCTTTCTTCTCACCCCATGAAGCATGATGCTCCGGCTACAAGACACTCAGAAAGTTTCCAGTAACAACTCAACACCGGACATGAGCGACGTTAGAACACAACAGACCCCTCGACGCAAGAGAACCAAAGAAATAAATAAAAAGCTCTGCCTAGTTTTGAACGTTTCAGTATATGTCTGGTAAAGTTCTCCATTTATCAGTCAATCTTTCATTACAGAATAATTTTATTGCCACTGAATGGCTAGTGTGCGATGAAATTGGGAACGTGCAATTGGATTTCTCATCAATAAATGTCTGTGCGCGTTATCGATTACAGTTCTCGGGTTGCAATCGGTTCAAAAGCGCAAGCAATCGGACATTAAATCACCAAACAAGCAATCAATTAACATAAGTCCAATGTTAGTCATAAACTCTAAAGATCACAACTTTGCAAAGCACCAACTTCATGAACTAAACAGACTATGCAATGATGCAAAACAAATAAAAATGACTTCTTTTACTATAGCTCTAGCTAAAAAAATAATGTCCTCTATTCAAAACAATCAGCAGCGGCTTACAGTATGTCCGAAACACCACATAACTACAGATATTGATAATAAATCGGTAATTTGTCATGTCACCATCAGTTTAAAGGGGTCAATGATGACTCAATGTAAACTAGTTTATAAAGTCAGGAGGAGGGCTTGTTTGGCACTGTGTCATTTTCTACAAATGGTGTTGAAGATGGACTTTGGCCAGCAGGGGAAAAACAAAAACAAACCTCCATCAGCATCATACCTTGAGTCGTTTGACCACCTCGTCGTTGCTGATCTTGTCCGTGATCTCTTTCACTCCTGGAGGGTAGACGATCTTTCCGTCCCCCGGTGGCTTCTGCTGCTGCGGGAACTCCATGCTCGTCGGCGTCGTCTGGTCCACACGGTCTTCTACTGGCCTCTATGGGTCAGAAAACAAAAGTTCAGCACAACCATGCTACCGTGCTCGCCGAAAACCCCGCTTTACGTGTCGCTTTCGGGCTCAGACCGTCGCCGCCGCCCGCTGAAGTTCATACAACCACACATGGACGCAGGACGGGGTTCCGCTCCGGCACACCTGCCGCACAAAAACACCCCCACCGAGGCAGCACCGTGAATGTTGTTAGCTTGAAAGCTACCCCCCCCGCCCCCCACAAGCTAAACATCAGCTGTAATTTTTACGCAAAATTCCCCGCAAGACAATGTGTGAAGACAGAAACGAGCGTAAGCGCTACTTAGGTAGCACATTTACAGAGCTGTGTTGTTGAAAAAAAATGAAAAAACTACTTTACGGACAACCCGGCCGGTGAATCTGTACTGTCAAACAGGTTACCAAGTTAGCTAGTTAGCTGCCGTTCAAACAACACTGGCTAACATTTTGCGGGAATGAAGCTAGCCGCGCTAGCTGGTTAGCCTACTGTGTTAGCCTAGGCCGCAAACTGCCCAGGTACCCATCACATCTGCGTCCACAGACAGCCACAGAGGAAGTCAAGTATCCTATCATCTCTGCTTAAAGTAGCCGTGCCCGTGGTCAGCCCCCGTGCTTTCCCACTGCTGCGGCCACTTTGATAAAGTTTAAAACAGAAGCCAAGTTTACTTGTTTCGGTCTTTTCTCAACTTCCGAGCATAGCCCCGCACTGCCGCTAGTTCACAGGCGAGGCAGGGCTGCTACTGTCGCCCTGAGCCCTCCTCTGCCAAGAACTTGCCCCACGGATGGTTTGAAACACCCCGGCGAATGCAAAATGAATCCCCCTCCAAAGAAAACATCAACAACCCGAAAAGCCCGGATATTTGACAAGCGCTCATTTCTCAGTATTTACCTCTCAAACGGGCCGTTTTAATTCATTGGTCTGACTCAGATTGGCTTAGTTTTCGGCACAAAGCTCTCTGTCCGTTCAGTCAACGCTGTCTGTGTGAAAGCTGGGAGCAGAGCGCCCCCATCGGTCCCGAAGCGGTACTGCAGCTCCGAACACAAGGCGGGAGTTGGAGGCGAGCGGCAGGAAGCGGGCTCACTTCACTTGTTAGGTTTGTTATGAGTACATAGGGAAGGAAATTTAAAAAGTCAAGCGCATTGTCCAAATTATTGTGATACGGTGGCGAATTCCCGCAACCAAACCGTGTCAATTAATCCGCACTACTAAAACTGTACTGGAACAATTGGCGGTGGTTCGAGTTACAACAGCGCCACCTACAGGTTGGCCGGTGTTCGTGTTGTTGCTTTTAACTGTTGTGCGTCACCAAACACAGTTTATTTCCATGTTGTTTTTTTGTGATTGTAAGTTTTCAAAACACGCCACGCCCACGGAAACCATTCCGAAACGCTAATTTGGGAGGGTGTTTCCCGAAAGCTAATGCGCTGAATAATTATTTTATCTATTAAAAACATATATCGGGGGGGGGATCCTGAGCGCGAGCTGTTATTTTAAAAGTCATTACTTCCGGTTTTCGCTACGGTTGCATAGATACAGAGAGAAGTTGTGTTTTCTGACCAGTTTCCACCACTTGGAGTGCTGTGGGAAACCGCAACCTCAATTTTTTTTGCACTTTGCCCACACCGTCCAAGTGTCTCAGCAGCATGTTTTCGTCCCCCAGCTTCGAGCCGCCCCTCTCGAACAGCCCGGCTGCTCGTTAGCTCCGCTAGCGGCTAACGCGGCTAATCGGCTGCTGCTGCTGCGCTTTTCGGCGGTATGCCTCGCAGGAAGAAAAACGGCCAGAGCCCGGCCAGGCAACCCGCTGGGCCGCCAGAGGGAGGGAGCCTCGGCCACAACGCGACTTGTTACCCGCCGCTGCCACACAGACACAGCGATTTCGCCATGGCCAGCAACTTCCAAGCCACCATGACCACCACGGAGACCAGCAGCGCCGGGAAGGAGAGGATCGAAAAGAGCATGCAGGAGATGTTCTCACACCTGGACCCAGATGTTATACACATCGTGCTGTCTGAATGTGACTACAAAGGTACCTGTGAGACTCGGAAGATTACCTGTCCAACCTGCTGCGTGACTTTGATTAGTGGTTCATATTTTAACTTGGCTAACCAGTTAGCTGAGTTGCTCTCTGCCTGTTGAATAGTAATATAACTGAAGCCTTTTGACACTTCCCAGGACACATCCCATAATAGTTGCATACTAATGATACATCTGACAGGCTAAAAACTTCCCCTGCATCCTCTGACATGATCCATCCTCCACCTGTTGCCTCAGATCCACGGGAGTTTAATAGTAAAGGTTGTAAAGGGGACAGATATTAAGGTTTTTCGAGTTATTGTTAGCATATAAAAGCAGAAATGTCAAACTGAAACATATGGCTCCTGCAGTGCCCCTAATGATCATGTCATTTTTATTTTAATGTCATAATAACAACACCTGAAGTTGAGCAAAATGCTTTACGATTTAGTCAAATGTGGAAAAAAACATCAATAAAAAAGCAACAGCATATAAGACAATAGAAGAATGAATGCAAGGTAAAACTAAATGAAAGTATAAAAACAAAGGGTCATTATTGGTAATTAAGTTATTAACAGAGCAGCCATAATGACACTTGTTTTGCAATGATGGTCTGGTCACAAGTTGTTTTTTTAAGACTTACATTTGAGCACATTTATTGCGTTAGTGTGGTTGTTTACTCCCTAACTTGTTTATTGTTATATCTGTTTTTTTGCGTGTTGTAGTTGAAAATGCGATGGACTCCCTGCTGGAGCTGTCTGTGGCTGCTGAGGTTGTAACCCCAAATCCTCCTCCTGTTTCTGGCTTTGAGCGCACTGCCGCGGCTTTGCTCAGCCCGCATCGCGTCTCCGAACCAAAAGCAGAAGATGCGCACTCGCCAGCGAAGTCTTCCTCTCCTCTGTCCACCAGCCTGCTGACTGAAGAGCTGGACCTGCTTATTGATCGAGAGATGGAGACGCTAGCCGCACAGCAAAGAGTTGCGGAAGAGCAGCGCGGCAGCACGTCATCGGCTGAAGCGCAGCTCTCCTCTTTCCCCCCTCTGCCCGTTCGTCAGCAGGCGCTCCCAGAGCTGCTTCAGAGCAGCCTACCTGCTGGGTCTAGAGAGCAGGTCGCTAATCAGCCACCGCTGTCAGGAGGCTCGGTGGAGCACTGGCCCAGAGCGTCCTCTCCGCTCAACCAGCGCAGCACCAGCGACAGTCAGATCGTAGAGGCACCGAAAGATGTGCTGGATTTCTCGCACCTGACGACAGAAGTGTCTCCAGACAGGTCGAGACCTCCTTTGGACCTGGCGGCCTCTGGACGCCCCTCAGCTTTCCAGGTGTATAAAAAGCAGGACCCGTCTCACGCTCTCTCAGAGAGGACTGGGCCAACGGACTCTGATTCAGCAGCCGGCGGCGCGAGATCTAAAGTGAATCTGCTAAGCAGCGATCCACAGACCTACATGTCGTCACCCTGGAACCTGGCAGCTCCAGCATTTTGTCCCCAAATCCACGGAAACCAGAGGCCGGCCTTCATCACCCCTGTAGCTCAGGCACCCTTGGGTTGGCTCAGTCACACCAGGCAAGCCTCCCCATGGCTGGGTCAGGGCCCTTTTGGTCAGGCACCTCTCAAGCCATCTGCTGCTATTCCGAAATCTTGGGCCCTGGTGGCTTCTGGGCCGGCTCCCGCTCACCTCAGCAGGTTGTATTTGCAGGGGAAGGTGTTGGTGCTGCTTCGAGGAGCTCCTGGGTCTGGCAAGTCAACCCTGGCAAGGTAAGAAGGCTCTGACAGTGAAGTCTCTTCATTTATTTTATTGGTGTTTTTGTTTGTTTTTAACATTTCTGTTTGTTTTTGCATTTAAATTGGGAATTTGAGACCAGACTAATAAAGTCTAATTTAACAGAAAGTGCTAATTTGTTTTCAAACTTGCTATTTTTAGTGTTTTTTTGTTTTTATCATATCTCTAAATCACAGTTACACTTTATGAAATGAGATTAATCACTTTTGGTTAGTTTTTTGTTATTTCTTGACTTGTCAGAACTGAGCTTAAAGACGAATCCACCATATCTTGTTTTATACTCTGACTTACTTTTTCCTTTAAAGTACTTTAAACTGTATTTATATATACATCTCAGTGTTCTGGCTTTGTTGAAGATAGCGTGAAAACAAATGCCTTCAGCAGTTTAAATATATAAATTTGTTAACAGAGACAGAGCTTACAGATGAATACTGACGGGAGATACGGGCCCGTCAGGAGACCAGTTTCCCTTCAAAAAGTAAATTCGGCACCAAGTTTGGTGTTTGCTCGCAGTCTGAAACTTGAAGCAAGTGCTAACAAAATAGAAACGTTGCAAAAAATTAACTTTTTACAGTGAACTAAGAAAGATGTCAAAGCATCAGGACAGAAAGTCAAAAGCGAAATTTACTGACAGTGGGAAATATTCTTAAAGGAACGAGTAGGCGTTTGCAAACAAACTCTAAAAGACCGAAAGAAAACAAAACACGATGACCAGAAAAGCAAAATAAACCGTCCCTGATGTCTAAATCAAAAAAAAAAGAAGGGTTAATGGAAAACAGTCACCGGGATGATTGGATGAAAGTGACATTTATTGATGAATCTGCATCGGACCAGGAGATGATGCTGAAGCTTTAGTTTAGTCCAGGTTGATGATACGAGGCTGAAGGTCTGGGAAAGGACCAGAGGAGACGGAAATCGTTTACCTCGGCAGAGACTACACAGGGGGACATTAAATATTTAGCTCTCATTTCGTCAAGGTTTGTTTAAGTTTTACCAAAGAACAAAAGGCGTTGGAAAGACGTCTCGGTGGCACGGTCAGAAAACAGCCCAGACTGCAGCTGAAAACTGTAAAAACCTTCAAGGTAACATCCTGCAAAAAAACGATCTGTCAGCTGCCACACAGGAAAGATGGAGTCTGACTGATAAAAAAAGTTGGGGTTTTTTGGACAGTGAAAGAGGCTTTAATATTACAAAAGCAATGTTTTTCATCAATCTGGATCCATCTTTTGCACGTAGCAGTTGACAGATCAGAACTGCAGGAGGTTACCTGGAACATTTTTTCAGTTTTCAACATGAATAATTGTCGACAACGCCATTTTTTGTGTTTAGCTTAAACTGAGAGAGTGTAATTAACTTCCTGCAGCTGACATAAATAAGCTTTAAGCTTGTTTGCATATAAACAGCAAGTAAGAAAGAATATTGTTGACTGGGATATGTAATAAAAGTTTATAAATAGTTGAGCAAAGGCGTATACATATTTGCAGTTTTTTATTATTATAACACCAGAAGCTCTTACCATTTTGAATCAGTTTTTCTACATCCATTAACCACGTGTAAATTATGTATTTTCTTACCTTTTGAGCAGGCACAACTGTAAATCAAGAGAAGTAACAATGAATGTATTAAATTCTGCTGCAGTCATCGCCGTCTGAGTCGCTTCCTTTGAAGCCATCTTTCTGTGCGTCTCTGCAGAGCTCTGTTGGACCATAACCCGGGTGGAGTCATACTAAGCACGGATGCCTATTTCGTCCACGGTGGACGATACTGCTTCGACCCCGCCGTCCTGGGAGAAGCCCATGAGTGGAATCATAAACGAGGTTAACAACACACACACAGACACACAGCTGATGGGAACACCTACAGAAGTAACAATTAAAAATGCTTGTGACCTCTTTAAATATCAAACAAATTACTGTTGTTGTTTTTGTACTTTTGACCTTAGTTCTTATCAGACAAGTCATATTTTGTTTCTCCTCGACTGTTTGTCTGATTTTACTTTTACCCCACAGCCAAGGCTGCTTTCGAGAGCGGCGCCAACCCGATCATTATTGATAATACCAACATGCAGGGCTGGGAGATGAAACCCTACGTGGCTCAGGTCTGTTCAGTTTGGCAGGAACACTTGAAGCGTCGTGATGAAAGAGCTCTGCTGGTTTAAATAAAAGCTGCACAGCTTTATAAAATACCTCTAAATTAACAACAAATTCACCTGACTGTGAATGAGCGAAGCTTGACTAATTACACTTTTACTTCACAGCGGATGTGACAAGTCTGCACACTCCTGTTAAAATGTCAGATTTTTGAGATCACGATAAACCATTTCATTTTTTTTCACCTTTATTGTGACACAAATCTTGTACAATTTACCCAACAAACAAAATCTGCTGTGGGTAAAAGTGTAAAAAAAAAAAAAAGCATAAGTGTGCACACCCTTGCACCTTTAGCCTTCAGTCTTGTTGGGAGCACACCTGTCACCAATTAAAGCGACTCTGATCAACCTGAGATAAAGTTCAAGCAGCATCTTTTCTGACATTTACTCAGCTGCATCCTTCATTAAAGCCTGCGGCTCACAGAGACCTCACAAAGCATCAGAAGGTATCAGCGAGACAGCATTGCAAAATCATTTCCCCAGCACCAGACACCAAGAAGTGGAGAAAGTGTGAGACTTATGAAGAGATAAAGCCTTTTTCTTACGAACAGCAGAAATCGGGCCAGGCTAAATATTTAAAATGTAGAGCTACGTGAGGAGAAAATGTGTGGTGATCTGATGAACTCAAAGTTGAACTTTTCGGACACAGATTCAGAAGGCATGTTTGGTTCAGGAACGAGACTGTAGATCACCAAACGGACACCGTACGCACAGTGAAACGTGGCGGTGGTAGCATCATGATGTGGCGTTTTAGTCATAGAGGATGAAATTACGAACAATTCTAATAACATACATCCAAATCAACAAAACGAAAGCTTGGCCAGAAGAAAATCAAGGTTCTGGACCGGCCTACCCAGATATCTGTGTGGTGACAGAAGATGGGCCGTGCAAAAGAGACGCCCTCACAGTCTGACAGATTTGGAGCACTTTTGGAAAGAGGACAAATAAGTAATACCAAGTCGAGGTGTGGCTGCTGACTGACTCCTTCCCTTCCTTAGAAGACTGAAGGCTGCAATTAAATCAGAAGGTGCCTCAACAAACTCTTGGTTTAACATTTTTTTTACTTGTTATATTTTCTCCCAGATTAGATTTCTTTTCAGTTGTATTCTACAGGATGTACTGTGTGTCACGTTAACAGTGGAAAAAGGTTTGAAATGATTTATCACTGTTTTAGGTTTTATTTTTTTCACTACACAAAAACACAGCATTTTACCAGGAGTCTGTAGACTTGTGCACATTTAAAGCGCGAGTGTGCCTTTTTTGTTCAAATATGTGTGATTACACAAGATTTAGGACATAATTAGATTCAGATGCCTGGATTTTTATGAACTGTAACTTTGTTATATAAATCTCTCTTTGTTTTTGTTTTTTTTCCTCTCTTAATCTGTCCCAGGCGCTGAGACATGGATATAAGGTACTGTTCAGAGAGCCAGATACTTGGTGGAAGAACAAGCCCCGAGAGCTGGAGAGGTGAGAGGGGACGATCGAAAACAGTGTGCCTGGTTTCTAATGTGAAACAAAATGAATATTTTCTCTTTTTTTCCTCTCTCTCTCTCTCTTGCACATGTGTGATACTGCTGCAGAGTACAACTACATTGGGTTTTGTTTTGTGCCTTTATTAATGTGCAGGCGTTCCATGCATAACGTATCGGTGGAAAAAATCCGCCACATGCTGAATGGATACGAGCGCTTTGTCACCGTCCAGTCTATTATGGGCTCACACATGCCTGAGGTTAAACAGCGCCTTCTTCAGGAGCACAGGTGTCCACAGTGAGTTTCTTTTTTTTAATCTTAGTTACGTCTAATGTTCTGCTGATTTGATGGGGGAAAATAAAAGATCCTAAAAACTACATACCTCAAAATAATGAGAAACTTAGGATTGTAACTTATGCGTACCACGGTAAGCACTGGCAAGCTTTGTGTCTTTGCTTTGAAGTAGAAATGAGATAAATTAGATTTAGTTATGACGTAACTTGTATAAACAGTAGATTTTGTTCTGTAAACATATGCTGTTCCTATGAAGCTCATATTTGTGGATTTAGCTGCAAAAACACCTGCATAATGCTTGATCTGCAGCACTTCAGTTGTGCTTGTTTACGCCTCCGATTATTGCACTATTGACAGAAAATTTGTCATGACAGAAGGATTAAATCATAATTTGAGTAAGTCTGCCAGAAGGTATGTTTTTTATTAACTTTATCATTTCATGTTTGATATAAACATGTCATCGTGTTTGTATCAAATTACATTTGTACAGAAACATTTGATTATTAGTCATAAAAAGGAAGGTCATCTCCTTCAGGTCATTTAAGCTTTAAACAGTATTTTGATTCATATTCAAAGTCTGCTGTCTATTGATTATATTTTTAAACAAAGTACAGTCATACAGCCAAACTCCTTCTCACTTAAATGCAATCTAAACAATTAAACTTTATAAACTAGTAAGTGATAACATGACTGGTTTTAACATCACGTAGAGAATGAATGCTTTGGAAATAACTTTGACGTTTTTACTTTATTTACTTTGGATGAACAATATTTAAATTTTCCATCCATCCATTTTCTTTTACCCGCTTCTCCTTTCCGGGTTGTGGGGAGCTGGTGTCTGTCTCACCATGCGAGAGGCGGGGGACACCCTGGACAGGTCTCCAGTCCATCACAGGGACACATAGAGACAAAGGAGACAAACAACCATTCATGCTCTCACCCCCACTTAGGGACAGTTTAGAGTTACCGGTTAACCTAACATGCATGTTTTTGGTCTGTGGGAGGAAACTCACCCACCCCTTCTCTCTGGGAGGTGGCAGCCCTAACCACTGTTCCACCGTGCCGCCCATATATTCAAATTTTGTCATACATAAAACCTAATAGTATCTCTTATTTGATTGTCTTAACACTGCCTGTTTGAAGCAGGATTAATGCATCTTTGTTGCATTATTTTTGTAAGGTCAAAGGTCAAATAGGGGTCCATGTGAATACACTGCTAATTTGCCTCTAAGCTGACACCAGAGGTTGTTCAAAAACTGGGCTGGCATGATTGTGAGAGAGAGCCGGCACTGTGGAGGGCTCTGCTCTCGTGAAAAACTGCATTGTCCCATCTGTTCAGTCTGTAGGGCCGGCCTGCTGTTTGTAAGCGCACACTGTTGTGGTGCTGAGACACCTCTGTTTGGTTTTGTGTGAACAATTAAAGGGGATGAGCAGCAGCTTAATGTGGATTTTATTTTAGGCAAATAGTCACTAAGACATATCCATTTGTGGCTAAAATAATTAAAATTTGCCTATAGGCACCTCAAACCAACACAAACTGTCCAAATCACCAAGTTAAATCCATTTTTTTTATTATGTGCACATTTTTCTTAGTTTTAATTAAAGTTACAAATACATGTATATCTTTCTTTTCTCTTTAGCCCGTTCACTTCTGGCTCACCTTGCCCTGACCTCGTAGGTCAGCCTGGACTGATGGAGGGACATAAAAAATCTCACCCTCGTTTGTTTTCCTCCCTCCCCGACGTGTCGTCTCTCGGCCACTCTGGGGAAGCAGGAACCCACGAAGACGCTTCCTGCAAATCCACCGAGTCGCTCGTTTTCCAAGAGGAAGCCACCAGCAAGTCCGGTGGTTTGGATGCAGATGATGATGATTCGGAGTACCTGTATTCTCAGCTGGACGCCCACTTTGAGCCACACCACACAGGAGACGACCAGAGGATCCCAGACTGTATTGTGGAATCGGTGACGAATGAAGATCACTGCGAGGATGAAATGCAGGTGGCTTTCTTTGAATCTATTGGACAAAGAGCGAGGAGGGAAAGGCCGAGCAGGAGGTCTGGTTTGGACAAGGAGGAGCCGGTAGATCTAGTGAGACACACTGACCAGTCAGACAGAAAGAGGTCAAAGCATGAGGAGGCAGAAGAGGGCAAGATTGTGAAGGAGGAGAAGGGGTCTAAGATGTTCGATTTCGTGGGAGACTGGCCTACTGATTTGTCTCTTGAGCAGCGACAGGTGAGGAGAAGAGAGAGGCATAAAGAGATGAATGAGACGGAAGCTGAGGGAGGAGCCAGCGATGATGAAAACTTAAGGACTGAGCAGTCCGGTCCGGATGTAACAGAGCTCCAGAAGCTTCTTGATCTTACTCAGACGGGTGTGGTCCCAGTTCAGACCAGCTCTTCGTACTCACAGTCCCTTTCTCTCAGCTCTAGAGATGAAATTGAAAGAGATGATGAGGCAGATGGCAGCAGAGCCAGCAGCAAAGGTGAATTACCCGACTGTGTCCAAGACAGGAAGACAGCTGACTTGTGCACCGCCGAGGATTTGAGAGCTGATGACTGGGAGAGAGTTAAAATTGACAACGAAATAAGCCGCAGCACCGAAAAGAATACAGATGCGTCCGAGACTGGTAGAGAGTTGGTTGATTTCAAAGAGGAAGATTTAAAATCAGCCAGCGTATGCAGAGATAAAGCAGGAACCGCCAGTATTCAGAACGAGGCCGGCAGAGAGGTGAATCTGAAACAGTCTACAGAAAATATCACAGCAGCTGTAAGTAAAGCTGACAGCAGCCACGTTAGCGAGACGGGCGAGAGTCCAGCGTGTGAGGGGGTTACCGAAACGGAAAGTAGTGGAGGCACGCAAGAGAGGAAGCAGCGGCAGGGTCGGAGATCCGGGAAGCAGTGTAAGCTTGCCCTCACATTCACTCAGAACTGCCCCGCCTCTTCATTAGACGACTCGGGCGGTCTAAATACTGCAGCGGATGTCAAAGATAACAACACAAATAGAGTTAACCCAGAAGTCAAGCCTATTTTTAATCCTGATTATGGCACCAGATATGATCCTAAACCAGACTCGGACCAGCTTTTCAGGTCTAATTCCGAGGGACAGTTACAGCCGCCGGCTTCCTTAGTTTTGACGGAAACGGGTCGTTTCACTCAGACAGAACCTCAGGACTTTGCTCGTCTTTGGCGTCTCAATCGTCACGGCAGCTCCGATGACACGGCCGTGCCTGCGGGCGGACAGTTGAGGGACATCGCTGTCGTGGAGGGTAATTCGTCCCGCTTCGTGCCTCAGCCCTCCTCCGCAGTCGCGGCCCAGGTGCTGTACCGCGTGGTGCACGAGAAAGGCTCTCAGGTGGAGGACAAGGAGCTCGGGGTCACTCAAGACCGGCTCGGCAGCTTGCGCATCCTCAGCCGCCATTTTAAGCTTGTTAGTTTTGACACATTAGAGGATCTGTATGACAAGTGCCAGCAGGACTTGGAATGGACCACCAACCTGCTGCTGGACTCTGGAGAGAGGTTCTTTAGGGATGAAGAGGAGGAGGAGGAGGAGGAGCGCGGTGCAGCTGATGAAAACTGCAATACGCTCAGTCAGTGTGGAGGTTTAGGTGAAAATGTAGGAACCGTTAAATGCCCCGAAGCATCAAATCAATGGGAAAACAGGCCAAAAGGAGAGCAAACTGGGTTGGAAGAGGGCATCCTGCAGTCAATGTGTGGGACAGTGAATGGGTCAGAACCTTCAGAAAACACAGGTGTGGTTTCCGAAGGCGCACCTGTTCCAGGGACAAACGAGAAGCCATCAGGTACAGCTTCAGATTTAGAAAAAACTCCTCAAATAGGCCATCCAGAAGCAGAACAGAAATTCGAACAAAGCATCACCGCTGACCACAAGCCGACACCAGAACCCGGTCCAGAAGGACTCGCTCGGGGTGGGAGCGTGAACAACGAGGAGGAAATCGCTGACGAGTCGGGGACCAACGTTCAGGTTGAGATTGCCAGCATGGATGAGATCAACCGGCTGCTGCAGGCTGAACTGGAGGACCTGGAGAGGGAGGAAGAGCAGAGGAAAGCACAGAGTCGCAGCCAACACCTGGATATTCAGACTGTGGAGCTAAAACTGCCCACGGAGCTGGCGCTGCAGTTAACGGAGCTGTTCGGTCCTGTCGGACTAGACCCAGGTAACTAACACACAGGGTACACACGCTGTGAAGAGCAGCCTTCAGGGATTTTGTTTCATTCAAACATAAATTTGATTAAAACTGTCAGATAAGTTTTGCTCCTGGTTCACTGTTAGCAACCCGAGAGCTTAAGAGGGACGTAACTGCAGAGATAATTAAAGAAAAAACTGAGGACGTGTTTTGTCTGCTTCTTTCTACTAAGGTACTTGCTCAGAGGATGACTTTGTCGTGCAGATGGACCTGAAGATGGCCAAGCTGCTCCATCAAAAGTGGAAGGAAACTATCCAGGTGAGGGAATCGTGCAGCGAAACCAGAAACCTCCCCTGCGCTGTGACATCTGTGCTCTTATTTATTTAACGCCTTTGTCAGAAGGTCGTTGTGTTTTCACCGAGATATAATTTTTGTTTTTTCAGGAAAAACAAAGACAAGCTGCTCTTTCTTTTCACTTGCTTCAGCAAAGTAAGTTGTACCACACTCCTTAACATGATATCAAAGCCCCATGGTGGGAATGCAGCGACAAAACAACACATTTGCTCAGCGTGTTGCCAACACTGTTTTCCAACAATACTGATGCAAAGAGACAAACTCCTAAATGTCAAATAAGCCAAAGACTGGAGACGCTTTTGTTTGGCATCTGTTAGATTTTGTTTTTTTTAAATGTTTAGGTTCAGCAAGCGGGCTCGACGGACCACAAGACTGGACACAGCCAGACGATTTCTTAATGAGCAAGGACGACGACGTGCCACTGGTCAGCCAGCCAGAGGCCGGTGGTCTGATGCCGTTCATGGACCACTGGAGTGTTTCGCGTCCACACGTTTCTCTCAGAGATATTATTAAAGAGGAGCAGGCTTTGCAGGAGAACGTGCAGAAGGTAACAAGAGGTCCTGGCCCTGTTGTTGTGTGTCTTCTATCAGGAAAACATTTTTCTTTCTTCCAGAGCAGAAAAAGCCGTGCTGACCTGGACCACCGGGATGGAGCCGCGATGCTGAAAGAGAAGCAGCTGTTCTCACTGTTCCCCACCATTGACAAGCATTTGCTCCAGGACATCTTCAGAGATCACAAGTAAGAGAAGCTGAGGTTGGATCCACTTGGGTTGTGAACACACGGGAACCCGGCTCGTGCCAGGCGCAGAAATACAAAAACGGAGGTCAGGAAAATCTGACCCCGCAGTTTAGTAAGTCTGTGCGTGCAGATTTAGACATCAGTGTCGAGTGTTGTGTTGAGCTGTGTTTTCAGCGTGGAGCTGAGAGCTCTAAATGGGGAAACAGAAAGCAGCACATATGTTATAATGTACTATATGACACTGTTCCCATCAGCCTCCACCTGTCAGTAGCGATCTGCGCTCTGATTTCCCTGAAACGGTTGGTGGTAAAAGAGAAAACTGCTGCTCTCTGAAGGAAGGAAGAGACCCTGAGTCAGAGGTGGAAAGGGGGCCAGTTTTCTGTGTGCGTAGGAGTTCAGCCTGTGGTTGTCGCTCTAAACTTTTTCCAAATCAAGATCGCTTTTCACTTTAAAACAAACAAAAAAAAGTCCTTTAAGCTACTTATTCTGTAACTATTGATGATTCCCATACAAAGCAAATATGTTTTATATAAACCTTTTTTTATATACGGGAGAAAAAGACAGTACCATGCAACTCTAATGCGTTTTAACACCATGAAGTCACAGTATTTTATGCCTTTTTCTCTGCGTAGTTACAGCCTGACCCAGACGGAGGTGTTTCTTCGCTCTCTGCTGAACGAGGAGCCCGTGAAGACCGTCGTCGCCCCAGAACCTCCTCGTTCTGACCACCACAGAGCAGCCAGCAAGGAAAGGGAAAAGGTATTCACAAGAAGAGACGAGCAGCGCCACGCTTGAGCTGTGGTCACGTTTCTGTGCACATCTCCATGCCTTTGTAGCTTTATTTATTTAGCATTTTTAGTTACTGATTTAAAAAATATGTCTATAACCATTGTTAAAAATAATAAGTGTTCATTTTTTTTGTAGGGATTAAAGATGACTCCATTAGCTGAAGAGGACATATTATGATGTATAAGTTATTAGGTGTGTGTTTCATGCTGCTCTGTGGTTCTGACAGAAGCAGAGGCACCCGGAGTTCACCGTACCAAACTACCAGGACACCGAGGACCCAGAGTACGAAGACTTCAGGGCCGAGGCCAGCCTTCAGAAGAAGCGGCAGCTCGAGAGTTTTGCCAAAGCCGCAGAGGCCTACAAGCAGGGGCACAAAGAAGTGGCCTCATTTTATGCGCAGCAGGTAAAAGGCTGAGGGAGACGGGTGTCATTTAGTAATTGTTTGCTGCCGTGTTAATTCAGCAGTTAAGAGTCAAAACAATTCTGGTCGATTGTCCCAACACTGTCGAGAAATAGTCACACTTTTGTTGTTTCTGTTGTTTTTCCAACTTTTGTTATTTTTATAAACCACTAGAACTGAGGGGGTGAATGTTTGTAAAATCTGTCTTATTTTTGTGCAGCACCATGCCGAGAAAGAACCAATAACATTTGTCCTATCAGCTCTTGTGGACTTTCTTTTAACAGGTTGCTTAAAGGAGTGGGCTTATTTACACCCAACTCGCGTCAAATTCAAGTCACACAGAAAACCTTCAAGGCAGAAAAAAAACCTGATACAGTAAAAAGCTTTTACTGATCTTAAAGACTTTACAGTCATCATATATAGGTTGACTCCCAGAACTAAAACACATCAACGTCACTTTGGCTTAAACACTCAGATACCAATAAGCCTATTAAAATACACTTTTCTTTACTTAATTTATAAAAAAAGACTGAAAAGAACTAGCATAGCTATCGTTTTAACCATCACGAGCACATAAAAGGGGGATTAGTACATTAATTATAAGAGCTTTTATGTATTATTAGATAGCTCTTTTTGAATGTTAATTATTGGGTCTTGATTTGTTTTACATGCTCGTCTCCAACTTTTAACATAATATAGCATTTATAGCATTACATCCACTCATTCTGGACAAAACACTTCTTTTTCATGTGTGGTTTCCAACAGAGGTTACGATCTATAATCACACCTAAAAAATTTAATTTCAAAGATTCTTTCAATTTCAACATCATTAAACTTAAAACTTAAGAAAAAAATACAAAGCTGTAAACTTTGTTATACGTCTCCTATTTGTTTAAACTTTGACTGGATGATTAAATGACTTGAAGTCACATTAAATGCTACACTGAAGAATAAATTATTCCTTTTTTTTAAAAATCTACTCCTGTCTTAGGGCCACCTGCATGGGCAGCGGATGCGTGAAGCCAATCACCGCGCGGCGGTCCAGATCTTTGAGCGGGTCAACTCGTCGCTGTTGCCCAGGAACATCCTGGACCTCCACGGGCTGCATGTAGACGAAGCCCTCGAACACCTGGCTCAGGTCCTGCACGACAAGTCCGCAGGTGATTTCCGCGCTCTGACACAAAGCGCGACATAAGACAGATCGGAGCACATTAAACTGAATGTCGTCAGAAGAACGCGAGGCCTCTGCAGCACGTCGTACACATGGGAATCAGTGACCGCTGTGTGTTGTCTTTAATAGTTTCTGTGTGTGTTTTGTGTGTCTTTGGCCTCTTTGTGAACAGATTGTGAGCAGGGTCTGTGTCAGCCCCAGCTGTCTGTCATCACAGGAAGAGGGAACCACAGCCAGGGGGGAGTGGCCCGCATCCGCCCCGCCGTTATAGACTACCTCACCAACAAACACTACAGGTACACACACACGCACACACACACACACACACAAGTAGACATGTTCGTCTTCACCTACCTCCTGTCGTATCTGTGTATCTCTCAGGTTCACAGAGCCAAAGACAGGCCTCATGTTGGTCTCTTTGAAGTGAAAAGTCCTCGTCTGCTGCTGCTGCGGAGAATAACGCTCTTCATCTCCGCTTCTTCAGCTCCCAATACAAGTATCGCAGTTTATACGCCACATACAAACTCTGTCAGCCTGCTCTGGTGTTTTTATTATTACATAAGTCCATCTTTATCGGCAACACAAAACATGAACCTTTGTTTACACTGATGGTATTTTTTAATTGTTGTCCACTTTAATCAACACTGTCTTCCTAAAGAAAAGTAATGAAACACAAATAAGGTGGGGTTTTTTTGCATATATACATTTTATCTTTAAAATAGTTTTGAAGTCTATATTTGCCTTTATATCCGTTAGAGTCAGAACACTCTGTGGTTAGCCACTCTGCGTTATTTATTATTTGATCTTCGGATATTTAAGATATAATGTACATAGTTTGACTGCGCAGATTTTAACGTTCTCAAGGCTACGTTTGGCGTCCTCCTGCTTTCTGAGATGTTACAATGAAAAAAAACAAACGACGCTTGCTCTGGAGAACGAGAGCGCGTCGCTCCTGGTTTTGGTGCGAGCTGATCATCAAAAAAAGGCTCGAACGACGTCATCAAAGGGATTGAGCAACCTTCAGCGTGACTTCTGTAGCGACCGCTCTCCTTCTGTTGCAACACCTGCCTCTTCGACATGCAAACGGGTTTTATTTAGCGTGAGTCCAAACACGCTTCGGCTGCTGATACTCGGATCCTCTGACTCAGGTGACGACCGGCGTCAGGTGTGCTTCTGGAGGTCCTCCCGAAGTCACTGTGTGCCGAACTTCGTAGCAGGGTGTTTTATAGCTCGAAAATGTCTCTATGTTTAATTATAAATGCGATATATTTTCATAAAGCAACAGGTAAACATTTTTAGCTCACTAACTACAGAGAATGTATTTTTAAATCTGCTTTGTTCATAAGGTTTTTACAGAAGATGTTATATTGTGGAATAAAAGCCTGTATGTATATTTTTTTACATTCCTCATCACCTGTGTGCGTTCTTGTCGCTTTAAGTGATGATCTGGGACCAAAAATCACCAGTATGTTGTAGATATGAAGGAGGGAAGATGAATAGTATATTTCAAATGATAAAGATAGGGAAAAAAAATAATAATTTAAGAGTGTTAACAGAGCAAACTGCTATGAAACTCAAAGGTTTTTATAAACTATTATCAGTCTGTGGCTCAAAGCATGCTGTGGATTCATAAGCAGTATGATGTCACTTAAAAAAACTAAACTAAAACATTACAAGTTAGGTTATTTATCTGCTTTCCTTATTTTTAGACACAACATTGTCTTTACAGTTTGAAAGATTGATTGTATGGAGTAGGAATCCACCACAAACGATTACATTTTAATAAAAAAAACTTTTTTTCAAAACATTGTTTAAATCTTTACATTGAAACATTGTGCTGCACTTTATGACACCTGGGGTTATAATAAACCACAATATAAATTTATTCAGCTGTATTTATTCTGAAACATCAGATTTAAATTTTTATTTTATTTTTGTCAGTACATCGAGTTTGACAACGACTGAAGATGAGAAAATGGTTTCTAATAGAACATGCCATCCCTTAATGTCATAAGAGCTTCTTCAAAGGCACGTTGGCAGTGTTTCTCACTGCTGCTGTCTCTTTGGAAAGGATCAGAGGAGATTTTATCAGTTCCAACAAACAATGACAGCCAGCTCACCGGGTTTCTCCCTTTTACTCACACTGGATGAAGTGAGACAGAAAACTCAGCTGATTTGTTCTTAAAACCGTCTAACTTGTTGTATTACAATCCAGCTCTTGGACTTTAAACATTTTAAAGAATAAGCGGTTTTATGTGACTAATTAACCAAAGTTTCTTTTAAAAACAAGCAACTAGCCCTGGGGCTGCTTTTAGAGGCCCGGTGGACGTCCAGCAGCTCCGGCAGGCAGGATCTGCGTTAAACCTTCATAAGAGCGGCCACATTTGACCCGAAGACCCCCACAGTCACTGCAGAACACATGGGGGGATGAAACAGGTGAGAAAATAAAAGATTAGATATGATTCAGGACAAATCGAGATGCATTTTTTTTTTTTTTTTAGTTCACAATTCTGCACTGACCAGCGCTAAAACACTGATGGAAACTGATGTGTTCAACTACTTGGTGTAAATGTCGTTTTTTATTTTGTAGAGGTGATGTGACGGCAAAAAGACGAAGACAGGAAGGCTCAGGTTGTTGAAACAATTTCTTCCAAAGGGAGTCCAAATAATGTCTGCAAAATTATGCACAAGCTTGTACGTCTGTGGCCAAATGTGAGAACGATGCATGTACTGGTTTTCACAAAGTGTGCAGTTTCTTTCTTTTTTGATCTTATAGTCAGAAGCATCTATGGTGTATTAAATTATATTTTTTTATTGACATTTTCATTAGGTTTACACAAAGTGTGAGTATCACAGCGTTGGCCTTTCTTTTATTGAAGTCCTTGGCATTTCACCGTGACGTCTTCAGGACCAAATCCTGTCTCACGGCCGTCCACTTTTGCATAATCAGCATTTGGACTTTTGGACTTTGTCACAGTTTGTGTGTTTTTGGTCGTCTACCCACCTCTTTGGGATCGACCACAAGTTCTCAGTGGGATTAAGGCCTCTGTGTTTTGAAGATCTCGTGGCAGTTGCCGCTCTGCTTTCAGCCTCTTTCATTTGCACCTGCAGCGAGAGGCAGAAGGATACAAGATGTCAGCAAGGGGAGAGGAGAAAGAAGAAAGCAGTCTTTTTCGTTTTCTTTTTTTATGTAAAGCGCAGCTGCTGTGGGGGAGGCGAGCGCTTCAGGCTCAGAGTCTCAGTCAGTCACACCTCCACACTCCAACAAGCGGATGTGTTTCAATCTTGTCTCTCTCTCTCTCTCTCTCTCTCTCTCTCTCTCTTTTTTCTGGTACTTTCTGACTTCCCTCCTCTAAACTCACCGTCCAAAAGAGCTCTGAAGGTGCCGCAGCATTTCATCTCTCCTTGTCGTCCCCGTTAACTCCAGCTCTTCATTGCCTTCATTCATCAGCCTGGAACGGTTGATCAAGTAGTGGGTTCTTTGGAGTCGAAAGTTTTCAACTCGGGTGGCGTTTCTCTCAGGCGGCAGCCAACATCCGCTTCGTAAAGCCTGAGCTGACTGACAAAAGGTAGGCCCAAACATCTTCTTCTTGTCCTTTTTGTTCAGAAATATTGGGTATAACTTGTCCTGATCTGACACTATGAGTCTTTAGGGCCGTTTGTGGTCTGTTTTCTCTTCATTTTTCACTCCACAATCAAGCAATATATATATATCAATAAGCCCTTTTGTTAAAGGAAAAAAAAAGATTGAGTATTTTAGTTATAACTAATCATTTGCCTTTCCTTTAATAGTCTCAAACTTAGGTTTCTTCTTGCGAACTCATTGAGCTTGATTGGTGGAAAAACCTTCTGGTTAATGTGTCCCATGATGGTTGAAGTCTTTCCATCCGGATGACACGGCAGGTGCTTTTCAGGTTAATCCTTCGTCCGCTTTTTTAAAAACACCAATCAGCACAGAGGTCACGAGGGATCGCCTTCGCAAGTGTTGGTTTAATCATGAAAATACCCGATCGGTGTTTATGTCTGCCAAACTGAAACACCGTGATCTGCGCTCAGCTGTGGATTTGGAGACGGAGCCGCAGAACGAAAATATTTCTTTTTGTTTCGGGAAAGAGATTGTAACATAAACGAGGCTTCCATGTGGCGTCGATGGTGTGTGTGTTATTGATGAGCACCTGTTTTCAGGATCAAGCTGCGAATTCTGGGTCACACCCAAACATACACATCTTTACTTCCGTATATAAATCACTACATTGTGACAGATTAGTGTTTTACACCCAGGAGGCCTGCTGCTGTCAGTTTCCATGATGAGCTGTGACAAGAATGGCAGCCGTCTGCACCAAACCATAAAATCTTCCAGTTCCCAAGTATGGGTAGAGTCTTCTCGCTGCTAACCTCTTCTTTCCTCTCTTTTCCCCCCCGATCAGTGACAAACCGAACCCTGAACGGGCAGCGGGATGGTTTCGAAGACGACCGAGGAGAGGTGCGGGACCCTGACCACGCCGGAGTGAGACGAGCCGAGATGACCTAAAGGACTGAGAGGTTTCACGCGAAGCTCGTCTGCTGGAGAGGCGCCGGCTGTAGGAGAAACCTCTTGAGGAAACGCGTCATCGTTCAGGTCGATAAGCTGAACGGGTTCTGCAGAAGAGCGTCTCGAGACATGGAGTTTCCATGAAGCGGGTCTAAGTGTTGCCTGTGGTGAAACTCGAGAACTTTGACTCTGATTGAACTGACAGGAAAGGAGTTGACCTTTGACTTCCTCACCAAGAGCCCCAGGCGTCCTGAGGCACCCTGGCAGCGACCATGAACGGCATGACGGAGATGTCGGTGAAGTGCGTCCTGGTCGGCGACAGCGCGGTCGGCAAGACGGCCCTGCTGGTCCGCTTCACCTCGGAGACCTTCCCGGACTCCTACAAGCCCACGGTGTTCGACAACACGGGCGTGGAGGTCTACATGGACGGCGTCCAGATCAGCCTCGGGCTGTGGGACACGGCGGGCCACGACAACTTCAAGCAGATCCGGCCCAGGTCGTACCACCAGGCCGACGTCGTCCTCATGTGCTACTCGGTGGCCAACCCCAACTCTCTGGCCAGCATCCATCGCAAGTGGATCGCCGAGGTGCGGGAGAACCTGCCCAGGGTGCCGGTGCTGGTGGTGGCGACGCAGACGGACCTGAGGGAGGTGGGCGTTCACCGGGGCAGCTGCATCTCGCCGGCCGAGGGGAAGCGGGTGGCTCACGAGGTGCACGCCAAGGGCTACCTGGAGTGCTCGTCCTTGGGCAACCGGGGCGTGCAGCAGGTGTTCGAGTACGCCGTGCGGACGGTTTTTAACAAGTACAAGAAACGGGAGAGGAGACGCATGTTCGGCATCAACCAGTGCAAAATCTTTTGACCTCTGACTTTTGGTTTCCGCAGAAGCCTCGTTGGTGTGTTCTTCAAACTCAGTCAGACCTGGAGGGGCGGAAGGACCCGAAGTGGGGTTTCTTTGATAACCGCCGGCTTGTTTGTCACTAATTTCTCCCACCCTTACGCCAAACTCAAAGATGTTTCAAACTAAGAACACCCTGATAAAAAAAAAACTCAAAAAATAAACCCACTGGATGGACAGAGGAGGATGTTCTGTGATTTTAAGATAAAGATGAAATCATAAAAACGGCGTTTGAAGTGACAGTATTTCTAAACGAGAAAGGAGATTTAGGTGAAGTCCTTTAAAGCTTTAAGCAGAAGAGCTGATATTTATGGGTCAGTTTCAGGGTTGGCTCAGGAAGCGTTTAACATTTAAAACTAAACCTTTATAGAGCAGCTTTATAGAAACTTTATAGTTTAATTCACACATTTTTCTAAGTCAAACAAGATCGATTTCAGGATCGTTCATTTTCTTTATGACTTTGAACTGCTGTGTGTCTATTTATGATTTAAAAAAATAATGTAAATGTCGAATAAAAAAAAAATGTCAAAGAGAAATAACCTTGTTTCAACAGGCCATGCGCAAAGTGCATCCCCATATTTTATTAGACGTAACCAAAAAGTAAAGATTTTGTAGGCATGTTTCAGAAAAAATGTATGCAGCTTGTGTGTTTATTTTTATATATATATATATTTATTATAAATAAACACCAACCCATTGAGAATGTTAAAGTTTGCACGTTAAATGACATTTAAATAACAACAGCTAAAGATATCATTCAAAAAACTGTTGCTTGGTTCTAAAACTAAAGACGAATATGGAATAAGGTGAAAAAAAAAAGAGGTTTATTGTACATTGCAGTTTTCTTTTATTGTTTCATTGTGCTCTTTTATTTGGAAACAAGAAAATAAATGCAGATCTGATTTTGTAGCTAACTGTATTGTTTTTTTTTTTTAATTCTTCATAGAGCTGAACCAAATAAAGGTTTGTGTTTGGACAGAGTTTTGTACAGTTTTCCTTGTAGTGGACGACTGAAAGACTAAAGTCAGAAAGAAATCAACGGAAACATTTATTTATGATGGCTGTATGAAATCACTGTTGTAAATAAGTTTATTTTAACTTGCTTGTGTTAAATTTAAGCGCGTTCTTGTGTCCTCCGCCCCGATTATCATCCATTCTGGTCCTGAATGAAGCCTTTATGAATTAAACCCTTCATGACAGTTAATTCACCGGCACAGAAACACTTGGCTTGAGATCGTTTCACACCATAATTAGCTGTTTTCTGAAGACTGTATACTTTGACACACTCGGAGATACACGTTGTTGTGTATGTACATGTACCCCAGGTCTCAGTTGGAGTAATTCAAGAACCGTATGAAGGGTGAATAAAACCGGTTTTAGAATTTAAGTGTTTTTCTTAAAAAGCGAAACATTTTTTATGATCCTGGTAGATATTTGGAGATGTGTTTTCTCCTGAACAAACCTTTGACTTGATAACAGCAGGATACTGTTTCACTGCTGTGGTTGGGTCATCCATGCATGTAAAGGTGACTCTGAGTGGTTTGAACTTAAGTGTAACTTGGTGAAAAAAGGACGAGAGCAGCTTCACCGTCCTGCAGCCTTCAGGTCAAATTAACCCGAAGATCCAATGGCTCCTCTAACAATGTTCATCTTTCTCTTTTAAAGGCTTCAGGAGGGTTAAATAAACTTAGGCACATTAAAAACGTGGAACCATGATGTGAGGGTGCAGCTCACGGATACGATCCTGGCCTTCCTCTGTTTGTTCATTTTTTTTTTAATGTGTCTGAGATGAGGGCGTAAAACCTGTCGATGTGTGATTCTGTGTTACGAACAAACCTTCTGGCTGATTTAAAGAAGAAGAAGTAAAAGGCAAAAAAGACAACCAACCAGGAAAGAAGCTCGAAGAAGCCGTTCCTCCTCCTCCTCCTCCCCCCCGCCGCCGTCCTCGCTGTTTTCTCCCGCTCTTTCTTCGCGTACCTCTGTCTCATGTGGTGTTCAGAGCCGCTCAGGATGAGAGGCGTTAAAAAAAAAAGAAAAAGGAGACTTTTCAAGGATATGCTAACCACATCCCAGTCCACACACACACACACACACACGCTCAGACACACACAGTTCATCATGCAAACTTTTAGAAACACTTTATTCTAGCACAAGCGTGTGCTAGTGTCCAGTAGCTCTATGTTTCTTCCCGCAATTATAACGTAAATGAATATATCTCCACTTATTTTTGCCTTTTAAATCATGTTTGAAGGCATTAAACCCCATTATCTGACACCGGTACTATAAAAGTAAGTAAATAAAGTTAATAACTTGTGGTAAAATACTAAAGTTGCAAGCGTTTTAGTGCAAAAACTGTGACGACAAACGAACCATCCAGAGTTTTTTTTTTTTACTCATTTGCTCCAAAAGTCTCTTGCTGAGCGTACATCTGCTTATAGAGACAAGTGTTATAGTCTCATACGCAACTATTAGGTTTATTTCTGTGCCTGTGACTATTAAGTAAGAAATGAGAGAGAAAGAAAAGCACCGCTGTGAGCGCTCAGCCTGTTCGACTATCTGCTGTGGTCACATCTTTTATGTCTCACTGTGAGCTCTGCCACAACTACCACAATGCCTCATCCCTCTCTTTCTGTCTCTCTCTCACACACACACACACACCGGTGGTATACAGCCACTTCACAGTTAGTGGTAGTTGGAGAGTCGTGAGAGAGGTTTGGTAAGTAGGTCTTTATTCAGACATTTAGACAAGTCCCAGCGGCTGCGACGCAACCTTTAATCGTGAGCTTTTTTTTTTTTCTCCTTGGTTACTGTTCTGACACAGAGCAGCTAAATTTAAGAAAGCTGCTGCGGAGGTTATTAGTGCCTCCTGTGAGAGAGCATTGGCTACCATGGCAACCAGAGCCTTTTTCCCTTCACTGAACACCTTGTACTGTTAAATGATCTGACGATGTGACTTTTGAACTACGATTATGCTGGTGTTGAGACATTTTTGGCAGATTGTCATCTTCAGAATGTGGTGTGCCACACGTGCACAACAAAAAAAAACTAACATGATAACTCTGATGACAACTATTGGCTATTAGAGATGCACCGATGAGTTTTCTAGGCCAGTTCCACTTTCAGGTTTTTGTAAAGCACAGATGGTTCCGATTTCTCTTGAAGTTCTGTCATCAGCATTAAAGAAAACTTGTTATTTTTTCTGCCACATTTCTGATTGAACTGGAAATTTGATGTCTGCAGTAAAAAAGTTGACATTTTCTCCTAGATGGCACCTGTTAACAGAGCCTTTGGTGTTCCTGGAAATTTGTAAATAATATCTATAACAACCTTCTGGATTATAGGACAGAAACAGTATTAGATGTAATATGTCAAACCATTTATATAAAAATATCAAATACCTTTTCTTTGTCACATATTATATAGAATTTAGTGCAAACAAACTTTAATGAACAACGAAAAATAGATTGAACTTAAAAAGACATCATTGGTATTAACTTTTTATGCCTTCTCATGAATTTTTCCTCCATTAAAACAGCTAAAAATCCATAAACAAAAATCCAATCTTACAGCTATGAACATTAAACTTTAAAACGAGAAGAAAACAGAAAAAGTACATTAAATCAGACTCACTGTTACTCTGAACTCAGGTCAGATGTCTGATATCGTTTCTTGGCTGAAGTTTATCAACCAGAGTTTGATCGGTCCCATTTGATGCTCTCTATTCCTCTGTCCACGTCAAAATCTACGATTACTGAGGAATTAAATCCTGTTTTCTAGGCTTCAGAGTAACACAAGACGACTAAATAGGCTCAGATTTTGAAGCGACACAGACTGGATCCGTCACAGACCGGAGGGCCAGATCTAATAAAATATAAATGTTATCTTGGGGGCCAGAGAAAATGTTATCAAGGGCCAGATCTGGCCCGCAGGGCTGTAAAGGATCTTTTTTTACTTGCAGATACACAGTGCATAACAGTCCAGCCACATCTGACCAATCAGAGCGGACCGGGCCTTTCAGTAAGAAGGTTTAAAACAGGCAGGAGCTACAGCAGAGTTTCCAATGAGATAGCGCTATTCAGAACTGGAAAATTTTCTGTTTTTTGTAGCTTGTTTTTGTATTTTAAATTTTAGTTCAAGATTTCATGCCCACATGGCAATCAGGACACTTCCTTTTGATGTGGTAGAAGTTGAGACTCATTCACAATCCATGCTTTGAGCACAGATTGGGATTTTGCCTGAAATATTGAAGGTTTGACCAAAACAGCCATAACTCTAAAGGTAAGATGATCGTTGTCTAAAACTCTGCCATGAAAGGTGGCGGGCGACATGAATTTCTACAAGGATTCCTTATTTATTTTCCTCCTTCTTGTGAACAGAAGGATAAAACTGAAATGTTTAAGTCTGATGTCTGCCTCGCCTTTCTGGAGCTGCTTCATGAATAAAACAGAGTTCACCTTATGTTAATGGTGCACACACACACACACACACACACACACACTTTCCCAACAATAACAACATCAGCAACACAGACAGTTTTCATTTGGTTTTTATTATAGTGTAAAAACTCCAGGTGTCTCTTAGTGTTGCGTCAGGGATATTTCCTCGTGTTTTTCAGTGATCAACACAAACTAACACATTTAAACTCTCACCTATGAATTTCTTTCTTTCTTTTTTTTTTTTTTACACGTTCTGCTCTGTTGACACAAAAACATAGTTTCAAACAAAGACAGATCTCACACGCCGAGCGCTAAAGACAAATAAAGTTAAGAAAAGAAACTCTGGTTTTTCTCCGCTTTCGCTCACACACACACACACACACACAGGAAACACCTGTCCTGTGTGAGCTCGGTACCACAGAAACTCAGTGACACATTAACGCAGCGCTCAGTTTGTCTGCAGAATCTGAGAGCGATCTTCCACCAACATTTCTCAACGCTCGATACTCCAACCAGACAAAAAATAAATAAAATAATTTACTCTAAACTAGAGGCTCTTCTCTACTTTTATTCATCTGAGTTGGGATAATTAACATCACCATGGATACAATTAAATCCCAAGTTAACCAAAAGCTTCAGAATGAAGTTGAACTTTGTAACATTTTCCTGTAGCTCCTGATAAAATACTGTAAACACCAAGAAAATATCAAACTAGAGCTAACATTCACCCCTTTTTCCTCTTTCTTTTAAATCTTGAAACAAAGCTGGCTTTAATTATATATTTTGTTTTCTGAGCAGCTTTTCAGTCACGGACCTTTATCACGTTTACAACTGAACCCCATCGGCTCGTTTTCTTGCCGGTCGGCCCCAAAGAGAAGCAGAAGTTTCATTTGGGTCTAATCAAACATAAAACACATAAAACTTTTCTCTCCCGTGGATGAATAACAAACTGTGTTTTGATTATCCAGGCAGCAAAATGTTCGGCTCATTCAGGAGACGGCTGATGTGACTTTTGTTTTATGAAAAATGTTATACTTTTTAAAAATATTTCATTTTATTTACAAAAAGGAAAAAAAACAAAATCCCCTGTAGAAATAAAAGATCTTTTCAGTGACTTGAAAAACATTGTTTGCTTGAATTGGCTTCAGCTTACATGCTCTATTTTTGTCTTCTCAAGCTCCTTTTAGCATTTAGCTACTGTTCAGCTTATTTCTGCTCTCTGTGAATGTTGTGCTAATTTCAACTTCAACGTGTTTTGCTAATTTTAGCTGTTGTTTTAGTCAGTTTAGCTGCTATTTTGCCCATTTTAACGTGTTTAGCTGATGCTGAACACCATTTCAGCTAGTGTTCTGCTGCTTTTAGATTTGAACCCTCAGTCTCAGCTACTTCGGCAGATTTCAGCCGTCGTTCAGCAGAAGATGTTTCCACGTGTCTGACTGAACCTTGGAGCAGCAGCTCAGACGCAGAGCTTCCACGGACGTATTTTCTCCCCTAGTTTGCACTCGTTCGTGTCGCTGCTCACTTTTTATCTGACTTTAGACAGCGACATCTGGATTTTGGAGACACGCGTTTCAATTTTCTTTCTTCCTGCAGTTATTTTAAGCAACCACTGTTTCTTCTTCTTCTCTTAAATCGCCCACCGCCTAAAGGTAAGGGCAGCGAGTTGGATACGACTCGGATAATTTTACACATAATGAGCTAAAATCCGGTGTGGTAGTAGCTGAACCTTGTCCCCAACACATCCTCGGAGCGCAAACCGATCACGTGAGATTTGTTTTAAAAACTGCTCTAAGCTATTGGAGTCAATTTTACCTGTCTGTTAGCAAAATATCTCATGAACCCCTGGATGGATTTTAATGAAACTTCCAGAAAGTAAGCACAGGATGTACATCTACAACTGATTAACATTTGAAGTCAATCCAATTCAAGATGGCCACCACAGCCAACTGACCTTAGCCAACACAAAGATGAATCTCATTCAATCGGTTCTACAGATATTGAGCTAAAATCTGGTATGGTAGTAGCTGAGCATCATCCCTAACACATACTCAAAGCACTACGCATTGGGAAATATTTTGGCTTAAAACTTTGGCGCTAACTGTTGACATAAACCACACTGCAGTTTTTCTTTTAGTCACAGCGGACAAACAAATAAAATGAACCAAATAAAGCCATTTTTTCCCAATAAATTACAACTACTTTCAGCTGCTCTAGATCTTTGGTAGATTACATGAAGGTAATCGGTTCTTGCATCTTTCACAAGCTGTAACCAGAGGAAGTCAAAAAGTGCCTCTTATCGCTGATCTGCAAACGGCCCGACTGCCTTCGTGTTCACGGTTTGGGTTCACATGGTGAGACCTGATTGTCAGGTCCCACTTTTCCACAAACCTGAAATATCCCCAGTGATGAGAGTGTGTCTTGAATGAGCCGACACTTGAGTGACGAACACATGTCGTTAGCTGTGTAATGCTTCCGTGTGTGTGTGTGTGTGTGTGTGTTGTAAGGCTGGTTGTGGTCATGTACACTAGTAGAGAGGGCTTTGAGCGTCACATTTCACCTGATGCCACTGTGCAAAGTGATACAGCAGGATACCTGTGTGTGTGTGTGTGTGTGATATCCCCGGGTCTTGTTCCCATGCAGCAATTACACACACCGACAGAGGAGACCTCCGACCAACAGCTAGCGAAGCATTCAGAGCTCCTGACAGGATGTTAGACTTCAAGACTTTGCGGCGGCGGCGGCGGGCTCTGCCTCAGCGGGGCACAGAGCGCGACAGAATCGAGTGACGCCCTGGATCTGGATCTCAGCGACTGCTTCGCTGAATAATTGATCGCACCAACCGGTGAGGAGCAGCAAATTAAAAAAAGAAAAAAAGAAAAATGAGGAGGGCAGCACTGATGGTGTGGATAAGCCTCCTGGTGCAAGGTCAGTCCTCTGTTTTCTGAACCTGACTGATGAACTGGCTAGTTGTCTGGTTCTGTAATTTACTTAATGTTTCACAAATAAATAAAATTAAAAAAAAAAAAAACAACTGTTGTGTAACGTTGATTCTACATTCGTGTTGTCCCCCTCCCGTCCCTACAGTGTCCCACGGTGCTCAGGGTCATTACGCCCACAAGCTTCTGAACGACCTGATGGAGGACTACTCCAACGCCCTGAGACCCGTGGAGGACACGGACGAAGCCCTCAACGTGTCCCTACAGATCACACTGTCACAGATCAAAGACATGGTGAGTGGAGACGAAAACTGACACTGTCCCGCTGGCTTTTAGAGTCCCTGCTTTCTCGTGACAATGAGTTTAACAAAACTGGACTTGATAAGACGTGTGTGTGATTTCTGTGAGTGACTTGGAGAAGTGCTTCACCGTGTGTAGATGTCTGAATGCAGTGAGCTGCAGCCTTGTGATCGGCTCTTTGTGTCAACAAGCAGTCGAGTGCAAGCGTCAGGTTTGACAATTGTTTTGTTTAACTAGGGCCAGCCCTGTAGGCTGAACGCTGTTTTAACTCAGTGCGCTTCCTGCTTTGGATGCAAACCAAGAGACAGGTCTTTACTAATCCAAGTTTTAAAGAGAGGGGAGCACGTCTGTTCCCTCTCTTACCGTGGTGGCCAACAACAGCCCCGTTGGCTGCTTGAAAGCCTGGCTTGTTCCCGTATGTCAACAACAGAAGACGTTAAATTAAAGGTCTACCATTCCTTGAAGGAATGCATATCGCCTTTCATGCCACAGATTTAAACTATAATCCTGTCATGCTGCAGAGGGTTTGGAGTTAAAGCCGTTTTAGGAAAACCTTGTTCATGACCTTATGCACTTAGCGCTCAAAGGATGACTCTCAGATACTACCACGCCTGCCACAGGGAATGGACATCGCCCACTGCAGTTAATGCCAGAGATTTGAGCTAAAATGATCTCATGTTGAAGGGGGGACGAAGATTTAGCCGTTTGGGTAAAACCTGGTAAATGACCTGATGTGATGTGAATGATGCTCAGCTACAACCACACCAAATTCTAGCTCTACATTTAAAGAACTGGAGGAGTTATAGCCATTTGTGCGTCGGCTAAGTTTAGTTAGCTGTGGGGAACCATCATATTGGCTTGACTCTAAAAGTTACCCAGTTGTAGATGTACATCCAGTAATTTTGCGAATGCTACAGATAAATGAACACACACGGCAAAACCATCAGCAGAAAACAAACAAAAATACATTTGCGTACATTTCCCTTTATGAGAATTAGGATGTTAAAATAATTATAATAAACTGGTTAAATTTGTTTTGATCTAATCAAATCTCTGCAGTGTTTATTATTTATTAAGAATCACCTTTTCAGATTGAAGTGATTCAGGAATCAAACCTGGAAGTACTGGTTAGATGACTAAAGAGCTCTGTGGGGTGTTTTGAGTCATATTTTTTAACAAAGTATGAGTTTAAATGCAAACAAAAACAAGAATTTTAAGTAAAACCACTGGGGTAAATGACAGAAATCCAAAGCACACAAACTCATTAAGAACAAACATCCGAACAGTTTTAAATCTGCCTGACCTCTCGTGTGAACATAGTTATCTTTCCTGTGTTTTAAGTCATTGCAAACGAGCGCTTTGTCTCATGTGTGGATCCTTTTGTGTGTGTTTAAATTTTCCTTCCGGTTAAACCGTCGTCCACAAAAATCACAAGCAAACGGTTTGTCTCCCGTGTGGATCCTCGTGTGCCTGCTTAGATACGTCTTCTGGCTAAACCGCTGTCCGCAAACGTCACAGCCGAACGGCTTCTGCCCTGTGTGGATTCTCATGTGTGCGTTGAGACTTCCCTTTCGGTTAAACCGTCGTCCACAAACGTAACAAGCGAACGGTTTCTGCCCTGTGTGGATTCTCGTGTGCGTGGTTAAATGTGCCTTCCCGCTGAACCTTTGTCCGCAAATGTCACAACCAAATGGTTGATCTCCCGTGTGGATTCTCATGTGCGCGTTCAAATTTCCCTTCAGGTTAAACCTTCGCCCACAGACCTCGCAGGCGAAAGGTTGATCTCCCGTGTGGATTCTCATGTGTTTGCTCAGACATGTGTTTTGATTGAAGCGTCGTCCACAAACATCACAAGTAAACGGCTGATCTCCTGTGTGGATCCTCGTGTGTATGTTTAAACTCCTCTTTCGATTGAAACGCCGGCCACAAACGTCACAGCCAAATGGCTCCTGCCTTGCGTGGCTTCTCATGTGTGCGCTTAAGTACGACTTGCTGCAAAATCTTTTCCCGCAAACGTCACAACCGAAAGGTTGAGCTCCTGTGTGGATTCTTGTGTGTGCGTTTAAATTGACCTTACTGCAAAATCGTTGTCCACAAACACTGCAACCAAATGGTTTCTGCCCTGTGTGGATTCTCATGTGTGTGTTTAGACATCCCTTTTGGGTAAACCGCTGTTCGCAGACATCGCAAACAAACGGTTTATCTCCCGTGTGGATTCTCACGTGAGTGTGTAAATTTGACTTATGGCTAAACCGTTGTTCACAAACGTCACAATCGAATGGTTTCTCTCCTGTGTGGACTCTCTTGTGTGTGTTTAGATCTGTTTTCCTCGTAAAGCCTTTACCGCAGTCATCACAGCTGAATGAGTTCTGTGTTATCTGGACCCTTCTGTGTGACTCTACAGTCTTCTTCACTCCAACACATTTCTTCTGAACCAAAGAACTTGAAGACTTTCCTCCTGAATGACGGGTCACGTGTCTCTGAAGAGACTGATGATGGAGAAACTGTTTCCCACACTCAGAGCAGCTGAAGGATTTGTTGTCAGTGTTTCCAGCTGACTCAGGACACCTGCTGTCCTTGCTGTCTTCAGCCTTTGGCTCAAAGTCCGTCTGTCCTTTCAGCTGAGAGTCAGAATTGTTCTCATCCTCCTCCTCATCATAATAGTCACTGACTTCAGTCTGTGAAGAGCTGGAATCATCCTCATGAGGCTTCAGACCTGGGTTCCTGCTGGTTTCTCCTCCTCCAGCAGCTGCTGCCTCCATCTGGTCAGCTGAGCTGCTGCCTGGAAGATCTCCGTCTTCCATTCGGTGCTGATGAAGAGGCAAGAACAGAGGTTTCTGTTCATTTTTAGTAAATAAAATCCTGGTGGCATCAGTGTGGACTTTCATGTGTTCGTTTACATATAACTTCTGGCTAAATTCTTGTCCACAAACATCACAAGCAAACAGTTTATCTCCTGTGTGGATTCTCATGTGTTTGTTTAGACTTCCCTTTCGGTTAAACCTTCGTCCACAAACGTCACAACCAAAGGGTTTCTGCCCTGTGTGGATTCTCGTGTGCGTGGTTAAATGTGCCTTCCCGCTGAATCTTTGTCCACAAACATCACAACCAAATGGTTGATCTCCCGTGTGGATTTTCTTGTGTGCGTTTAAATTCCCCTTCAGGTTAAACCTTCGTCCACAAACATCACAAGCGAAAGGTTGATCTCCTGTGTGGATTCTCATGTGTTTGTTTAGATCTGTCTTCTGGTTAAACCGTCTTCCGCAAACATCACAAGGAAATGGCTGCTCTCCTGTGTGGATTCTTATATGTGTGGTTAAATGTCCTTTTCGATTGAATCTTTGTCCACAAACGTCACAACAAAATGGCTGTGCCCCTGTTTGGGCCCTCAAGTGTCTATTTATATCTGCTGTTGTAGTCATTTTTTTACTGCGGTCATCACAGCTGAATGAGTTCTGTGTTATCTGGACCCTTCTGTGTGACTCTACAGTCTTCTTCACTCCAACACATTTCTTCTGAACCAAAGAACTTGAAGACTTTCCTCCTGAATGACGGGTCACGTGTCTCTGAAGAGACTGATGATGGAGAAACTGTTTCCCACACTCAGAGCAGCTGAAGGATTTGTTGTCAGTGTTTCCAGCTGACTCAGGACACCTGCTGTCCTTGCTGTCTTCAGCCTTTGGCTCAAAGTCCGTCTGTCCTTTCAGCTGAGAGTCAGAATTGTTCTCATCCTCCTCCTCATCATAATAGTCACTGACTTCAGTCTGTGAAGAGCTGGAATCATCCTCATGAGGCTTCAGACCTGGGTTCCTGCTGGTTTCTCCTCCTCCAGCAGCTGCTGCCTCCATCTGGTCAGCTGAGCTGCTGCCTGGAAGATCTCCGTCTTCCATTCGGTGCTGATGAAGAGGCGAGAACAGAGGTTTCTCCCCATCATCCTCACTCTTCAAAGAACCTGCAGTGAATGAAAACCTGGCGGCGTCATCAGCCTCCTCCTTCACCTCGAGCTGCTGTCCCTCCAGACTGCTCCACAGTTCCTCCTCTTTCTCCTTTTTGATGAGCAGTTCTGACCTCTCCGGTCCACACCAGGCCTCCATTCTCCAGGAGCTTCTTCTTTAATCAGCACCCTCTGCTGATCATCTGCACAGACAAACACGTACATTAAGAGCAATGTTCACTTTATATTGAAACACATCTGAGTTCAGTGCTCAGCTGTTAAAACAACACCTAATGCTTCTGATCAGCTCCTAGAAGACGGCAAACAAGCAGAGCTGTCATGTGGTTTCTTGTTGGAACAAATGAACTCTTAATATCTAGTTTGATAGCACTTGTAGCAAGCATCATGTTTTTAAACCTGCTCCATCCTTGATATTTTTCCCAGTTTAGAGAAAATGCAAAAATATGATCAACAATATGCAATACAGAAATCGTAATGGAAGCTTTTTTTCCTTCATACGCTGATCACCCAAAGAGATTTTGCCACACTCAACCAAACGGAGCTGCCAGACTTCTAACAAGAGCAGAAGAACTGGATTACATCAGTTTTAGCCTCACTGGACTAATTTTGAGTTTATATCAAGTGAGAGTGGTCGTCCAGTATAAGATTCTGATGGCATGATAACCTTGGGCAAAAAATATCACAGTTTCAGTATATTACGGTATTAAAACAAAACATTTTGAACATTTAAAAATGAGTTACAGGATGATTTTGCTTTCATTTAAAACAGCTACTATTATTACTACTGTTTGAATTGTAATAGGTTGCTGTAATAATCTAAAAATCTAATAATATTTGTTTATAGTTATTTTGATGCACAACTAATCAAGTGTGTGAACAAAAGAGAATGTGTTAAAATCAGCATCTGTGAACTTGCGACTTTGAAAAAAGTCAAATATAAATATTTTTGGGAATCCTAACAGACCTCAAACAGGAAATCTTTAGTTTAGTGACGATCCAAATCCACATTAGGATCCTGCAGTATTTTAATGACCCCATTGCTTTGACTCTCAGTGTGCTTCTAGTTTATTTATATTTTTTATTGCTTTTATCTATTTTATTTAAAGCCCATAACCTTGGCTTGGAATAGTGTTTTTATTAATACCAATGTACCTACTTATCTACTTACCGTATGTCTTTAGTTAAAGCCATAAAAGCTGTCAAAATATGCAATTTTTCATTGTTTTTGTTTTGAAATTTTATGCTTCTAACACAATTTCTACATCATTAAATGATTGTTTGGAGGTTAATGCAACTCAAACTCATCAGGAGTTTTGTAAAAATTGTGTTGGAAATCAGCAAATATTCCTTGCCTTTGTTCGATCAGATACAGAGATTCAGAGTTCAGACTATCTCAGCACAGCTCATTTACAGATGATCTTAGCTCCAACCTTTGCTTTAACGCTCTCCACCGCTCGATTTCCTCCATCAGAATAACTCTACACCTGTTGACTTGTCCTCACAGCTTTTTGTCGATGTTTCTTTTCAGGAGAAGAACTCTACCTTTCCTCTTTCCACCTGCTGTCTCTGATTCCGTTGTTCTCCCTCTGACTCTGTTTACATCCAGGGATTATTTTACCGACTCAATATCCGACGCACGCCAAGACTGTCCGAAGTGAACTTATCAATGTTCGAATGTAAACAAACAACTCGTAATTGTTGGCAACAAAACATGACTGCTCATTTCACTCATTTATTACAAATTATGCTTCATTTGTAGTACATAATGCGTGATACACATAAACAAAAAAATTCTAATCAAAACCATTGAAAATTTGTCTATTTTGACACCTAATATGGCTTTAAACTTTAAAAATTTGGCCTTTATTTTTTAAAGGTTATTTCTAATAGCAACTCTTGTGCAGTTTGGATATATTTAAAATAATTAAAAGTCATCAGAGCTCAAAGAATTACAGATGATACCATTTAGGTCCGACAGCATATTACTGATTCAAATGTCTAACATTTTTAATTTTTAAACCTATATACACACGTATTATTTCAGCTGCACAACCACATCACTTCTTCACAAACTACAAAACAACTGGGAAAAATAAAAAGGAGCCCAAAGTTTTGTGTTGTTCCAAATAAACATGTATAATTTTAATAATACCGACTGACAACACTTTTTTTTTTAATCAATTTCTTGCCTGAAACGTTTTGATCAACAGGGGGAAGTAGTGAACCATATTTACCCCAGTTTAGCCTCAGGGCTTCACAAAGCTTCATCTGTCCTTCACTAACTAAAGCTAACCCTGTTAGCCACCTGCAAACTGTTAGTAACCAGCAGCTAGCATACAATAAGAGGTCACTAACCTCGATGAGGTTGAAAACATGTAGGGTGTTGCTCTGTTACTTTCATTTAACTACGACAGCTTTCAGGTCGTTATCTGCAGCTGTACTTTCCTAATGCCTGCATCCAGTCGCTGCTTTCCTTTCCTTCTTGCTCTTTTTTTTCTTCTTCTGTTGTTGTTGTTTAGCAGCGGTTAGCATCGGGCTAAATGCTGCTTTAGCGCCACCATCTGCTCCGGAGTGTCTGTCAGTCTAACCGTGTCCTTTCAAAAACAATTTTCATTCAAATCTGTCCTGTGCATCATGAGATATTTTGTTAGTGCTACAGACACACACAAACTCAGACAAACACATTATTGCCTTTGGCAATGGGCGATATAAAATAACAACAACCAAATCATTAGGCTTCGCCACAAAGAGGTGCTCAGACACAAATGTTTGCAAACCTTCTGTTGTTTTTACTTTCAAGGTTAAATTTGAACAACTAAGTACTTTGTTTCATCTGCCGAAATCACATTCCCAGATTCAAGCTTTTTAAATGTCACAGATGGTTTGTTTTTTTGCTTCTGTTTGGTTGTGTGTTTAGGATGAGAGGAACCAGGTGCTGACCACCTACCTGTGGATCAGGCAGGTCTGGCACGATGCCTACCTGAAGTGGAATAAAGAGGACTATGGCGACTTAGAGATGATCAACATCCCCAGTGACCTGGTTTGGAAGCCGGACATCGTTCTCTACAACAAGTCAGTAACAAGAGGCAGAGCTCAAATCTGAGCAGAAACACCATAAGGACAAACACTGAAGAGGAATAAACTTAAATAATAAAACAGTCAACCTGGTTGGGCACATGCCTCCATAAATAGTTTTTTTTCCCCTTATTTCTTTACACGTATAGAGCAGATGAGGAGTCATCAGGACCGTCGAACACTAATGTGAAGCTGCGCTATAACGGCGAGATTGTTTGGGACTCTCCGGCCATCACAAAGAGCACATGTGTTGTGGACGTCTCCTATTTCCCTTTTGACTGGCAATCATGCAACCTTACCTTTGGCTCATGGACGTACAACGGCAACCAGGTGAGACCTGAAGAATGAGAAAGATGGGGACGTTTCAAAAATTAAAGCAAATCAGACAACAGACATTTAACTTTGGTTACATGAAAGTTTGAGTTTTGATCAAGACATTCAACAGAGCTGGCTACCTGTTATTTTATAGAAAACATTAAGTGATCTCATAGATGGTGTTATATTCAGTGCACTTACACCTAAAAAGGTTTTTTGAATAAACATAAAAAGCTTAGAGTTCATATGTGTATACAAATGACTTATCCCTCGCACAGTGACCGCTGGAGATAGGCACCAGCTCCTCTTTGACCCAGAACAGAAAAAGCAGATAAAAGAAAATGGATGAATGATCTGAGGGAAATCCAAAAAACAGATGAGTTCCAATATTTGAGTGCTGTTTTGGATTACCATGTCAAATCTGAGGCTCACGTCAAAGAGTGTTTAAAACCAGTAAAGTCAATTACTCAAAGATTGATTTACTGCAGGTTTACCTGTTTGACAATGGGTAACTTTTTTTCCCAATTTTTTAATCATAATTTTTTAATTCTCATGACAGTATCACATTTGTTGAGTTGACGTGCATCCTCCACACAGGTGGACATCAGTCTGGGGATGGACAGCGGCGACCTGTCGGACTTCGTGGAGAACGTGGAGTGGGAGTGTCACGGCATGCCTGCGGTCAGGAACGTCATGATGTACGGATGCTGCTCGGACCCTTACACAGAAATCACCTACACCCTGCTCCTGAAGCGCCGCTCCTCTTTCTACATCTTCAACTTGCTCCTGCCCTGCTTCCTCATCTCCTTCCTGGCTCCTCTGGGGTTCTACCTGCCGGCAGACTCGGGGGAGAAGGTCTCCCTGGGGGTGACGGTGCTGCTGGCCCTCACTGTGTTCCAGCTGTTGGTGGCTGAGAGCATGCCTCCTGCAGAAAGCATGCCCTACATAGGTCAGATTTTATTCTTTGGATTCTGTTTTCATCACAGTATTGAGTTACTACAACCAACAAGATCAATTTCTCTCATAAAAAAAGAGTAAAAAATAATTGACAACATATTGAACAATAAATTTAAGATATTTGTTTTAATCTCCTAAGACCTGAACTTTTGCATGGCATGCATTTTTAATTTCTCTTTGCTATTTGGGCTGATTGGGACCTGAAGTGAACCAAGGAATGCTAATCAAAATGTGATATCCACATATGTGGACGCCAGGTAATAGGTTAATGATAGTTTAGTTTAGCACTTTCTCTGTCAACATTACTTTATTAGTCAAAGTCCTTAATTTTACATCAACAACATGCAATTAACCCACCACAAATCTGTCTTTTCTCACCTTCTCCTAAAGGGAAGTACTACATTGCCACCATGACTATGATCACTGCCTCCACTTCCCTCACCATCTTCATCATGAACATCCATTTCTGTGGTGCCGAGGCGAAACCGGTCCCACACTGGGCCAAGGTGCTCATCATGGACTACATGTCCAAGATCTGCTTTGTCTACGAAGTCGGAGAGAACTGCACAACTCCGGAGAGCGAGAGGACTCCGCTGTACCCAGAGGAGCCCATGGGAGACAAGGGCGGTTACTACGATGACATCATCCAGGGTGGCTTCTACCCTCAGGACAGCGAGCCGTACAAGTACAGCAACGGCCAAGCCGGACATGATCACGACAAGCGTTACAAAAGCCAAGCGAACGGCAGCGCCAACGGAAAATATCACTACCACAACAACCAGAACCACCGGGCTTCCAGGCTCGAGAGGGGTGAGACAACCCGCCACATCAGGAGGGACAAACTGGACTACCAGACCCCTCCGCACCCAAGAAACGTCCAGCACCTGAACGGGGGGCTTAAGGAGCAGAGTCTCTACCCACTGGAGAAGTACCAAGTCCCAGCCTGCCCCTGCTGCTGCCCCTGCCTCCAACATGAGCAGGTGACACGTCCCACCTTGTCGTCGCCGACTGACCTGTTTCCAGCTTCTTTTCACTCCATCTTCTGTGTTTCAGGTGGTGAAGAACATCCAGTACATCGCCAACTGCTTCCGTGAGCAGAGAGCGACGTGTATCAAGGTGGCGGAGTGGAAGAAGGTCGCCAAAGTGATGGATCGATTCTTCATGTGGATCTTCTTCGTCATGGTCTTCCTCATGAGCATCCTCATCATTGCCAAGGCGTCCTGACAGCTTCTTCGTCCTTTTTTTTCTACCAACAATCGTCTTTCAGCATCTCTGGGCCTCAGTGTTACTTCCTTTTTATTTGAACACAGACGTTGGATACAGCTGTTTTATGTCAGTCATGTGTTTGTGTGCGTGCATGTCGGAGTGTTTTTGCTCTGACGTCTCTGCAGACGGATTCAATCAGCTAAAAAGCTCATCATCAAACCCTCTCAGTTCGTTAAAAACAGGTGGACCTGCATGCGTCACAAAGCCGTGGAGCCGTAAGACAATCGCATCCTCCTGCCTTGGACATGCACGGACTCTCCATTATTGATGAGCTAACAGCCAGACTTCCAGTTCTTTGTTTCTTACATTCTGTTTTAAAGCAGGCAGATGACGTTTTCCTCCTTGTTGTGTGTCTTCTGCGTGCACAAGGTGAAGCAGCATAATTACTACAAAACCAACACTACAATGATCGTTAGGAGGGGAAAGTTCACTGATGCAGGTTTTATTAAAAAACTGAGCAAAGCGGAGATGTGAAGCATGTTTGTTTGTCGAGACTTTGACCAAGTCATCAACCCTTCAACGTGAGGCTTGGAGAAAATACAGCATGTCTGACTTAAAATTCTTGATTTAAACCTTCAAACCTACCTCCCAGTATGGTTGAGTTCAGATCTTTAGAAGAGGAGTTCGGTGGAAAGATTTTAAAGAATTACTATCTTACTTGCTGTAGATAGCTCTTTGAACGACCTCTTTTTTGGACAAAACAGTTTAATTCTGACTGGATTAACGAGCCAACATCTAATCTGAGAACAGATTAAAGTGCTACTGCTAGCTGCTGCCACCTTTATTTGCTCTTACAAAAAACCCCACAGAAGTTTATTTAAATGTGTCACAAGTAAATTTTTACAGACTCCTCAATGCAAAACCGACAGCGATGTAAAGATGTATAAATTGGTGTTCGCATAAACTGATAAGGAATTTTTGAGACTAGCCATTAGCTCATCAATGCTGTCAGAGTTAAACTCTATTTCTCCAGACTGAGGTTGTTCAAAAAGCTATCTACAGCAGGTAAGATAGTAGTCTTTCAGAACCATTCCACAGAACCCTACTTCAGAAGGTCTGAACTGTCCCTTTAAGTTTACCTTTTGATGGACTTCTCTGAAAGGTTCAATATTCTGTTAAAACTCATTTTGCTCACCTTTCCAGTGGAGCATAGAAATTTAAATCTTATATGTGAGCGAAACTGTTTGTATTTCTATCTGCAGATAGGTCAGTTTTTAATCTGGAAGATTATGACCCATAAATGTGTCACAAACAAGTTTCAACAGAGCCCTTCGAGGCTGCGGACGTCTAACAGCAACAACCCAGTTCAGTCTCCTCAGAGGGCTTTCATTTTCACCAAGAGTCACTAGAGGGCAGACAAGCTACAACTACGGAGAATTCAGCATGTTTATGTAACTAAAGGTACATTTATTTAAAACAAAAGTCTTTGCATCTAATTCAGTGATGGCAAAGGTACCAGATAAAACAAACTGTCCGTCTGTAAAGTCTAGTAGTTTTATGTAATAATAGTGAACAAAATAAAACTTTACAGAAAGAAAACCAGCTTAATTTACAAATAAGGTATTTATTATTTAACACATGCTCGACCAACGACTTTACAGCAACTATCCAACTTTGTTTTTCTACAAAAAAAACTTCTATGAGGATCGGCTGTAAGCATAGATTCATCCCAGAAATGAACTTTGTATTTTTTTTATTCTTTTGAGCCTAACTTTAACAGTAAACATGACTGGATTGTAAAGTGCGTCTATGCACCATCTATTGTTTTGGAGTCCCCGTGGGCCGGACCGACTCACCTTCGGTGACGTAGTCTCGCAGGAAGGTGTGGTTGATTTTTTGGCTCTCAGCGTCCTCGCCCATCTGAAGCTGAAGGAGGGTGACCCGCCACCACTCCCGTCCTGAGGGGAAGGGTCCAATCAGTGATCTCTCTTCCCGCCCAGGCTCCGCCCATGCTGCTGGGGCCTACTGTAGCGGCCTGAAGCAAGGCATCCTGGGAAAAACCAGTCAGCAGGAAGAAGAAGATGAAGTGTGAGGAAGGAAGGAAGGAATGAAGGAAGGAAGGAAGGGAGAGGGAGGAGGGATAGGGACTGAATTAGGACGAGGAGAGGAGATGAGGAGCCTAATGATGGAGACAAAAAGTGAGAGTTGTTGATAAATGATGGACCCTTAATTACACATTTAGTTTCCCTGTTGGCAAAGACACATGCGCTGAGAAGGCCTAGTCTGTGCTGGTACAAATCTCTGCACCGTGGGGTGGAAACGAGGTAAGAACCAGCTCGAGCAGAGAAAATGGATCCATACGCCAACAGAGATAAATGCAGCATGACGGTGAAAAAAAAAACCTTCCCTCAACATCCATTCTGAAAAATAAGGCCAGTGGCTGTCAATGATCTGAGGGTGTGGTAGTCCTCCCTGCCCTCTTTCTCTCTCACACACACACACACCTACACACACGCACACACACTTCTCAGATAGATAGTCCTTGACGGAGATCAGAGGAGAACGCGGCGTCTTGCCTCTGCTGCAGGAAAGGTGGGGAGGGGAAAAAAACAGGCCTCGGCTCACCTACCAGTCCGCCTGCTGCCGCTGTTTGTCCACGTCCCTCTGCTGCAGTGTGGTCGAGCGGGGGGCCCCGGCGTGTGTCGGTCGGAGGGAGGGGAGCAGGGGGAGGAAAGACAAGAGAGCAAGGGCGGTGGGATGAGGAGGTGAGACGGAGAGGAGGAGGAGGACAAAAAAAAAGAAAGAGAGAGGGACAAGCGAGGAGGACGGAGGACCGCTGGCTGCCGATGCTGAGGACGGGATTCTGTGCAGCATCCACTGTGTCATGGCAGCCTCCTCGTGGAGGAGCCAATCGCAGCCCAGCTGTCACTGGTGGAGCCACCCACTGCAGGTGGTGGGGAGAGGAGGCGACCGGCAGAGGGAGCCAGTCTGTGAAGAGAGGAGTCAGGTCTAACAGGCCATGTTTGGCTGCACATGGGGCTGCATTATTGTTTTATTATGAGTTCAACAACTGAGCTGAGCTTTAAATAGGAAAAAAAAAAAAACCCCACTACATCAATATAAATAAAACTGTTCCATGTGGTGTTATGCCAATTAGATGTTTCATTGTATGGCAATGTTTGTATTTTGTGTATGTTTGTGCTCTCGGTCTTTAGATGTTTCCCAATAAAAAAAGTGTTAATAATAGAAGCACATCTATGACATACTTGTCTGAATGTCATGGGCATGGACAACTTAAATTCCTCTCTGTTCCGCCAGAACACAAGCGCTGGCACTAGCCATGCATGCAGCACCTGGTGGCCAAGCTCACTTCACAGTATGGCCCTTCATTTAAGTAAAAACTACTGACCAGGCCCTTTAGATGTTGTCTAAATATCTAATGCAATGTTTTTTGTTTTTTTTTACCGGGTACCCATTGTTATCATCTTGTTTTGGGCAATGCTTAAAGGTAAAAAGAAATTCTCCGCAGTCTGACAGTTCAAACTCAGAGTTTTTTTTTTTTTTAAATCGACGAAGGTGAAGAAGACATCAGTCAGTCCCTCAAATAAATAGTTTCAGAAAGTGATGTTGTTTCAGAGATCAGCAACGTTTTGCTAAAGTATTCCAGTGAAGCTGTAAACTCTCCCACTTTGTCTGAAAAAAATCCACAATTTGGCAGCAAAGATAGTTCAAAATGTCGTTGCCACTATGCATCACTGTGAGGCTGAAAACCTGGATGGATTTTTATATTCTTGCTGTTATAAATAGCAGTATTACTACCAGTGTTGTTCCTGAAGTTTTAGAACATGCGGGAGTAAATCCATTCATTAAAAAAACCTGGACTTGACCCTTCAGTCTGTTCAAATTTCAGACCTATCTCCAAACTCTGCTTTCTTTCTAAAATCTTAGAAAAACTAGTTTTGGTTCAATTAATAAACTTTCTTAATGAGCATGGAGTTTCCACAGCACCGAAACAGCTTTAGTAAGGGTTTTAATCACATCTTTTTAGCAAATGACTCTGCTCAGTACCGCAGCTTTTGATACTGTTGACCACAGTGTCCTTTTATCGCGGTTAGAACACTGGGTAGGGATTACAGGAGCAGCGTTAGAGTGTTTTCGCTCTTACCTTAGTGACTGATGCGTCTGTGTTAATATTGGTAACCTTTTTTCCACTTCAGCACCTCTCACATGCGGAGTTCCGCAGGGTTCGATCCTGGGGCCACTTTTATTTCCATCATACCTGCTTCCTCTGGGATCTATCAGGAAGCACGGTCTTTCCTTTCACTGTTATGCTGACGATTGCCAGATTTATCTGCCCCTGAAACGTTTTAATTGTTTTATAGATCCTCTGTTGAAATGTCTGGATGACATTAAGCCCTGGATGACGTCAGTTTTTTAAAGTATAAGTGATGATAAAGCTGGAGTGATTTTGTTCAGCCCTAGCTCTATGTCAGGATCTCTCCCCCTGAATCTTGGCTCTCTTGAGCCGTATCTTAAACTGTGTCTAACATGGGGATGTTTTTAGTCTCTGATTTTAAGTTTGATAAGCAGATCAACTCTGTCTTAAAGAAGAGTTTCTTCCAGTTGAGGCAGACAGCTAAGCTTAAGCCTGTCTTAATCAGACCTGACCTTGAGAAAGTAGTTCATGCCTTCATTACACCCAGACTTGATTATTGTAATGCACTTTATGTTGGCGTCAGTCAGGTCTTTTCACGCCTGCAGCTTGTTCAGAATGCTGCGGTTTGGCTTTTCACAGGAAGTTGTAGGTTTGAGCACATTTCACCAGTTTTATCCTCCCTTCACTGGCTCCCCGTGTGTTATAGAATAGATTTTAAAATTCTTTTAATGACTTATAAATGCCTACATGAACTTGCACGGTCGTATCTCTCTGACCTGCTTCAGCCTTATGCTCCTTCCCAGGCTCTGAGATCATCTGAGCAGATGTTACTGGTTGTCCCAAAAACCAGGATGAAGCTCAGAGGAGATCAGGCTTTTTCTGCTGTGGCACCTAAACTCTGGAACAACCTGCCCTTTGACATTAAACAGGCATCTTCACTTCCTCTTTTTAAATCTCTTTTAAAAACGTATCTGTTTTCACTGGCTTTTAATACAGTTTGAATGATCTTTTTATGCTACTTTTACTCAACTTGTTTTCTGTTTACTGTTTATATTTCTGTGTTTTTAAATTTATTTTGTTTTAATCTCGTTCTATGTTTGATGGTTGGCGTAAATTGTAAAGCCCTTTGGTCAAATACTGTTGTTTTAAATGTGCTATATAAATAAAATTGACTTTGACATTGACGTAGGAAGCTGCTCTGCCGCTCATTTTCATTGAAACTCGCTTCCTGTCGGTCACCTATCTGCGGCTGTTCTTCCCAAAGTTTCCAACATTTCTCCCGCTGCCGCCTCCAGCTGCTGTTCGCCCCGCTGCCTCCGCATCTCGGAGAGTTTTCCTCCGTCAACATCTTCCGTTCACGGCCGCCGAGCCCAGTCACAGCACCGCGACACGGCTCGTTACGGCTCGGTGAGTGGGCGGGACATGTGACGTCACGGCGCGTTCAAGGACAACTCGTACACTCAAAAATCAACACTGTAAAGGACGCTGAAGGATCAGGAGGCAAAGCACAATTTATTGGATGATTTAGGAACAATGGTGTATTCGTTGAAGGTTTTATCCGATTTATTAACATCGTGTCTTTATTCATTTATTGCTTCATACAAAAGTCTTCTGTACAGAACACAGTAATGAGACTTTTTAAATTAATCCCTCCAGTATACCACAAAAAATCTAATAACCCAGAATTATTCTGAATTTTTTTATTGTTAAACCAAAACTGATTCATTCACCGATTCGATCAATTCACCGGCTATTTCAGTGTTGGTGATTGAATTGATTGAAACGAGTTATAAGTGAATGCATCGTGAACTCATGGTGCCCATCCTGTGAAGCCGTAACAAACCCTGTAGAAAAGGAACATTTTTGGTTTTAGCGCGGATGATGAGACCGCAGACATAAAACAGGCATCCTAAAACACAATATGCTTTCTCAAAATTTCAATAATTCAGATAAATATGAAGACATGAATCAGTGGGATTAAATGTTAGAACATGAAGGCCCGCCAGACGTACAGATAATATATATATAT
>NC_051432.1:8959493-8979392 GCF_001649575.2 Kryptolebias marmoratus
TTTTTTTTTGGATCTTGACCACATCGGAACAGATCCAGTTCATAAAATACATTACTTAGATAGTTCAGACATGAACTAAACTATTCTAGAGTGAAAGAAGAATGAATAAAACTCACCATGTGATTTGTGAAGCCTTTATCGTTTTTGTGAAAGTTCATAAAAGAGACTTTTTAATCTTTTTCTTTTTGGCATCTGGACCACATCAGAACAGGTCCAGTTCAGAAATACAATTCTTAAAGACAGTTCAAACCTGGCTAAAATTTTTCTGTACTAAAGTCAGAAACTTTAAAACAGTTTTTTAAATTTTTATTTTATTTTAAACACGTTATTCTTTTTGTGAAAGTCCAAAAAGGGCAATTTCAAAATTATGAACAACATAAGAATTGGCTTGTCCTGTAACCAGTGGCTTGCCGATTCAAACCCACTGCTTCATTTGTCTCAGCTGTTGTGTCCTTGGGCAAGACACTTCACCTGCCTTTCCTACTAGTGATGGTCAGAGGGCTCGGTGGCGCCCGTGTGATGGCAGCCTCACTTCTGTCAGTCTGCCCCAGGGCAGCTGTGGCTACAATGTAGCTTACCACCATCAGTGTGTGAATGTGTGGATGAATTGGTGAATGATTGTAGTGTGAAGTGCTTTGGGGTCCTTGGACTAGATAAAGCGCTATACAAAGGCAAGCCATTTACCATTTACCATTATAAGGTTTTGGTTTTGGTGCCACCCTGAGATTATGAGTGGATGAGGGATAAATAAGAGCTCAGTGAGGTTAAGGTTGAAAGATCTGTTGTAACACAAATAAATAAGACAACTGAACACCTCAGGGCATTTCTAATGGAACAGGGAGACAAACTGAATATTTCAGGCTCAAGCACGAGCACATTATTACTTCTATAAATAGGTCTCCTCATTTTCAGACCGTATTAACACACATCCTCCAAGATTTGCTGAGGATCTTTGTTTAGGCTGCATTTCAAAAGATTTTTTTTCTTCTTCTTCTAAGTAAACCACAAACCAAGAATAAAGAAAAATGTGAAACGGGTGATGAAGATGGAGGGCGTAAACGTAAAGTCCACTTTTCTGCTGATGTTTATTCAGCGACTAAAAGGGTCGACTGCCTCTCGTCTAAAGTCTGAGCTCATCAAGACAAACACTGTTGAGGGGCAGTGAACATCACACGGACTAACTTCTGCCTCCATCTAGTGGAGCTTGCAATCGAAACTCAGAAAATTCAAAGTCTAATCACGCTTTAGCTGCAATAAAGCAGCAGTTCAGATGCTTTGAGGTGGGGCTCTGTGTAAAGGCTATTAACAATTAATATCTTACCTGCTGCAGATAGCGCTTTGAACGACCTTAGTTTGGAGGAAAAAGGGTTTAGTTCTGACAGGACTGACGAGCTAATGGCTAGTCCAAGCAGAGCCAAGATCAAAGTGGATTCATTGCTTCCAAACTCAAAAATTATGTAATGGTTCACGCAAATTATTGTTTCATAAACTTTTACACTCCTGTCAGTTTAACATTACATGGTTATTTACACAGAATTCTTCTTCTTCTTCAGCAAGTGCAAATAGATACAGCAGCAGCTAGCTGTAGCACTGCAGACTGGGGCACCTCTGGCGGTAACATCGTATTTCCTGCTGGAGCAAAATGCAAAGGTTTATAAAATGGTGGTTGCAGTACGTTTATGAAACGTTTGTGACTGAAGTTGGTTTTAAGCAGTCCACTTTGGTCCTGGTCCTGCTCAAACTAGTTGTTTATCTGGTCAGATTTAAACTCTTTTTATTGAAACTAAGGTTGTTCAAAGAGCTATCTGCAAGATATTCTTCGTAGTCTTTCCATGGACCCCCACTCAAAAAGATCTGAACTATCCTTTTAATGTAACATAATGCACATAAGACGGTTATTTATTGATTTATTTTCTCTTAAACAAGATATGGTTTCTGTTTCTGGTTGCATTTTCCTTCATGTCGAGGCCTGCAGAGTTGTTAGCATGTCCTCTGGTACCCTGTTGTTGCCTGATCTCACCAGTGACAGGAGAGTCTATTGATCTTGGCGGTTCCTTAAAAAATAACTAATCAGCTTACATTTTGGATAAAGAGCCCAAACTATCCAATAACCATCAAGCTGCTGGACTTTGATCACATTCACCCCACCTTATATAAAACCTCCCCTCACATATTGATCAGCTGGACGTCCTGTTGATGTGTGTGTTCTCAGAAACCTGCTGCGCTGAACGTTTCAGAGACAGACTATTGGACCACAGATATTAAAAATTCAATGATAAAAGTCAAAGTTCATTTGGACGTTTACACATCATAAGACCACTGCATCTATACGGCTGCAGACGGTTCTTCTGCTCTCAGTGTGAAGAGGTCAGTGAGCAGAAACATGTCGAACAGCAAGCCACCTTCCGTCAGCTGCACAGGTAGGATCTTTCTGTCTTTTTCTTTCTTTCTTTCTTTCTTTCTTTCTTTCTTTCTTTCTTTCTTTCTTTCTTTCTTTCTTTCTTTCTTTCTTTCGTTCTTTCTTTCTTTCTTTCTTTCTTTGCTCCTACCACCGAAAGAGGTCACTCTCCGGTATCTTTTTCAACCTTGCAGATTCTCGTCTACCGTGCTGCGAACATGCAAAAACCTGCAACATGCCAAAGTTAAGCACAAATCCCCCTNTTCTTTCTTTCTTTCTTTCTTTCTTTCTTTCTTTCTTTCTTTCTTTCTTTCTTTCTTTCTTTCTTTCTTTCTTTCTTTCTTTCTTTCTTTCTGGCTGTTTAACATCGTTTTCCCTTTTATCACCTCAGTAAAGAAGGCCTCTCCCTCCTCCACCATCATCCGAATGGTTTTACTGGGGAAGGCGGGCAGCGGTAAAAGCTCCACCGCCAACACCATCCTGGGCCGTAAGATCTTGGACCTGAAGGTCAGCGGTGCCTCAGTCAGCCAGCACTGCCGCCGGGCCAGCGGAGAGTTTTGTGGGCGCCAGCTGCTGCTGTTGGACACTCCCGGGGTGCTGGACTCTCATCAGACTCCACAGGAGGTGCAGAGGGAGCTGAGGAGGAGCCTGAGCCTACTCTTCCCCGGGCCGCATGTTTTCCTGATCGTCGTCCAGATTGGGAGGTTCTCTCCGGACGAGAAGGAAGCGGTGCGGCAGATCAAAGGGGCCATGGGTTCTCAGGGTTTGGGGTACTCCGTGGTGGTTTTTACCCATGGAGACCGCCTTGAAGAGGGGACGTCCGTGAAGCGCTGCCTGATAGACCAGTGCCGGGACCTGGCTGAGCTGGTGGCCGGATGTGGGGGCAGGTACTGCGTCTTCAACAACCAGAACCTCAAGAACAGGGAGCAGGTGTCCGAGCTGTTCACCTTGGTGGAGGCCGTGATGCGGGACACTGGGGAAAGCTGCTACACCAGCAAGATGCTCCAAAGAGCAGAGGAGGACCTGGCTCTTCAGCTCCAGCAGGAGACTGAGAAGGCTGAGCTTCTGAAAAGGAAGCAGGAGCAAACTCTCAAAGAGTGGTACAAAAAGGAGCTGGAGATGGTTCAGTGGCAGAGCAAGAAGGAGCTGGAGGAGCTGAAGGTGAAACAGGATTTGGAGAAGGAGAGGGAGGAGAAACTGGCAAGAGATCGGGAGGAGACCTTGAGGAGGGAGGTGGAGGAGAGGAAGGCGCAAGAGGTGGCGGCGCTGATAGAGATGGAGAGGAAGGAGAGAGCCGATGTTCAGGAGAGGCTGGAGAAAGTTACCAAAATGTTGGAGGAGCAGGTGGAGCGGGAGGAGCAGATGAGGCAGTCAATAGAGGAGAAGATCCAGAGGGACAAGGAGGAAAAAGAGAAGCAGGAGAGGGAGAGGGAGCTGCAGCAGATCCAGATAGAGCAGGCCATCAGGCAGAGGGAGGAAGTGGAGAGAGACGTCCTGCAGAAAGAGTTAGACAAACTCTGCCAGAAGCTGGAGGAGCTGAGCAGGAAGGAGGAGGGCAGGAGACGGCAAATGGAGAACGTGCTCCGGCGGGAGAGGGAGGAGAACCAGAGGGAAATGGACATACAGATGGAGCACCTCAGAGCGGAGAAACGGCAAACCGAGGCCTTCAAGCGGGAGCTGAAGCTCACGAAAATCAAGCTCGAGCAGCAAGCAGCGAGCGAAGAGAGACTGAAGAGGCTGCTGGAGGACAGCCTGGGGGAGGACCGGGGCAAGGAGGTGTCCTCACTGCAGAGGCTGTGCGGGAAGAAGTGTGCTCAGATGATGGAGAGGAGGGCTGCGGGGAAGCGTCTGACCGTGGCAGCTGTGACCGGATACGTGCAGGAGATGGGTCTGCTGGGACTGAACGCAGCTCTGGAGAAGCTGGGAACACCATGTTCTATTCAGTAACGACTCCTTTCATTGTTGCCCGTTGACTTTTACAGATATTTAGCTAAGATTTGGTGCTGTAGTAGCTGAGAGTCATCCCCAACACATGCTCTGAGCACTAATTGATTGCATGGGATTTATTTTTAACCTTGGCCATTAACAGTCAGAGTCAGGCCCTGTCTGTCTTGTTAGCAAAACCTCTCATGAACACTGGACACATTTTAAAAGAAACTCTCAGAAAGTAATAACTGGATGTCTAACACACACTAATGCATGAGAGCTAATGCATCTTGCAAGATCTTGCAATATCGAATTAGTTTGCATGTAACGTTTAGTAACAAGCATAGACTAAAACGTCCCTTCTCATCATAAGACGATTTCAGTCTAAAACTCTGTTATGTAAGGCGGTGGGCGATATGCATAAGAGGCCTTTTATTTCAGATTTTTTTTCTTCAATGTGCTGTTTTCTGCAAAGTTTTTTTTATTTTCCTGTCCTAAATAGACATTATACTTTGACTTTTACTGTTTCCATTGTTTTGAATCAACCTGTAACTTGGGGGAAAAAAAAATCTGGAAATGAATGCCTCTGCGGAAGCAGTTTCATTCCAACAAATGGATGTAATTCCTGCGTAGTGCCCTAAATCAGCAAATGCACAAACTCAGGGAAATGATGGAGATAATCTGATTATCAGCTCCCCGCCCTCCACCCCGAGCTGCTGCTTCTGTCTCCATCATTTAAATCTGTGCTCAAACCAAACCCTGTTTCCATTAATAAACAGCGCACAGTGCTTTAGTGTTCCTCCTTACAGATGCTGCTGTGAGCTCAGCTGGGCCATCTGGCTGTGCTCTGAACCAAAAACTCTGCTTTTAGCATGAATGGCTTTGAGTGGATCGGCTTCTTTAAGTACACTTTCATTACCCAGGCTGTGGGGCAGTACTGTGACTGGGATTTGATGACAACTCAGAGTATTAGGGAAGAAAATGCAAGTTTTTATTATAGGAATCAGTGCATTTTAGAAGTCGACCGATGATAAGGAGGCTTTGTGTTTCAAAGATAATTAAAACGTTACAGTCTGTGTGTGTGTGAAACCTATCTAATGTAGAGTGCAGTGTCAGAATCTTTTCTTACATTAAACTGTACGGTTTGAGATAAACCAAAAATACACTGAGCTCTGTTTGTAAGAATTAAATGAGACAGTTTTATTTTAACTCGAAACAGGTGTCTAAATTTAATTTGTTCTCTATTTTATTCCTTTTTTAATGGTTTCTGTCTGTGTGCATTTTTGTGTCTGTCTGTTAGCAAAATATCCCTCGAACCACTGGACAGATTTTAATGAAACTTTCAGAAAGTAATCACTGGATATAGATCTACAACTGATTACCTTTAAAAGTTCACCTGATTCGAGATGGCTGCCACAGCCAGCTGACCTTAAAAGACCCAAAAATGGCTGTAACTCAGACAGATTTACAGATTTTGAGGTAAAATTTGATGGGTTAGTAGGTGAGAGTCATTCCCAACACATATAGTGAGCGTGACATCTTGCTGTATTGCGTGAGATCAAACACAGTGTTGTTTTCAACCAAAATGGCTCCAACTGCATCACTTTTATCAATCAGATGATCTCAGTTTAAAACTCTGGCATGAAAGATGGTGGGCGATACGAATTCCATGTCAGGCTTTTATTGTATTTACCTATTTATTTGTGGATGCCTCATTGCTAGATTTAAAGTTAATCAAATTATTGATCAAACCTTTCCAGAAAATTTGAGAGGACTGTATAGTTTTCAGTTGACTTATAGAGAAGGTTAAGGGGTTAAAAAAACATAAAATAAAGAAATGGGCTCTAAGATATCCAGCCACTATTTATTCATAAAACTAACTGTCTTAAGAAGGTGCAGTTTTCTATTATTAAATAAAAATGTGAATTTATGTGGAGGCTTTGAGCTTTGAAAAAGTAATAAAATCCTGTCAAAAACATACAATTTGTGATTAAAATAATTTGATTTAGGCCAGACTTTAAAGGGAAACATTTTATATTTTAAATCTGAAACTATTTAATAAATGAATGAATGAAAAAAAAGCACATGGAAAAATTTAAAGGGATATAAATCACATCTATACAGGGAAGAAATGGCTAAAAGTCATAACATTTCTGTTTAAACAGTCTATATGAACAGGGTAACTCGTCCATCCATCCATCCATCCATCCATCCATCCATCCATCCATCCATCCATCCATCCATCCATCCATCCATCCATCCATCCATCCATCCATCCATCCATCCATCCATCCATCCATCCATCCCTATCTGTCTGATCCTGGTCGGTGTCGCAGGAAGCTGGCGTCAGCCTGCAGCAGCCTACATGTGAGCGGTGGGTCCACCTTGGACAGGTCACCTGTCTGTTACAGGGTCAACACAGACGGACTCACCTGAGGATTTGAAAATGGACTCATACGCAGGAGGTGAGAAGACAAGACATTCAGCTAGATTTTGCCATCCCCATTACTGACAAAACGTAGCTTTCACCTGAAGGTTCTAGCTTCAAAACTTTAGTTTAAAAAGGATTATGACTAAACCATAAATTGAAATATATCCATCCATTTTCTTTACCTGCTTCTCCATTTCAGGTCGCGGGGAGCTGGTGCCTATCCCCAGCAGTCACTGTGCGAGAGATGAGGGGCATCCTGGACAGGTATTGAAATATAGTTACATATTAAAATGCTTTACAGAAAACATCTTAGTTTTCCAGCAAGTTAGTTTGAATCGACAGAGGTAAAATATCAGTGAGCCAACAAGCTGCTGAACGAATGGATGTGGATCCTGAAGTACAGACTTCCAGTCTGTAATAAAACTATAAGATCTGTCATTAATGAGCTTTAAAGACTTTTTTTATTCCTCATCCAGCTCCAACCAAAACATTTAAAGTGTGTTTTAACGTTACATTTATTTTATTTAATCATTTTTGTATCTCTCGCCTTAAATCCTGAATTAGATCAATTCTGATTTGATTTCTAAAGGCTAATGTGATTTTTTTCTCTCTTTGTAAGCAATATTTTCATTTGATCAGTGGGAGAGCCACTGGTTAATGCAGGAGGATTAAAATAAGGGATCAGCTCTGGATGGCCCTCTGCATTTGGTGTTGCTGCGTCTTTATCAAGGGAACCAATTTTCTATATGACTGAAATCTACCATGATCCTTGGATGGTTATTTAGCTGTGTTTTTCATTGTTTTATTTTAAAATTTGTTGTATTCAGCATTTTTTCTGCCCCTTACTGTAGCTCCTCACTGTTTTGTTGTATAGATACAGATTAAGCATTCACACTATTGCTTTCACGGTTTGGAAATTTGTTTTTTCTGCTTGTTTTTTTTTTTTTTGCAATCTAATACTTTGTGCTTCTTTTAGACATTTGTATATCAAAAGGTACATGTCATTCAGGAGATAGGTGCTGTGATTTTTAAAATTTTTATTAACAAATATTTCCCCCATGGAAACACATTGATATCTCTTCGCTACATTTAAAAACATTGTTTTGAAATCTGCTTCAACAAACGTGATCTATTTTTGTTTTCTTATTCTACTTGCTCATCTTTAGCTACTTTTAGCTTTCAAATAACCTTTTGATAGTCTTAACAAGCATTTTTGCAACTTTTAGCTTCTAGAGCTGGCTTTTTGACACTTTTACCCTTCAGCAACATTAGCTCATGGTGTTTTGCTTCTTTTATCTTCAACATCTCTGTTCCAGCTTCACTCAGCGCTCAGCATTCACGCTGTATTTCCACAGAAAATGCAATTTCTCCAGTAAGAGATGGTTTCCTCAGCCAGCCTTGCCTTACAGCTGTTCTTCAGCTGCAGTCAGTCAGTATTCACCTCTCAGCACTTTGACTTCACCTGCAGCTTTGGAGTTTGTCCTCCTGTAATTGTGTTGCTGCTCTGTCAGCTTGATGTTTTATTTATTGAAACCCTTATTTGTTGCTTAGTTTCCCTGCGTCTGAGTCTGCATTTCTGGGTCCTTTTACTCAGGACAAAGTCTGTACCCTGTGTGGCAGAACCATGACTGTTCCACTCTAATGCTTACCAGGAGGAGATTTACCAAAAGATGTAAATAAGGACGGTTGTTCTTTCTGATTGTTTTGTCATCTGCAAACTTCCTGAGGCAGCATAAGGCTGATGTGAGCGGGAGAGCTCAGAGCTCGCCAGCCAATGCTGTGACGGCTGATAGGACAGTCTCATGTGACCAGCTGTTCTGAGCCCAGTGCGCCTCGGAGCCGCTGCGCTCCAGCGGTCAGCTGGTGTAAATCTGCGGCGCGCACAGAGCAGCAGCGCAGATCAGCCCGGTCTGTCTGTCTGTCTGTCTGTCTGTCTGTCTGTCTGTCTGTCAGGAACAGGGTCGAGCTCAGTTCGCTTCAGCATGCGGCGGCGCGCAAAGCTGGACCATGAATAACAGCACCGGCTGGGCGCTGCTGGGAGCCGCCGGGGCTCGGGAGGACGAGCCGCCGGCGCACCGAGCTCTGACGGGCTGCGTCCTGGCGCTGCTCATCGTCTGGACCCTGCTGGGGAACCTGACGGTGTGCGCGGCCGTGTACCGCTACCGCCACCTGCGCGCCAAAGTCACCAACATCTTCATCGTGTCCCTGGCTCTGTCGGACCTCCTGGTGGCCGTGCTGGTGATGCCGTGGAAGGCCGTGGCCGAGGTGGCCGGGTTCTGGCCCTTCGGGAGCTTCTGCAAGACCTGGCTGTCCTGCGACATCATGTGCTCCACGGCGTCCATCCTCAACCTGTGCGTGATCAGCGTGGACCGGTACTGGGCCATCTCCAGCCCATTCTGCTACGAGAGGAGCATGAGCAAGAGGGTGGCTTTCGTCATGATCGGGGTGACCTGGACGGTGTCCGTGGTCATCTCCTTCGTGCCCGTGCAGCTGGACTGGCACCGGGCGGGGATCGGAGACGCGGACCGCCTGGCGGCGCCGCGTGACGGAAGCTGCGACTCCAGCCTGAGCCGGACCTACGCCATCTCCTCCTCCCTCATCAGCTTCTACATCCCCGTCCTCATCATGATCGTCACCTACACCCGCATCTACCGGATAGCCCAGGTGCAGATCCGCGTCATATCCTCCCTGGAGCGCGCGGCGGAGCACGCGCAAAGCTGCCGCTCGCACCTGCCCGAGCTTTGCCCTCACCTGTGCTCAGAGGTGGGCGCCGCCTCGTACCAGTCGCACGTCGGCGTGCGCGCGGAACCCCGCGGGGCCGATCGGTCCCACCGCGAGCTCAGAGTCTCCATCAGGAAGGAGACGAAGGTGCTGAAGACCCTCAGCATCATCATGGGCGTGTTCGTCTGCTGCTGGCTGCCCTTCTTCATCCTGAACTGCGCCCTGCCGTTCTGCCCCGCGCCGGGGGCCCCGGGGGCCCAGCGGGGGCCCTACTGCGTGAGCGAAAAGACCTTCGACGTGTTCGTGTGGATCGGCTGGAGCAACTCGTCTCTCAACCCGGTGATTTACGCTTTTAACGCGGACTTCAGGGACGCCTTCCTGCGCCTGCTGCGCTGCCGCGGACGGGGCTTCCTGTCCGCCGTGAGCGCGGCGGTGGAGACCATGATGATGGCGAGCAACGAGGCCGGCATCCCGAGGCGGGACAGCCCTCTGAAGGCCAAGCTGAGCGTCTCCACGAACACCAGGGGCAGTCAGGACAGCGGGACCACCACGGTGACGGTGTTTTACCACAGAGAGGCCACGGCGGAACAAGTGATGGACACCGTGGAAAGATACGACGAAGACAAACTGACACAGATACCCAAATAGACGTCAGCTCGACTCTTCTTTAAAGTACACTTTTCTTGGCCCTCATTGCAAAGTGTGAAATCCAGCAGGAAAACAGGTTATCCTGCTCCTTCAAAGAATGCACTTTGAAAGAGTTTACTCCGGTAGTCTTTCAGATATATTAGATGCAATTCTCAAATGCAGGTCCACACTCAATGTAAACAAAGCACTTGGCTGAATCCTCAAGAAACAACATGACTGACTTACACCAGGCTGGTCTGTGTAGGTAAACAAATATGGCGGAATCGGACTTAGAGCTATAAGTTTATCCTGTTAAACAAATGCACGTGGTATAGTTGGCATTTGGTCACAAACTTGGGTTAAAACATTTTGGTTTAAGTTCACATTAACCACGGACATGAGAACAGTTGTGTCCTGATTTTGTTGATTGCTTTGTGATTTTTTTTTTCATCCGGTCTTCACGACTTTGCAATGAGTGGCTTTAACGTAAGTCGACCCCGAACCTAAAACCTTTACAGCAGATGGAGATGAACGCTTTCTTTCTTCTGTGCACCAAATTTAAAAAAAAGTTCAATTCACGATTCATCCATTCAGTTGGTTTATTAACAAGAAACTAACTCATCATCAACTCATTAAAGCCATAGTCTGGCCATTTTGAAGAGTGGATCTGCGGAAAGTGAGGAAGAAATAATATCTTACCTGCTTTGGAGAAACAGTTTTATCCAGACCAGACTGATGAGCGTATGGCTAGTCTGAACATAGCTAAGACTAAAGTGGAATTCTGTTGTCTTAAAACAACTCCAATCTAAAAAAAAACAACCTCATATTGTATATTTGTACAAATGCCTTTTCATGAACCTTTACATTGCTGGGTATTTTAACAGATTTACACCCAGGCTGCACTGGAAGTGCTACAGCTAGCTGCTGCTATTTGTGCTTGCAAATAAAATTCTGTGTAAATAACCTTGTAGCCTACCGTAGAGCTGATGGAAGTGTAAAGATTTATAAAACAGCGTTTGAATGAAGCACCATGAAACTTTTGGGACTGGAGTTGTTTTAAGAAAGCAGCAGTGTACTTTGTTCTTGACTGATTTTGAACTCACTGTCACTTCTGCTGGACAATTTTTTTTCCAAACAGAGGTTTGGAGAAAAAAACTATCTACAACAGGTAAGATGTTATTTCTTCATAACTTTTCCCACAGACCAACACCTTGAAATGGCCGGAATATCCCTTTACCTGTCATATTTGTTTTTATATACTTAAGTCATTTTCTTCATTTGCTACATATAAACTTTTCACTAAAGCATTAACCACAGTCTCCCAGATGATGTTTTTAAAAAACAAACTTAGGCTCACTGTAAACCTCACGTTTGAGAAAGAACCAAAAATTCTCAATTTTATTTATTTATTTAAAAAAAAAAATCTTTGTCAACTTTGAAGACCAAGGACGAGAGTCTCGGATGCATGTGATGGATCAATGTCTTCAATGATGTTCATGTTTATCTTGACTCCTCCAGACCTTAAAGCAGCACTTTAAATCTTCTGAAATGAGGTTCTGTATGAACCATTATTATCTTACCTGCTGTAGATCGCTCTTTGAATATTCTGCTGGTGACAGGACAGATGAGCTAAAAGCTAGTCAGAGCGCAGCAAAAAACAGAAAAACTGTTGTCTTAAAACAACCCCGAATCTCAAAACATCATAGCTGTTCACGCAAACACTACTTTATATATTTTTACATGGTAACATTTCACCTTACACAGATATTTATGTAAAAAAATCAGTGTTTTTTAGCGAGTACAAACAGCATCAGCAGCATTTCTGAAGGCAGCCTGGGACGCTTCAAGCAAGAATGTCATAAAGTTTCTGTTAAAATATCCCAGTAATGTGTTGGAGTTGTTTTAAGATGGCAGCAATCCACTTTGGTCTTGACCCTGCTCACCAGTGCTGTCAGAATTAAACTCAAAGACCTGTCTACAGCAGGTAGGACACTGACTGCTCATGACCTTTCCACCTGACCCCACTTTAGGTGGTGCCCTGCTTGCGACTGTTACTGACTGAGAACGGGTCCGCCCGCCCATTCCTTCAGATGTCACTTTCATTTGTTCTGTCCATAAAAATGCATTAAAAACAAACAAACAACAGAAATCAGCGTTCAGTTACTTTCCTCGGCTCAGTTTTGATGCTTCAGCTTGTGAATCGGTTCGACCGCGGTCCTTTTTCGGCCCTCCTCATCTGGAACACGTTTCTGAGCACCGAGTCGACCTACTTCAGGAAACTCCACACAGGCTGCATTTGTGGAACAAGGTCGCACAAGAGGAAGGGACCCTTTAACAATTAAAACAAAAACAGAAAAGATTTGATGAACACGTTCAGTTTTTGGATTTTTTTTTTCCATTTTTATCATCCTCCTTTGACCCATTTTCCCTGAAGCAATGACGGTGACTTATAACATAATTCGCAGGTAAACCTTTAATCAGTTTCGGCTCATTGTCGGAGCAACTGCGGCTTCGGCAGGTTCAGTGTTCCTCTGGTGGTTTGACCCCTGACCCCTGCTTGTGTTTAGGCGTCTCTGAGGAGGACACTAAACTTCATACTGTCCCAGATATGTCCCAGATGTCTCCTTGATGAGCGGCTGAGGAGAAAAATCCACTTGTGTAGAGTGCAGCATTTAAATCAAACTGCGCTGCAGGGGAGCGTGACTAAATTGGGATTTACAGAGATTACTTAATAAAACGCACTGATTTATTTATTCATTATTTTAAAATTTAAAAAAGCATGAAACATAAATTTCTCTGTTCTCTGTTGGCGTTTGTGATCAAGATCATTGTGATAATTGAAGGTGAAGATGGAATATTTTAAATCTCTTTAGAATATTAATTCTTAGCTTTGTTTTTGTCTTACAATCAAACACTTTAGGCTGCAGCCTCCAGTTTCACCATTGATAAAGAGCAAGCTGTCTTTGCCTTCTTTTTCTCTACCTTGACGTATAGAGACATTTATCAGAGCTCAGAGCTCTCTCCAAATGGGATTATATAAGTAAGTCACATTAGCACTCATCTGCTGAGCATCCCGGTTGATGCACTGTGCACTCTGTTTATCCCCCAAACTCCTCCTATAAGAGACAGACATGAATAATTTGTGCCTGAAGGTTGTTCCTGTGAAAGATGTCCAGACCTGTGAGAACACAGAGGCTTTTACGCTGACAACGCTCAAAAACACAAGACGGGAGTCCACAGAGAGGCTGCCGCTGAAAGGACAGGACAGGACAGGACAGGACAGGACTCTGGGTCTCACGATGCTCTCGGTGCTAAACTTTCTTCAGCTCAACATTCAGCCATTTTTACTTTCTTTAATGAGACTTCCTTGTTGGTGTTAAACATGTAGGAGGGTCCAATGACTTTAATAGGCTGAAAGCATTAACGGAGAAAAATGAACATTTTAATCTCGTCCATTTGTTCCTGTCTTCTTAAAGACACATGTACTCAGATTTCAACTCTAACCGGCGGAGAGGAAAAGTTCAAGTGGTCAAAACCAATTTGGGACTGAGCCTCTTATTTGCTGTAAACGCTGGGTTTATCTCCAGTGGTCACTGAGCAAGAGGCGGGGGACACCCTGGACAGGTCTCCAGTCCATCACAGAGACACATCGAGACGCAGAGTTTAATCTGAAAATTTACAGATGAACCTAACGTGCACGTTTTTGGTCTGTGGGAGGAAACCAGAGTACCCGGAGAAAACCCACATGTTCACAGGGAGAACATGTAAACTCCACCAAGAAAGACTGGGAGGCGAACCTGCGACCTTCTTGCTGTGAGGCGACAGCTCTAACCACTGTTCAACCGTGCCACCACAATCATAGTTACTCTAATAAAAATTGTATTTAAATGATTTTAAAATCCTTAAAAAGCTTCGGTGTCTGGAACCTGGGGGCATCAGATTTCCAGAGGTGGCCATCGCCCCCCTCTGGCCCCCACTTGGTGGCACCACTGAGCTTGAGGTCTCTGTTTATATTTATATTTGTTCACGGCACATCTGAAAATAAGATCATGAATTTGCATTTCATGGAATCACAATTGAAATGAAATGGGAGACATTTGACTTTTGTCTCATTTTTTAAATGGACTAGTGTTCAGTGGGAAATAATACAATACACCATTAGCATTTATAGTCTAAGCTTATTTGCAATGCTTATCCCTAGATGTACCCTTTTTGTTACATAAAAGACTTCAAAACAGTTTAAAATATAAACAAATATAAAAAAAATAAATAAAACTATCAAGGCTACAAGTAATTCAACGGAAAATAAACAAAGAATCTGCAATAACATCATAAAACGAGAGGTCATGGTTATTTATGAATACAGCTGGGTTTGTTTTGTTAATTTTAAGAATGACCAGCTACGGCAACAGAAATAGGAACTCCTGTGTTGTTGGAACGAATATTGAAAACAAACAAAAGAAAATATGCTCTGTTTGCTTCTGCAGGCCTGCTGTTTTAATGACAAGCCTCCTGCACAGACGCTTCCCACACCAGTCAGTCACATCTGGTTCTTTTTGTGTTTTTGTGTCTGCAGATCCAAATTCTATAAAATACACGCAGATAATAACAGAAGATCTGTGGAGGATTTGAACAGATGAACACTTGAGGACTGAATATAAGTAAAAAAAACTATAAAACTGTCATGGTTTGGTATTTTCAGTTTGTTGTGTTTGATTATTGTCTTGTTTCAGTTTAGTTTTCCTGTCCATGCCCTGTCACTCTCCACCTCCCCAGTACTTTTCCTGTTAGGTCTGCCACGCCCATCTCCACCTGCTGGTAATTGTTTCTCACTCACCTGTGTCCATTTTTCTCATTATCCTCTGTCTTTAAGTACCGGTCTTTCTCATTCACTAGTCACTGGATCATTCCGCTTTGTCTGCTTGTTGCCATGCCATGTCCCTGCCTTTCATCTAGTTGTGGATTTTGTTATTGTTAGTTTTTGCTGCCTCGTCAGCCTTTTGTTTTGTTAGTTTTATTTTAATAAATTTGTTTTTGTTCCTTTAAAAACTATGCGTCTGCGCTCTGGGTTCGCCGCCATCTCGCCGTCTCCTGACAGAAAACAATCAGTGACATTTCGGATCTCCTGATCGTCCTGCAGGAGGATCATTCTTCTCCCAGAATAACCGTTTAATGCAAAGCAGATGTAAATATAAAAATAGATTTTTATGCTCTGAACAAATTGAGATTGGAGTTGATTTAAAACAACAGTAGGTGGTGTAGATGCTGCTTGAGCTAGCTGCTAGCTCAAAAACCTGATCACAATTAAACTCTGTTTCTCCTAAAAAGGGATTGTCCAGAGAATGATATAAAACAGATAAAAACAAAGAAATAATTGTTCATAGCCTTTCTTTAGAAACCCATTTGAAAAGGCCTAAACCAACCCCTAAACCAGATGCGCTGTTTTGGACAGAGGAGCTTTTCTAAATATCTTTTGAGCTAATTTTCTTTTTGTAATTAACACCTTCTTGAGACAACTGGACATTTGAACGCACCTATTTGCATTTATGTGGGGACATTCGTTGGACACTTGCTTGGGCTGCATTTTAACAAATCATGTTGCTTAATAGATTTAATAGCACTCCTTGGGATGTTCAGGGTTTTGGGCTAGCTTTTAAACTCCAGCCCTGACCTGTTTTTCTCCAGAACTTTGTCTCTGACCCGTGTGGACAGTTCTTTGGTCTTCATGCTTGGTGGCAGCTCTGACTATGTGAAAGTGTCGCTCTGCTGTTGATTCAGGGGAAACGGGTGCAGTAGATGTACTGAGATCTTTTGACCTTTATTTACTTAATTATGTGGCTCCATCATTAGAGCTTCAGAGGAAAGGGGCTGAGTTACATGCGCACTCACCACGTTACAGTTTTAGTATATTTTCATACATTTTTTTTCATTGTTTAACTTCATTTATTTGGAGTATGAAAAGCCAATAAAATTCTAGGTAATAAGGCAACAAGATAGACAGAATACCAAGGGGGGGAAATACTTTTCCAACCCACTGTACACTAGTATATTTTCCATAACATTGCCTTATCTTTTAAAACTTGTTGTCAAAATAACTTGTCTGACCTTTAAAAGAATATTATTTCCACAGAGCAGCGGGGATTAACTCTGTGTGGAAAAACAGTGAGGAAAAACTGCATTTTTTCTACACAGGAAACATGCTTGTTTTTCTTTCACGGCATAATGTAGCATCCATTTGCTGTCTGAATGAATGCATTATGTGTAATAATAGTCACCATACCGAAGAGGATTAATAATAAAAGAGGAACAAGTTCCTCCTGAAACGTCCAGATGCTGCATGCAGGTTCCTCTGTGAGCAGGTATGACATAAAGTGCAAAAGGCTCAGAGTGACTCATTGTTTTATTTTAAAATGGTCTCCCTCTTGAACAAACACTGCCAGTCAGAAGACGTTACAATACACTTTATATTAGAAAAGAAAAGTTTTTTCTGAATGGACAGCTGGATGTATTCAGCAGAGCACCGCTGGCTGTCGGTTCTCATTCCTGGTGCTGCGTGAGGAAGCTGAATTATTAGTGCAAGCCATCAGAAAGCCTGCCATCCCACTCTCAGAGCATCCAACAAACCCTCTAAAAATAGACCAGGGGAACACACTCAGAGGGGGGAGAGGTTGTGAATCGTGCGTGGAGCAAAAGGGAAAAGCCACAGCAGCTGCCAGGTTTTCATTTCTACAAGCTGAGTAACAAGAATTTGAACTGCAAAATAAATAACAGGAAAAAGAAGTGCAGCTGCACCTCGAGATGAGTGTTTCTCACTGGTATTCAACAGCATAAAAATGAAACAATTTGTCAGAGCAATATTTAGGATAAAAAAGCTTTTATCAACACTGACTTTCTGAAACAGTAAAAGTGTTTTATAATTAACAAACGCAGGCAAACTCATATGTTTTCTTCTCTCATCTAAACAAAGATCTTAGTACAGAAAATGAATTTATTAGTGGAGAGTATGATTTATGGCTTCAGTTTGCAGTTTTATTGAGACAGACTAAACTATTTTCCTTCTAAAATTTGAAAAAATCAAAATATCTATGCCTTATCTTCTCATTTGGTTTATTTCACCAAACTAAACTTGATTTCCTGTTTGTAAGTCTATGTCTATGCCCCAACAATATATCTAGAGAGTAAGGCAGGTCCTTAAGAGCCAGCTGAATGGCAAGAACAAAGTCCAAGCCATCAACACGTACGCGGTGCCAGTCATCAGATATCCTGCTGGTATAATAACTTGGCTAAAGGAGGAGATAGAAGCGCCCAATAATGAACTGCTAAGGAAATGTCTCATGCACAAACAGGTGAGAGCTAACCAAGCGGACACTGTGGTGGTCGACAAACCACAGAAAAGGGCAGTGGTGACAGATGCAGCAATACAGACAGGCTGTATTTCCAGACAACAAGTCTGCAACAAGAGCGATGCTGGAGGCAGATGGATGCCATTAAACACGAGAGGGGTTTTTGCTGAAGGCTCACAGTAGACACTGTGCTCAGGTCAGCAGAATAGAGGGGCAAAATGATGGGAGCCGCTCCAACAGAAACACCTTCAGAGCAGCAGGGAGCACCACTTCTGATGACTTCAAAGCTGAGTCACAAGAACACAGGGGTGGTAAGTCCATAAGTTGCACTCATGGAGGGATTACAAAACAAGAGGCCCCCAGGCACAAAAATGTAGGGGTCCAGCACTCGTCCTACTGAAGGATTAATGCACACTTTGTCATAAATCAGCTCAGAGTCCACAACAAGAGACCACACAAGAAGTTATGAATTAAGATAATCTAAATCCAATTAACTAAACAAACACAAAAACAAAAGCCCTGTTGGCTGAGGAGAAAGAGCTGTTAGAAAAACAAAGTGTCACACGAGAAGGACGTCTCGTGGACATGTCCAACTAATGCAGAAAAAGTGCAATTTAGAAAACATGTTTGATACCAAGAATACTGATTATATGCTCAAATGGCTTGTCATAACTACTTTTACAGTCATAAATATTTTTTGTGTATTTTATATAAATATATATATACTTAATATTATGTCTAATTCATAGAAAAAGACGAGTGTAGAGTTTAAAATAAAACATTTCTTTATTTAATTTTGTGTCTCGTCATTATTTTAAGACTGGACAGTTCCCACTTTTTGAATCCTACTTCTCTGCAGCTGTAATAAAACAGCTGACATTGTCATAGCTTTTTTCTATTCGGTCCCAGCAAACACTGTCAACTGTGAAACCTCCTGAACTCAACTGAGCAGAGCAGGAAGGTTTTCCCTTTTCTTTGTGTTGAGTAGTCATCCTGAAAAGGTTACCAATAATAATTCTGCAACAATATTATATCCACCTCTTATCATTTTTCAGAGTATGTTCACTGTTCATTTCACTGTTCATCCATTTCCCTGTCATTTTACAATAACTTATATAATATATAATAACTTTTTTCAGTAAAGTTAAAGATTTAAAAACTTTAGCTGTACTGGTTAACCCACCTTGAATTTTATGCTATTTAATAATGAGTTAATTGGTTTTCTGTTATTCATGACCAACACCCAAAACAGCAAAATAAAGCAGTTTAATAAATGATAATAATAACTAAGAACACAACAACTATGAGAAACATTCAGTTTGTGACACTTCAGGCCACAGGGTGGCATCATTGGTCCAATCTGTTGACTTTTGTCCACATTTCTGAAAGTTTTTCTGTAACGCTGGTGCTTGTTGATCAGCAGTGACATTAAATAATTATATGCCAAACAGGCCATCATTTTGGGGCATTAGAAAGCTTCAAGTAGTCTTATTTGAAGTGGTTTTCCTAGCAAACACATCAGAAGTTTGGAGTTCCATTCACTGCCAGTCAAAGTGGAGGGGTTGTTTTTCCCAAAAGAAGGTGGAAAAAATGGGCAAAGACTAAGTACTCAAATGTGTTGCTTGACTCTCACATTAAGCATCCACATCTTGCATGGCCAAGACCTAAATTTCAGATTGACTGTTTACTTTCAGTAATGATCCTCCTCTCAGAGCATGTTTGTTTCTTAGAATCCAGGTTACTACAATATTGAAGCAGAAGACATGTCTGTGTGGCACGTTCCCAACAACTTTCCAGTGGAGCACTGGAACCTGGCAGCCATCCTTCGCTACCACACTAACAATCGCTTTTTTCGTCTGTATGGGGGAAACCTCTTTAACCTCTTCAAGGTAACCATCATAACAGTTAAGATGCTAATTTATTACTTATATTGAGTATAGCTCAGGCTCAGGACATGCAAGCATGACAAAAATCTCAAAACCTTCCAGCAATTTCCAGTGAGGTACAACGTTGGCTCATGCACCAATCGGGGTCCAGCTGTTCCCATTGTGTACGACTACGGAGACAAAGAGTCTACCAGATACCTATATGGACCAAACTCAAGAAGTAAAAACTTATTTTTTAAAAACCCATATTAAGAATTTATCATGCCATTAATGTAAAAGACCATCAAAATTTTGCTTTGTGTATTTTCTTCTGTTTTGTATAAAAGATGAGTTTGTACCAGGCTTCATCACATTCAGACCAATAAACAATGAAAAAGCAGCCATGGCTCTCTGCTCCGGGGTCAGGCCGAGTGGATGCAACTCTGAACATGTACAGGTGCTGGTCATAAAATTAGAATATCATGAAAAAGTAGATTGATTTCAGTAATTCCATTTAAAAAGTGAAACTTGTATATTATATTCATACATTACATACAAACTCATATTTCAAATGTTTATTTTGTTTAA